>NC_135660.1:77840487-78179237 GCF_964188315.1 Podarcis muralis | reverse complement strand
AAAGGTGAATCTAATTAACTTGCACTTTTTGAAACACAGCCATCCTTCAGATTTGCTCTTCTTTGAATTTTGCAGTGCAGTTCTCCAGTCAAATAATGTGTGTCTGTCTCCAAGCACCACAGTCATCTACTGGGATTCCCAAATGGCAGGTTAATGCTGCCAGCCTTCATGTCATGTTTGCAGGCACATTTGTAATGCAGATTTAGTCTGCCAATAGGCTTAGTGCCTGAAACCAGCTCCCCATAAAGCAGGCATAGGCAAACTCGGCTCTCCAGATGTTTTTGGACTACAACCCTAGCTAACAGGACCAGTGGTCAGGGATGATGGGTGCTGTAGTCCCAAAACATCTGGAGGGCCGAGTTTGCCTATGCCTGCCATAGAGCATGTCCTTGGGGACCCTGCCACCTTCCATTCCATGTATATGACCAATCCAGTGTAGATGTCCCTGAGACAGAAGTGAAAGCATGCTGGGAATGTGAACTTGGGAGAGCACATCTTTGTTTGAGACTCTGTCCTGCCATGTGACGCCCAAAATCTTCTACACACAGCACATATGTAAGACATTGAGATGTCACTCCTGGAGTGTGTAAGTTGCCCACGACTCACTTCCACAAAGCAGCATGCTCAACACACAAGCCTGGTAGACCTTCATCTTGGTATTGAACATTAGCAGCACATTATTCCATACCCGTTTGGAGAGGCAAGCCATTGTTGTAGTTGCCTTGCCAAGAAGCTAGTCCAGCTCAGCATTGATGGAGAGGAAGAGAAAGTCTATTACTTCAAACATGTGCTCATCAGTGCTGACGCATGGAGTGCCGATGATGTCTAGACACAGGATGCTGGTCTTTGTGAGACTGGTGGTGAGGCCAAACTCCATTCAAGCTTGGGCAAAGATTGATGTGTCGCTGTAGAGATTCCTCGGAGTATGCTATTGGCAATGCTTCATCTGCAAGCAGCATCTCTTGGATAAGAATCCCACACACTTCTGTCTTGGTGTAGAAACATGTCCCAACAGACCCCATCACTCCATGAATGGAAGTACATACCAAAATAAATTTATCCCCAAAACCAAACTCTACATTCAAAATACTCAAATATAAAAACAGCAATAAACCAACACCTAAAGTGCTCATTCAAGTATATACATATGTAAAAGGGACAAGTCCTACCCACTTGACTTAAAAATATGATCCGCTGGATTTCCTCTTTTCTTTAAAATTTAAAGTTGGTTGTATTAGTCACCCATCTTTTTTGTTGGCTTCTGAAACACCAAAAATATTGAACAAAACAGTTACTGGATTGAAGTGTCTAGAGTTAAGGCTATCATATTAAAATAATGTTTTTCTGACTACTTCTGAACTGCTGCGTAAATATATGCAGTGTTCTGTTTTGCAAAAATGTATGACCTGGTTTGCACATTCTATATTTAAAGCTGATATAGCCATGAAGCCAACACAATGTGTGTTTCTTTATGTAAAAGGGCTTCGTTCTCGGCAGCTGTTATTGTGGATTGCCCTTCAAATAAGTTCATTATTGTAATGGTCTTACTCACGTTGAGGATGCTGCACTTGAATTTTCTTTGATATCTTCAAAAACACTTTGCAGATTTCAATAACACTTGAATCCCTCCGGGTTCTGTGAGGATTAATTGGCTAATCACCAATTTAAAGCTGTAATTGAATGAAACAGTGAGCACTTACAGTCAACTCTCAGCAAAGTGGCCACAGAAACAGGAGTCAAGGTCAATGAAAAAAACCATTGATATGTTGAGCCAGAATGCCAGCTACTAGGGGGTACTAGTTGTATTCTGTACTAAATATTCAGCGTAGCCATTTGAAAGGTTGTAAGAAATTGCTTTGTCCCATAATGCTTTCCTGAGATACCTGTAAGGATTTTAATAGGTTTTGAATAATAATAATAATAATAATAATAATAATAATAATAATAATAATAATTCAGACTTCTTTTCTATTGATTGATTTATTGTGCCATCATTCGGCATTAAGAACAGAATTTCCCCCTTGTCTCCTCTCTCCAGCCTCAAAATCTGCTCTAGAGGAGGACACTTCAGAGCAGATCTGGCAGGGGGGTGGATCCATGAGACTCCACACATTCAGCATTGGATAAAATATTTTACTTTTCAATGCTTTTTAATAGAAGGTCCAAAAGTGGCTTCCAGTCATAATAAAACAATACATACATTAAAACCCCAATGCTATTAAGATTATTGGTGTAATTTACTATAATCGAATGAATGCAATAAAATAGGGAAATCTAAAGGCTACAGTAGACTAATCAGTCCCCCCCTCCAAAAAAAAAATATATTGGGGGGAAGTCTTCACTATGTGACAGAAAGTCAACATCATTGTGGCTGGACATGCCTCTAGGAGGAGATTCAGAGTATCCTAACATGGTGAGCAACCATGTTACCATGGTTTTCACCAGCAGGCCTGCATATGAAGCCCCCTCACCTGAGCTCAGGGTTGAACTTTACCATAAAATACCCAAATCCTAAGTTATTTAGGGCTTTACACACTAACAGTAGCACCTTAAATTGGGCCCAATGCAACCAGTGCAGACAGAATTAGGGCAATATGGAAAACGTCTGCATTCAAATCAATAGGACAATCACTTTGGGTAAGTTCATGCTTTATATTTCATTTAGAATGCCCATACTTTCTCAACTGACTGCACATCTACTGAGATCAGTGGTTCTCAAGCTGTGGTTCCCCAGATGTTGTTGGACTACAACTCCCATCATCCCTGAGCTCTGGCCTTGCTAGCTAGGGGTGATGGGAGTTGTAGTTCAACAACATCTGGAGACCCACAGGTTGAGAAAGGCTGGCTTAGATAATCATGATGTGATTGGCTGCATACTGTAATAACACCTTCCTGAATGTTTATTTCCCAGGATATATTTTTTAAAATTTTATAATGTGGAGTTCAGTTTGCAGAGCATAAAGTTTTCCCACAAACACCATTTTGAATTTGTGTTTTCAGTTTTGAATGTTCCCCATTCATTTCTGGCAGTGGTATCCAAACTTTTTTTCAAAGAGGGCCAGATTTGATGAAGTGAAGGGCCGTGAGGGCCTTTTTTAGGATTTTACCCCAGGAAATCAACTGCCACAGGGGCCAGATGAAACCGACCGGCGGGCTGGATTAGGCTGCCAAAACAGACTTTGGACATGCCTGAGAAATGTTCAGGTGTCTCATATAAATGGCAACATGGGCCAAACAACAGAGAATAGTGTCTCCCCAAATGACTAATATTCCGTTATCAAAACTTGCATTCAGCTGCATGAAAGGAACTCTGAGGCTCACTGACTCAGAGCCCAGCTCTTATTTAAATCTGAGTGAACATCTCTTATCTTCATCCTTCACATTGAACCTTTTTGCTGCTTTAACAATGCTTATTAAGGCAATTTGTATGGTTATGCCACTTCTTTCACATGGGGACTCTGGTCAGGCATAGATTCAAGTTCACTGAAATAAACTTGGGGTTCATTAGAGAAATTGTGGACTCGGTACATCATGGGATTCTGGTATGTATTTTTCCTTGAATTTACACAATCCTCCTATATTTGCACTGCCTTGGCTTTTGAGGATTATCTGAATCTTGCAGAAAGCAGCATTATAATGAAATGTGATTCTTTATTGAAATAATTAGCTGTTATCCTGCAGGGATTGGGGAATACCTTTAAAGTTCCACAATAAAAATGAAGGGAGGATATAGAAACTCTGCTGAATGGAAAGTCAGCCAAACCTATAACATTTCACAATTCGAGGTCCTGCCTTGGTCTTTGACACTAGGGCTAAGCTGAAATTTTGAGCAGTGAAATGTTGAGCCTAAATGAGGTTAACTGGACAGCTGTTCTAACCTGGCTGATGGGCTCAGTTGATACTGAGTGAGCACTTGTCTGACACTGTCCCTCCAACTGTAACACCATTGCAAGGTGTTCTTATAAAATCACCAAAATCAAGAGCAGGAAGCCAAGGCTTCTGCTGCCTTTCCTCCATTGTCTGTTGTGTACATTAGCAGCTACCACTGTTCCTGGTGCCTGAAATACAGAAGTGCACTTAAAGCAAAGCACCATTTACTGCTTGTGCAGTAAATCCCAACTAAGAGTAAGGCATGCTTGGCAAATCCACACCGTGATCAACTCCCGCCCGGAAACCAATGTCCCCACTGTGGAAGAACGTGTGGCTCGAGAATTGGCCTCCACAGTCACTTACAGACACATTGTCTTCCATAAACACGGTTTTAACAATCTTACTTGGCTATGAGTGATCGCCAAAGAAGAAGAAGAAGAAATCTCAGCCAGTAGGACAATGGTTCTCAAAGGATGTGGTGTGCCTCGCTGGTGTGGCAGGAGAGGATGGCAAGAGAGGCAGGAAGATTCGAGGACAATCAAAGAAACATTTAAACATTTCCATGTATATCTATCTATCTATATAATCTCTATCTCTGTCTTTAAAGAATATGGATAGATTTATTTTCAAAATGAGAGGAAGAACATCAAATGATACTAACGACGATCCTAGCTGAGATATTTTTGTTTTCCAATGTACGGTATTTCTAATTAACAAAAATTCGGCGTGCCGTGAGCAAATTTCTATTCTGAAAGTGTGGCCCAGAGTAAAAGTTTGAGAACCACTATGGGAGAAGATAGTGTCACCAGACCATGAACTGTCATGGCACAAACAGCCATAATAATAAGGATTGGATGTGGGGGCAGTGATTTACCAAGGACATATATCAGAAAATGGGACTGTTGCAAGGATGATTATTCCATTTCGCTATTGCCCCCCCCCCCAAGAGTAAAGCCAGGTGGTGATTGCTAGCCAGACCCTCCCTTAGAGTGAGGCATTCTGGGTGATGTGGTTGCGGAGAGCCCCTCCACTACTGACGTTGCGCTGAGGTAAGAACAGCAGTGGCACCATCACTCTCCTGGGCCACCTCACCCAGAATTCCCTTTTCTAAGATGGGGACTCCTCCATTCCTCAGACTGCAGGGAAGAGTGCCCATGCTAATGTCATATCAACAGCTACAGCAGTGACAAAATTTCAAATTTAGCAAGGGAATGAGGAAGGAGGAGTGGTGGGGGGTGACAGTGAAGCAGCCCTCGACCACCTCATATTTAAGGCACCTGCCCCATGGCTTCAAATCTGGCAGTGATTCCAACTCAATTAAACACAAACACTGGTGTTAGGAGATGGGATCCACTGCAACGTTTTGTTGCAGGCCTCATGTGTCATGGCTAATGGTTTATTAATAGACCTACGTTCTCCAGAGATTTATCTAATCCTTTTTAAAAAGCAGGCTTAACTAGTGACCACCACTATCATGTAGAAATTAATTCAATAAGACAGTGGTGCTTTGTTTGAGCAACTTTTGGTCCAGCTTGAATCTACTGCTAATCAGTGACTCAGTTTCTAGTGCCTTTTGATACCAAGCCTTTGATTATGTAGCCTCAAAACCTTGATTACTCTTAAGCTTTAAATCAGCCAGGAGGTAATCAAACTGTGTTTTCTGAAGGCAATAGACCAATTAAGAAAAAACACTTTATTAACTAAGTAGCTACTCAACCAAATCTAAGAGTTTACAGGGTTGGGCTTATTCTCAGCTGGGTCTGATGCTAGCCTACTTTCTCCTTTTCTGCTATTGCAATGGATTATGTTATTCTTATTTAGAGTGATATCACGATTTCTATTGTACCGCTGTATGACTGAGGATGGTCTTTTGCTAAGCAATAAAGCAATTTGGATTTGGCCTTTTCACTGTGTCTGTCCAGAACAGGCTCCAATCAGGCCCATAGGAAATAAGTCCCTATGGAACTCTATGGTACAAAATTCACTGTGAATCAGGATAATTTTCAACAGCCGAATCAAATAGCATAGAGAGGGGAGCTCACGTATAAAAAGATGAATATCTTTAAAGATGGAAGGGAGTAAATAAACTATGCTTGCTGCTAAAATGCTGTATCTTGCATTTGCGGAACAGATGGATATTTCAAATAGGAAAATATGAATCCTTTCACTAAAATAGCTGTTTCTCCTCTCAAAGATACCAATCTTAATGCTGGTGGTTCAATGTACACTTCAAAAAAGCGCCCCACCTTCTTGAAGAGATCTTTTGGCTATTGAGATTGACATTTCTATTAAGGAAACAATCTGAATTTATTTTACAGACATATTAAAAATTAAGGATCTCCTCCCCATTGCACAGGGTAATAGAAATTCCCACTTGAGTAAGCAACATGGTAGGAAGCAATTTTTCTCTGAATGAGTATGCCCCGTTCTTCTTCCACACAGAATCAAAAGCGTCATGGTAATTGGGGGAAATGAAATCACCTTGAGCAAAACATGCTTTGAGTATGCTCTCAATGATGGAGCTGTAAGTTGTTTTAAGGCGAGAATATATTCCAACAGGTTTTGAAATATTGTTTGTAGGAATTAACTCTAAATAAGGTGCACCAAGTCAGGAGAAGGAAGAACACCCCTCCCCAAAATAACTGAAGGTTGTATTGAGACATAAATCATTGCCTTTTGTACACAACTTTATCCCACTATCACCAGTGGTAACAAAGGTTTGCCAGTTTCAAAATTTATTTGATGAGAGACAAGAGTGAGCTAAGAAAAAGTCTGTATGTCCTAAGGGTAACAGAGCATCTGTCATACTGCCTTCAACTCTCTCAAAATCTTTTGTCTGTTTCCAGCCATCTTTCCCATTCTTTAAAGTCTGATTCACATGACAGTTTTCTCTTCATGAAATGACAGCCGACAGTCACCTCTTATTAAATAAAGATCTTTCTGGACTCATGAACAAGGGTTCACTGCAGGTCTGTCTATTGAGCCATCATGTACTCTACTTGGTATGATAGCTGATTCTCTTCCTCCCCGCCCATAACTATAACTTGGGATCGCTCAGTAGAGCTAAGCAGTGGGCATTAGGTTCAGGACTGATAAAAGAAAAACCTGCTTTCTATTTTCTTACTTATTTAACATTATTTATGTTTTATCCTGAAGCTTTATGAAAGAGCAGTATGTAAAAAATTTCAATAATAAAAGAGTCTGAGAGACCAAAAACCCCTTTGCCTGTTGCCAAAACACACACAATAATGTTGGCACCAGGAGAGAATTCCACAGGCAAGGTAACACCACTGAGATGGCTCTCTCTGGTCACCAACTCCAAATATGACTTCAAGAAGTGGAACTGAGAATGTATAACTTCATTTTCCTGGGCGCTAAGCCATATTGAGCTTTAAATGTGAGCATAAGCACCTTGAGTTGTTCTCAAAAACATACCAGAAGCCATTGGAGGTTTCTCCCCCTTGCCCCAATACTACTTCTTTTCATCATTGAGCATTCTGAGCTTGTGAGTTTTATCTTCGCTCCCTTTTCCTACTGTCTCACTGTATTTGCCCTTGGGAGTCACAAGACCGCGACCCCTACACAAAGATAAGGCAGAGCTACAGAGGTAGACAATGCTTTATCTTCAGCATGGCTGTGACTTCACTCACACATGACTTCACAATGGACTTGTGATGGGAGAGCTGACATATCTCTTGTTCTCATTGGGGCTGCTGACAGTGTCCAGGAGGATCATCTCTGCTGTGGGTAGAGGTTTCATTTGTTTAACTGATATAGATGGCTAGGAATTAGATAGATTAATGATGGGTTGCTGTGGCAAGTAGCTGTCCAGTGTTGGTGTTCAAACATTGGAGTGGTATTTGAAAACACTGATATCTAGGCTCATTGTGCTGGCCAAAATCCACTGAGGACATAGCACAGAATGATGTAATTCCTTTCCTATGGCCTTTAAAAACCAGTGATATTGATCTGTTCCACAACTTACATAATATTTAATTTCAGATACTAGGCTGCAATCTGGATCTTTGTATGTTGATAGCATGCAAAGGGTCCTGATCATTCTGTCCTATAGAGGGATATGGTCTAATTTAGATCCTGAGCTACATTGCACAGCTACTCAGGATGAAAACTGATGGCTGGAGATCCTGAAGGCCTCATTCCACAACACATCGAACAGGTCAGATAAGCACACGCAGCTTGTGGAACAGTTTCAGTCCTTCACTTTCCCTGCCTTCCCAGGATGGAGAAAGCTCCCCCCACCACCACCTCCACCGCTGCCCCAGAGGCTCTCTCTCTCTCTGGTTTTTCAGATTTGAATTTTACAGTCCCATATCCAACATACAACATAGAAATGAGATTCCAGAGAATATCCTGGACTTCCCTCCTCCCCTTGGTGGGTCCTATTGTTAATCCTCTCCTCCTGCATCTTTTATAATAATCCAAATCTTTTACCTCTCAATTGTGTCCAAAATTCACCATTAAACTACAAGTGTTATTTCAATCCTACTAACGATTTTAACTGTTTACAATGGTTTTTAAGATCAATTATAAATTTCCCCCATTTCTTATTAAAATTTTGGTCTTCTTGATTTCTGATTCTTCCGGTCGTTTTAGCCATTTCGGCATAATCCATCAACATGATCTGCCATTCTTCTCTGGTAGGGACTTGATCTTCTTTCCATCTTTGGGCCAATGACATCTACGCAGCCGTGGTTGCATACATAAACAGTCTTTTCTGTTCCCTTGGGATTTCGGCACCTAGAATTCCTAAAAGGAAGGCTTCTAGGTTTTTTTTTAAAAGAAATTGTTATTTTAGACACACACACCCAACTCTTTGTTTTATATGGGTTTGGGTCTGCTTGTTGCTAAGTCTTCTGGTGTTTATCAGGAGCAACTAAAACTCATTACATTTTTTGTTGTTGTTCCTCGCCAATAAGTAATATTTGCAACATTTCTCAAAGGGGGTGGGCGGGCTACATCTTTCTAACTGTATGGCAATGGGCAGTTTTGTTGACTATGGTCTAAAGTAGTCTGGCCCCTTGCTCATTCATAGAACAGTTAACCATCACTATACAAACCCCCACCCCACCCCAAATAAAATGCCTGTGAAACCAATTTTTTAAAAAAGGGGGGGGGGAGATGAGGCTTTTTAGAAATTGGATGGCAGTGTAAGGGTTAACGTCTTCTCATTCATTTCTGGCACACAGTCTCCTATTCTTTCCATGTTTCACTGCACAACCTTGTCAGACATTCTGAATGAATGAGACTTCAAAGGTGGGTAAAGTGCGGCGAGCCACCAGTGAGTGACATTTAGAATGTTTAATTGAAATGATGTATCACCAAGCCGTCTTTACTGCAAGAATAAGACACTCAAAGAAGAGGGACAGGAATTCCTGCATTTCAGGTGTGTCTCTTTTGGTCTGGATGTATAAAGCTTAAAGTTATTTCATGGCCTACAGTCTCAGACTTTTTGCTTTGTTTTCATCACACACTTTCAACCAAAAATGGAAAACTTACCGAGATTGAAATAATCTTATAAAATTGATTGAATACTAATTCACATGGAACAAACTAAAGTTGTAATGATAAATTCTAATACTGTATACATATATCAATCCACACTGGGAAGTCTTTATAGCATATATAATCACTGGCGGACAACGGTGGGGGCGGGGGCGGCAGGTCGCCCCAAGTGCCATCGGGGTGGTGCCACCACACCCACCCCGGTACACTTGTCGCTCGCTGTGCACCCCTGGGATGTGCACCACATGCTGCACACACCCAGGGACATGCACTGCTTGCTGTTCAGCCCTGAGATGCACCCCCCACGAGCGGTGCATCACGCCCCCTGGGACGTGCGCCATCCACACCCCCGGCTGTACGTTGTTCCCGGTGCCGGAGCAGGTAGCTTTGCCACTGTATAGAATGGGGGGAGTCAGCAATATCAAATGCAACACGATAGCCAGAAACAATTACAATGTGAAAAACTTTATGGAGTAATTCAGAACATCAAAACTAACAAACTGAAGTCTCTGAAAGTCTCTGAAAGTCCTTAAATGAATCACGGTGCCAGACTTTACCCAGCGGAGAGCAAGCTGTGTAGCTTTGTATAATCAGCAAATGTATGATTCTGATGTCCAACTCTGAACCCTGCTGAACAGTGTTTCTGGATAGCAACTACTGTTTGTTGAATTCTTCATCAGCCAATTAGTTCAACACTTGTGAGTAGAAAGATATATAATTTCTTCATTAACCAATCCTTTTTCGAATAGATATAATATACATGAGAATGAGAAATACTCTGGAACAGTGCTCATGCTTTGCCACTGTATAGAATGGGGGGAGGGCAGAGAGGCGACCCAATCCAGTTATGTAGCCCAGGATCATAATCACTTTATACAGGCCATAAAGGTTCCAGTTCTCTAACATATCAGTCCTTGGAGACACTTGGCTAAAACTGCTTTGCACAGTGAGCCTAGAAGAAACTAATTTAGCTGCTCCTTCAGTTGTCACTTTCAACACCTAATTCTCAAGCCTCAAATTCTTTCCTCAGAATTCCTTTGATATCTTCATCACCACTTCCTCCTAATAATTGTAAGCTCAGATGGCTGACTGCTGGCAGATTTGAAATCAAAATAGTGAGCTATGGAGCTTGTTTGCAGGTTCTAGCAGGGGAGCGCAGCTATCGTATACAGTGGTGCCCCGCAAGACGAATGCCTCGCAAGACGAAAAACCCGCTAGACGAAAGGGTTTTCCGTTTTTCGATGCGCTTCGCAAGACGAATTTCCCTATGGGCTTGCTTCGCAAGACGAAAACGTCTTGCGAGTCTAGCGATTTTTTTCGCTCCCCCCCTTTTTCTAAGCCGCTAAGCTGCTAATAGCCTTTTAGCCGCTAAGCCGCTAAGCCTTTAATAGCCGCTAAGCCGCTAAACAGCTAATAGCGCTAATCTGCTAAGCCACTAATAGGGTTGCTTCGCAAGACGAAAAAACCGCTAGACGAAGAGACTCACGGAACGGATTATTTTCGTCTTGCGAGGCACCACTGTACCCTTGACTGAAGAACGGTACACCCCTCCTATCTGGGATGGTTGTCCTCTTCCACCAAGCGCGCAGCTTCGGGAGGGATGCACATGGATCGGTGAGGGAGGAAGGGGACACCCGCCTAGCCAGCCAGATCAGCTGAATCAACCCTGGTGATCGATGGGGTGACAGATGTCGCAGCCAGATTGCCCTCACATCCAGTGAGCTATGGAGAAGTTCAGGTCAGTGAACAGACAAATACAAAACAAAGAGCCCCAAAGTAGACAGACCCAGCCCCTCAAAAGAGCCCAATGAAGACTGATGAAAATGGAGATGTGAGGCATTCTTTATTAAGAATATCAAACCAGTGAAAAGCCTATAGAATAATGGCGAAGCATGCAGCATGGTAGTCAACTAAGCTGTATTCAGCGTAAACCCATTGAAATGGACAATTGTGGCTAAGCTAGACCCATTAGCTTCAATGGGTCTTCTCTGAATAAAGCTTAGTTAAATAAAACCCACAATGTTGTATTTGTATTGCATGTTTAATTTAGCTTCATATGGCACAATGCCTCATTTTCCTGTAGTGATAACAAGGCATTTAGTTCACAAAATGGCCATATGTTCTGCTAAGAAAATGAACTGATGACTCTTATTATCTTAAGTACAGAAACAATTATTGAAATGTTTTCTTTTGCTTAAAATTATTATCAGAGTAAGATTACCGTGATTAACAAACTAACTGGGCTCTGAATAATATTGGATTGATTTCCTATGGATTACTGTGCTGTACCAAAGCTGAAATATTTTGAGCTGATGTTCTTAGAGGAGTGGGAATCAACAGTGCTGCAAATTTTTTGGGGGAACCTTATTTTCCGTCCCATCACCTTCATTATGGTAACCCCATAATCTTCAGTTGTAATTCCCCAGGTCCAAGGGGAGGATCTGCTCCCAACATGGAAAAGGATTTTTTTGTTTATTTGAGATTTTTTAAAAGACAGAATAAAATCTCATTCTTGCATCCTAATCAATGTATCACTTCAAGGATGTTAAGCATTACTCATAGCTCCAAGAGACGTTCTGTCTGCTTTTGTAAACATTACAAAGATGTCTAAATCTGTGCTATTAATACAAATTAAATGCCCTGCTCCTGCTTTTCCATCTGCTAAGTTTCTCGGTATGCCTGTGAAATGTTCCCCATGTTGCTGCGAATAAGGACCAAGCAAGCATCAGCCCTCTCCTTTCCTTTCCTTTCCCTTCCTTATAAGAAGCTGCCTTTCCAGTGACTCAGACCATTGGCCCATCTGGCTCAGAACCACCTACTTTGACTGTTGGCAGATTTTTCAATGATCAGTCATGTGGTGGTCTTTACCAGCCGTGCTGTCTTTAACTGGAGGTATCGGAGACTGGAACCTGGCACAATAGGAAAGAAGCACAAAATTGAGCAGTTCGCATTACCCTCAGCGATGGATCTGGGTATCCTTATTTCTGCATTGTCGCAATATATAAAAAGGGGAACGAAGTCTTTTCTGTAAGGCATTTGTTAATCAGAGTCTATATTAAGATTCACAACTTATTGGAAGATTATTAAAATATGGAATGTAATATTAAATTGCTACCCCCCCAAAAAATATTAATAGCATGCAATGTACTTCTGATCTGACTGTGTAAGATAACGGCTGACCTTGATATATAACCATGATTCTATTCGGCGATAATTGTGAAAATCCTAAATAGTTGGGAGGAAGCTTGTCTAAAGGACCATCTTCACCCATATTTATTTGTCCTATTTGATTATTAAAATATTTATAGGCTGTTCCCTTATATAAAATATCTAGGCAATGTACAGGTACAATGAAACATAAAGTATCACAAAAAGCCCAATATGAAGCAATTATCTTTCCATTTTATTAAGATAAACTAGAGAAGCTGACAGGCACTTTTCTTTTTCTATTTTTTTTTACATAGGTTCAGCTGTTTCTCAAGTATAATCACAAAACTTGGGACAAGGGTTCCCAAGGTGGGAGCAGCAGACTTTGTCACTAAATACTGGGGGCCATTTTAAATCAAGATGGTGGACTTAAATATGACTTTGATGTGACTTATTTGGAATAGATTTGGACACCTCTTGAGATATTGCCACCAAACTCAACATGAGGATTGCTAAAGTGCAGGCAGCAGTCTTCATTGATTTTGGGTGCTGGGCACCATTTTGATTCAAGATGGTGGGCTGAAATTTGACTATGGTGTGACTGCCCATTTTTTGGGTGTGATGAGTCCAAACTCACAGATTGCATTGTGCGTTTAAATATCACGGTACTTGTGGGTTTTTACAAATCCCCGATCTGGGCACTCCCCACTAATTTTAAAGAAATAAATAGTATTAATGTTGAGGTAAAGAGTGATTGTTTTTGGTGATTGATCCTTGGGTGACCTCCTGTCGTACACATGCATATTTCTGTGCACAGTGCTGCAAATATTATTTGACTGAGGTTGGCATTCAAGAATAACCTTTTTTCATTATGCACTGGCATTGTGGTAGTCTTTGGCTGCTGAAATGTATAGTCTCGATGTAAATACAGGGGTTTTCTTTTTAAAAATGTACAGTCATTCTGTGAACCAGCTGTCTGCCTGGAGGCTGCTTTTTATTTTTCATTTTTTTACATTTATTAGTAAATTTGGATCAGCTGTCCACAGTCGGATTGAAGGAGGCAGATTGCATTTGAAAAGCAGTCAAAATCATTTGTTTGTATCATAATTTCCCCCACTTCCCATTAATTTCCCAGGCTGTAGGCACTGGCAGTTGCAGTACAGTCTGGCTATGTATAGTAGATATAATACTATAATGCCAAAAGGATTTCCTGTACAAAAATAAAAGCACAAGGTTCCTCCCCCCTTTTCTAGTTTATGAATGATTTCCGTGTGTGGATATTCAAAACTGGTGCCTTAAAATGCATTCATACATCTGAAACTCCTAAAAGGGCAATAAAGGTCAAAAGCAGTTGAAGAAGGGAGTTAAATTTCACATATTCATTTGTATGAATCATCAAGTTTGGGGGTGGCAGCCTTCCGTTTTAAGTATAAGGTGTGAACTTTTCTTATACCACCTGCAATTAGTAGCTAATTGTTGGGAAAAAAACACTTGGAAGGGGAGATAAGGGGTTTATTAAGATGTCAGAGGGCAGGGGTTGGGGTATTTTTTTCAGTGAGGGAGGTGGTTTTGTGCAAGCACACACACACACACACACACACACACACACACAAAAGCACATCTTCTGGAAGAAAGAAAACTTCCTTTGTTGTTTGTACATTCTTTTCAGAAGTTAGTGAAAGTTACTTATCTCCATAGTGCCGCAGTATGTTTTATTCACACTAAAATGTTTATTTTTTCATGAAGCAGAGCAGAAAAATATTCCTCAGCACATGAGCAAAGAGACTGCAAAACAATACTGTGTTCTTGGAAATGCAGCTTAGAAAAGCCTATTCTTAACCCACCTTTCCCTTCTCCTTAACTGTTAACTTCATCCTGAGAGTGGCTGGGGTATAAATAATAAATTATTATTATTATTATTATTATTATTATTATTATTATTATTATTATTGTTGTTGTTGTTGTTGTTGTTGTTGTTGTTGTTGTTATATTTCTTGGAATTGTAGGACTTCTTTCTCTCTGCCATCCTCCTCCCAAAATACTCATGTCAGAATTGACCAACTGTAGAGACTAGTTTTCATTCAAGGAGATTTCTATTAATGTGTTTTTGAATGTGTGTCAATTTTGTATCACCATTGCACAGGAGATTTGGAAATAAAAGCATGTGAATTTGACCCTCATCTGACTATTCTCAAGGGGCATTTTGGATTTATATACATATTCACACTTGAAACAGCCCTTATAGCACCAGTGAGTAAGCATGGTGAAATTCTGGACAACCTGCCATATTTTCTTGGGTTGTTCTTTTTAAAAAAGAAGGGGGGGGGGAGCAGGCATATCTCAACTTGAACCGTGCTTGTCTCATTGAATGATACATTTAGCAAAAGTGTCAACATCTCGAAGAAAGCTGTGTGCTAAACATGGCAAAATAAAAACAGAAAGAAATACAAGACAGCGGTTAGCAGACAATCCCAACGTGCTTGGAGCTATATTGAGTGGGGATTTTGGAGGAGACTGATACATCTGTTATGTCAGAATCATTTTTAAGATAATTTGAAAATGCCTTTCAAGGACAAGAACTTCCTGAAAAATACAACAAATAGTATCACATACATTGGGGTACAGAGCATACAATGTCAGCTTTCCGAGGTGGGGAAAAGGAGTATCGCCAATATATGTGCTTTGCTTCTTCTGAAACATGAAAGCTGCATGTTTATTGTTGCCAATATGTTTCAGAATATACCAGTAATCACTAAATAGAGAACTGGATACAGAAGCTGATGCTTAATTGAGCCGATGGCAAATAATAATTCACATGTGATTCTCAAGAATAATTCAGCTCTGCATGAAGAAAAAAAATCAAATCCATTTTTGTGGATAAACAGCCTGAACATGAAATGCTAACGCTGGACAGATTTTGCTCAAACGCAGTGGGGAATCACAAGAAAAATACTATGGAAACAGACAATCCCTTGCTGTGTGTTGGCATTTTAAAAACTTCCTGTGTGGCAGTGGCTCTAACGGCTTGAAGACCCAATCATGAACACACTCCACCCATGTTTAATGTTGCCATGGTCTTGCAATTTTAGAAATTCAGAGGAGAATTTGTGAGCAGGTAACATTCGTCATAACACTTGACTCACTGGGCAGTTGAGACTTACAGAATGCTGGCCATCACAGAGTTGTTTATTTATTGCTTATATGCCACCTTTTAATTCAAGATTTTCAATGGTGGAAGACTCTCAAAGGAGTATCTTTGATTGCTGCCACAGGAACATGATGTCTGTGGCCACTGCAGGGAGGAGTGAGAAAATGAGCACAGAAGATTAGTATTGGGTTGAATTAGGCAACAACTTTATTGATTACAGGTAAGATGTAGCTTTCGCTAAGGCACTGGGCATCTATTCAGCATCAGGCAGCCCACATACTGGTGATAGGAACCCAGCAGGACTGACCCTGTGCTGGGGAGTCACCCCCAACATGGATCAGGTGCCACGACTCCAAGGCCCAAACTGGGGTGCAAAAGAGACCAAACAAGGGATGTGGCTTTGGGAGAGTTCCATAAGCCAGATTTTCTTGAGGTGCAGGTCAATTTGTGTCCAGGACAGCTGTCTACCAGCTCCATCAGGCTGATAGCATCCATGCAATGCCACATTGAGGCAGTAATTGATGCAAAAGGGGCCCAAACCAAGTACTGAGTACATATGCATGCTGCTGCTGCTTCTCAGAGGTCCAATATTGCTCTATTTGCAGTCCTTGTTTTGCTGATTTCATTTAATATTCTAATTTTCTGAGATTGTTAATTTGGGTTTTCATCAGCTGTATGCCACGATCATCACAATTATAACAAATAAAGCCTTGACATATCTCACTTTGCATGTCATGAGTCTATCTCATATATTAGTTTCACCTTTAAAGTTGAATTACTGAAATAAATGAACTTTTCCATGATATTCTAATTTTCCGAGTTTCACCTGTACATCTGAGACCACTGAGCTGAGCCTACACATTTTGATTTCAAAGATGAAGACAATGATTCTCCCATATTATTTGCTCCCTGTGTGTGGTCATCGGCAGTATGTTGCCTCCAAACACAAAGTTGCCATTTAGTTATCATGGCTGGATTCCACAAACTTGTCTCTTGTGGCCAGAGAATTCCAATTATGTGCAGCTTGAAAAAGAATGTTCCCTCTCTGTCTCATTCCCTTCCTTGCGGGGCAGGCAGAGGGCTGAATTATTGCTCCTGCCTTCTTTCCAAAGCATTTTTATGCACTTGATGTAAATTTTACCTGTTTTGCATGGAATCCGAGCCGCGTAAAATGACTAGCTCGACATTATTTGTTTCTTAGGGACTCTGAGCTGCACATGGATAATCATAATAATACCCAAGCTCCCTGCCGTTTGCCACTGTGGCAGCTCATCTTCTTTGCAGTCATAAAAGGCAATAAGTAGGTTTTAACTTTAATGACAACATAAGTCAGATCACTTGGTGATGTAGCCTTCCCTATGGCTGTGGATGCCTTCTGCTGCTTTTGTCGGGTGCTTCTGTTGGCTAAAGTGGAATCAAAGTTTCTCTGGGGACAAAATCCTGAGAAGTTTTCTGAGATTTGTCTTTTGTTCACCCCTCCCCTTCAGAAGCTGTGCTAATAATAATAATAATAATAATAATAATAATAATAATAATAATAATAATAATAATTTATTATTTATACCCCGCCCATCTGGCTGAGTTTCCCTAGCCACTCTGAGCGGCTTCCAATCAAATGTTAAAAATAATACAGCATTAAATATCAAAAACTTCCCTAAACAGGGCTGCCTTCAGATGTCTTTTAAAAAGAAGATAGCTGCTTATTTCCTTCACATCTGAAGGGAGGGCGTTCCACAGGGCGGGCGCCACTACTGAGAAGGCCCTCTGTCTGGTTCCCTGTAGCCTCACTTCTCGCAATGAGGGAACCACCAGAAGGCCCTCGGCGCTGGACCTCAGCGTCCGGGCAGAACGATGGGGGTGGAGATGCTCCTTCAGGTATACGGGACCAAGGCCATTTAGGGCTTTAAAGGTCAGCACCAACACTTTGAATTGTGCTCAGAAGCGTACTAGTAATGTTCCCACTACTAATGGTGAGCCCCATCCCTGAAACAGTTGGAGAATTTCTTCTACCCCTGGAGAAACTCTGTGAAATGGTCATCCTGGCAGGCGGCTGCTTCTGCCCTCTTTGTGTCAGGAGAAGGAGCTGCTCACTGAAGCTGAGCTGTGCTTGACTCTGTGCTTGGCCTTCTCCCACCCCCTGATTTTTTTGGACACTGGGGAAGCCTGCCTCCTCCCAAAAATATGGGGGGAGGGAACTGGCATATTTTTATTATTTTTTTTTGGTAAAATTTCCTGGAGCCTCATGTGGTACAGTCCACATAGGATGCAGGTGGCGTTGTGGTCTAAACCACTGAGCCTCTTGGATGATTTGAATCTCCACAACGGGGTGAGCTCCCATTGCTCTGTCCCAACTCCTGCCAGCCTAGCAGTTTGAAAGCACGCCAGTGCAAGTAGATTAATAGGTACTGCTGTGGCAAGCAGGTAAACAGCGTTTCCATGCGTTCTGGTTTCCATGACAGTGTTCCATTGCTCCAGAAGCAGTTTAGTCATGCTGGCCACATGACCCAGAAAGCTGTCTGTGGGCAACAGTGGCGTAGCGTGGGGGGTGCAGGGGGGGCCGGCCGCACCGGGCGCAACATCTGGGGTTAGGGCAAATCCACGGGTTAGGGGGGCGCAAATTACTTGCCTTGCCCCGGGTGCTGACAACCCACGCTACGCCGCTGGTGGGCAAACACCGGCTCCCTCGGCCTGAAAGTGAGATGAGCACCGTAACCCCATAGTCGCCTTTAATTGGATTTAACCATCCGGGGGTCCTTTACCTTTTACAGTCCAGGAACAATTTCCCCACCTCATTTTTGGCTTGGGTCATTAATACATCCACATGATAGTTTAAAAACAGGCAGGCAGTTAACAATAAATAAATTACTGTAGGTGTACCACATACCATTGTTATCTTACTTTATGTCTTTTAAAGTGAAGTTTATACCTTGGTGCAAGAGTTTATATTTATTTCTGAAGGAATGGATTTGGCTGAAAGGAATTATGCCGTTAGTTTGCAAAGTCATCAGATGGAAATGATATGGAGGCATGTGTGCATTTGAGAGTGCTTTACTTAAACAGTAAATTGGGACCCTGGGGAATCCCTGGAAGTGCTAATGTGCCATTAGAGAAATCTTAAAATAACTCAAGTTACTTTCTCTGAAAGGGAATATGAACAAAGGAAGGATCGTGTTTGGGTGCTACCACCAGGGAAATCACTCTTCTGTCAGATACTCTGGAGTATATTTACTAGAGAAACTATTCAGCGACAAAAGGAATTTGGCATTTAATTAGAATATATACTCGGGAAGGTTTTATACAAAGTAAAATAGTAATGTTGGTGCTCAGAAGTACTGATAAGCATATGCAATATTGCTGTGAATGTGCTCCTGTAGCCTAGTTGGTTATCAGACTTTCCAGCTTGAGGGAATGCTTTGCATGTTGATTTGTTTGCTGAGGAGCCTCTATAGATATGCCAAAGAATCGTCCACATGTTATATGACCTATAAAGCCTTCTATGGCTTAGGTCCAGGCTATCTGAAAGACTGTAGTACCTCGTTGAACCTGCCTGGATTTTGAGATCTTCAGGGGAGGCTCTTCTCTCAGCTCTGCCACCCTCAAAGGCACAATTGGTAGGGATGAGGCAGAGGGCCTTCTCAGTGGCTGCCCCCAAACTTTGGAACATCCTCCATAGAGAAGCTGGTTCCCTCCTTGTTGTCCTTCCACCAGTCTTGCTCCAACAGGCTTTTGGGAACTGACTGATTTTGATGAAAAGGCTTGTGCCATAATGTGTGTTTTTTTAAAAAAATATTTGTATGTTTTAAATATTTTATTTTATTTTTAAAAAGTGTGTGTGTGTGTGTGTGTAGTTTTGCTTCTTGTTGTTGTTGTTTAGTCGTTTAGTCGTGTCCGACTCTTCGTGACCCCATGGACCAGAGCACGCCAGGCACCTCTGTCCTCCACTACCTCCCGCAGTTTGGTCAAACTCATGCTGGTAACCTCAAAAACGCTGTCCAACCATCTCGTCCTCTGTCGCCCCCTTCTCCTTGTGCCCTCCATCTTTCCCAGCATCAGTGTCTTCTCCAGGGAGTCTTCTCTTCTCATGAGGTGGCCAAAGTACTGGAGCCTCAGCTTCACGATCTGTCCTTCCAGTGAGCACTCAGGTCTGATTTCCTTAAGAATGGATGCATTTGATCTTCTTGCCGTCCATGGGACTCTCAAGAGTCTTCTCCAGCACCATAATTCAAAAGCATCAATTCTTCGGCGATCAGCCTTCTTTATGGTCCAGCTCTCACTTCCATACATCACTACTGGGAAGACCATGGCTTTAACTATACGGACCTTTGTTGGCAAGGTGACATCTCTACTTCTCAAGATGCTGTCTAGGCCTGTCATTGCCCTTCTCCCAAGAAGCAGGCGTCTTTTAATTTCGTGGCTGCTGTCACCATCTGCAGTGATCATGGCGCCCAAGAAAGTAAAATCTCTCACTGCCTCCATTTCTTCCCCTTCTATTTGCCAGGAGGTGATGGGACCAGTGGCCATGATCTTCGTTTTTTTGATGTTGAGCTTCAGACCATATTTTGCGCTCTCCTCTTTCACCCTCATTAAAAGGTTCTTTAATTCCTCCTCACTTTCTGCCATCAAGGTTGTGTCATCTGCATATCTGAGGTTGTTGATATTTCTTCCGGCAATCTTAATTCCAGCTTGGGATTCATCCAGCCCAGCCTTTCGCATGATGTATTCTGCATATAAATTAAATAAGCAGGGAGACAAAATACAGCCTTGTCATACTCCTTTCCCAATTTTGAACCAATCAGTTGTTCCATATCCAGTTCTAACTGTAGCTTCTTGTCCCACATAGAGATTTCTCAGGAGACAGATGAGGTGATCAGGCACTCCCATTTCTTTAAGAACTTGCCATAGTTTGCTGTGGTCGACACAGTCAAAGGCTTTTGCATAGTCAATGAAGCAGAAGTAGATGTCTTTCTGGAACTCTCTAGCTTTCTCCATAATCCAGCGCATGTTTGCAATTTGGTCTCTGGTTCCTCTGCCTCTTCTAAATCCAGCTTGCACTTCTGGGAGTTCTCGATCCACATACTGCTTGAGCCTTCCTTGTAGAATTTTAAGCATAACCTTGCTAGCGTGTGAAATGAGTGCAATTGTGCGGTAGTTGGAGCATTCTTTGGCACTGCCTTTCTTTGGGATTGGGATGTAGACTGATCTTCTCCAATCTTCTGGCCACTGCTGAGTTTTCCAAATTTGCTGGCATATTGAGTGTAGCACCTTAACAGCATCATCTTTTAAAATTTTAAATAGTTCAGCTGGAATACCATCACTTCCACTGGCCTTGTTATTTGCAGTGCTTTCTAAGGCCCATTTGACTTCACTTTCCAGGATGTCTGGCTCAAGGTCAGCAACCACACTACCTAGGGTGTACGAGGCATCCATTTCTTTCTGGTATAGTTCCTCTGTGTATTCTTGCCACCTCTTCTTGATGTCTTCTGCTTCTGTTAGGTCCTTTCCACTTTTGTCTTCTATCTATGCTTAATTCTTCTTTAATGGTTTTTTATGTTCTTATTTTTATCTGTGAGCCGCCTTGAATCCCAGGCAAAAGTAAAACTTCCAACTAACTCTACTAGATTTTTTAACACTGCTGCTCTTAAGAGGCAAAACTAGCAAAGGACAAGAAACAATGAAGAACAAAACTAGTTCCTTCCTTCAACATCCTTCCCTCAGAGCACCAGGATTGGAGAGCCCTGATAAAATCCATCTGATTACCGGCTAGTCCTATCAATCACAAAGGTGCAGAAATATCATTTAAAGCTCAGTTTCCCAGGAAGCTGTGCCCATTATCACAGTCAGTACTTATTTTGCTTTGATGGAGCTACATCCTTCCAGACTAAAGATGTGCATTTAATTTTAGTTAATACAATGATGAAAATGGAATTAGTCAATTTGATTTTGGCTATTGCATTAACTAAAACTAAATAGAAAGCAAGCAAGATTTAATTTCCATTTAACTATTATGTCACAGCTGCCTGCCCTTGGAAGGTCTGGGATGTAAAGTCTGCAGCAATTTTAAGTCAGAGGGTAGGGGCAGGAGGGGGTAAAGCAGGAATTACAAGGATTAGCATCCCTGCTGGGCAACTTGTATTGCAAGCACACAAAAGAAATCCTGCCACAGAGCCATAGCTGTCAACTTTTCCCTTTTCTTGCGAGGAATCCTATTCGGAATAAGGGAATTTCCCTTAAAAAAGGGAAAAGTTGACAGCTATGCACAGAGCTGGGGCCACAGTTTGGCAATACACAGGTGGGGCACTGTAGAATCTTTACCACAAATGACTGTTGCTTTGAGCTCCAGTGTGCTATTTTGGATACAAAATACTTTGCTGATTTTCCCCTCTGGGGGTCTGCTTCCCGAATCATACTGCCATTGTAAACACCCTCATTTTGCCTGCGTGTTTCATTCCTATCACTCTTTCTGACCACCAGTGATAGCATCCCTCTCTATTGTGTCAGCCTGCTTTCTGACCTGACAGTGATTTTCCTACTGAGGAACTAGCAGGTGTTAATTATTGGGGATGGCAAAGGATCAGAGAGGCAGCTTGAGAAGGGTTGGGATTGTTTTCCTAGACAAAGAGCGGGGAACTGGATTGGGCCACTGGGCCAGAACTTCCTTCCACTTAACCACCTAACATCACCATGATACCAAGTGAAGTTTTTTCCTTTGCAAGCTGGCTGGATAGAAAATGTTGTATCCCCCACTTCTGGTTTGATTTCAGATTTCATGAGCAACAAAATATGGATTACAAACAGCTGCTGATCAGGGCTTGCTATAAGCACCAGTCTTTATACCTACCCCACCTGTTGTCAGGTGAGGGATAGATGGGCATGGTTTGGGGGAAATGGCTCTGTGGACCAGAGGTTCTGCACCACCACCATTGAGAATATTGAAAACCAAATCAAATACAAATGTCTGCATCTCAAATTGAAATCAAGACTGAAACAACAGCAAGCTCATTCTCAGAGTGTGGACTCTTATGTTGCCAAAGGGCACCTTCCATACACAAGGAGGAGGTAACAGCAGGCAATCCTGACAGTCTTGAATTGAATTTCACATTCCACGCGGCTGCATCATCCACTAAATGCTGTCCACTTGGCCTGCTTAGTTTGTATTTTATTTAAGCACTATTGCCGGACTGCAAATTATATACAAAATTGCTGCCAGCAATGTTAATTGGTTGGACGCTGTGCTGGAAATTATGTATTCACGAGAACAATATGCTGGAATGATGGGGTGAAATACTGTCATGGCGTCCCACTATACTGTGAATCTATATTACAGCCAATTTTTAATTAGTAAAATTAGAGACTGAGGAGTTGAAACCTACTGGAAAACACATAATCTGACCTCATCAGCAAGGAACAACTTTTGATGGTGGGTTTTTTTGTGTGTGAAGAAGGGCTGTTTTGAATAGGTGGTGAGGGATAAATTGGGTTGAATTAGGGTTGCCATATATATTAAAAAAATAACCGACATTATATTTCTATTGACTTGCCTAAGATCCAGGACAAAATGGCACCTTTCGGAAATCCCCCCCCCCCCCCATGTCAATTCCACCTTTGAAATCCCAGTAATGTCTTCCACTGCCTCCCGCAGTTTGGTCAAACTCATGCTGGTAGCTTCAAGAACACTGTCCAACCATCTCGTCCTCTGTCGTCCCCTTCTCCTTGTGCCCTCAATCTTTCCCAACATCCAGGGAGCCTTCTCTTCTCATGAGGTGGCCAAAGTATTGGAGCCTCAGCCTCAGGATCTGTCCTTCCAGTGAGCATTCAGGGCTGATTTCCTTAAGAATGGATAGGTTTGATCTTCTTGCAGTCCATGGGACTCTCAAGAGTCTCCTCCAGTACCATAATTCAAAAGCATCAATTCTTTGGCGATTGACCTTCTTTATGGTCCAGCTCTCACTTCCATACATCACTACTGGGAAAACCATAGCTTTAACTATATGAACCTTTGTCGGCTGGGTATCTCTCTGCTTTTTAAGATGCTGTCTAGGTTTGTCATTGCTTTTCTCCCAAGAAGCAGGCGTCTTTTAATTTTGTGACTGCTGTCATCATCTGCAGTGATCATGGAGCCCAAGAAAGTAATCTCTCTCACTGCCTCCATTTCTTCCTCTTCTGTTTGCCAGGAGGTGATGGGACCAGTGGCCATGATTTTAAGGTTTTTTTATGTTGAGCTTCAGACCATAGTTTGCACTCTCCTCTTTCACCCTCATTAAGAGGTTCTTTAATTCCTCCTTACTTTCTGCCATCAAAGTTGTAAAGCACTTTTTCTTTGCCAATGTAGCTGAGTCCCAGCCTTTTGGGTAGGCCTGCCTATTCAACAGGGGCTGCTGACTTTGATATGAAACCCTAAAATTGGTATTTACTGTATCCATGCCCCATACTCAACATGTGAGAGGAATCTAATTACATTTGAGTAAGCCTGTAAACTCGCTTACTTTTTACATGCCACTCGCTGAGGCACAGAAATGGAAGTGATTTCCACTTGTTTGTTTCCCATAAAAAATGCTAATGAGTAGATTATGCACAAATGTCTTGGGGTTTTGATGGTAATGGGATGATTGCCACTGACATGTCAAGCCACACATGGCTGGTTTATTGTTTTATGTTTTCTAATCGTCTGTTGGAACAGAGAAGCGGCAAACAGGAGGAGATAATGTAGCATAAAACTTTTGTTTTAAAGCTTCCTCCATTTACTTGCTGGGTTGTTGTTTTTTAGATTTCCTATTTAGCTGCATTAGTCTCATTAAATGCACACCTGTTACATAAAAAAACAAAACAAAGCTGAATACGCTTTAGCCAACTTCTCTAGCCTGTTGGTCTTTGTTTTGATTTTAGCTTTTATATTAATCCTAATGATACTTTTCCCAAGTTAAATTTACACTGTGATGTGCCAACTAAACAGAAACAGGCACACATGCACATGTACTTCTTTGAAAAAGGACTAACTCCATGGAAAATTTCAGAAAGAGTGCTAGGGGGCTTGTTTTTTTTTGGGGGGGGGGGTTGTTTTGTTTTTTTATGAAAGAGGAGAGTGATTGATTAATACCTTTATTTTGCATTAGAAGAAGCATGGTAGAATTGAACAAACGGGCGCTTCATATGGTGCTACAAAAACTCTAATTCACCTCAGCTAAATGGAAACAAAACAACTGAAACTGTTCATCAATTTGTTTAAATTAGGGCTAAGCCAAAACCTAGTGCAGGGTAGGTCTTACAAAATTTCCTCCACATTGTTTTGCCACCACCACATCTGTTGTCCAGAAAGTGAAGGCAATTCTGCTCTAATTTTGATGCCATTCCTTCCCCCCAACAAAGTCCAAAGTCAAGAGAGGAAACACTGTGATTTGGCATCATGAAAATTGTGTACCATCATCACAAAGTGTTGTCTTGAAACAATCCATTTTTGTGGATCTTTGAAATTTTAGATACTTATACAAGTTAAATAAATTTTCCAGTCAAAATACACAGTTTGACTTCCCTGACTTCTATGGTTTCTTATGTTTACATTTTCAATACTGCATCTCCCTTAAGTCCATTTATTAATTACTCCAAATGTTTTCCATCATACATATATGTAACTGCTTGTTTTAAGTTAGTCCTGCTAATGAACTTAGTTGTTTACATTTTTTCCCCAGATAATCTACAAATCTTCCCCATTCTTTGTTGAAAATTCTTTCTTATTCTTCTAGTAAGTTTTGCCATCTCAGCATTAATTTGATCTGCCACTCCTCCTTGGTTGGGACTGTATCTTCTTTCCATCTCCCATGAAACTATCCAAGTGACAGCAGTGCTCTGTTGGGAATAAATGGTGCCTGTCAGTAATCAGAAGCTCAGTTGCCACTTGTCACTGAGCAAACTGATCAGGAAATCACACAATTCAAAGTTTTAAGTTGCTATTAGCGAAACACGATCTTCACAGACTTGGTTGAGTTTCAGGCCCTGTTGGTCTTACTCCATGAAATCAGTCGTCGAGACTAAAAGTCCGCACTTCCCCATAGCCATCTATGTTTCTTCCTCTCCAGGGATTCTTGCAAGCGATCAGAGACTGCACCTCTGTGCAGCCAGCCTTTGCTCCTCCTGTTTCATACCTCTCCTGGTTCTGGGAGTCAGGGAGGGAGGAGAACTTGATGCAGCAGTGGGGAGGAGACACCCATGACTCTTCACTAGCCAGACCCATCTCTGCCTCTTGACCTCCCTCTTCCCACTCACCTGCTTCAGCTTCTGCCTCTGATTCTGGACTTTTCTCTGCCACAGACTTTCCCAACTCACTGAACCCTGTTAACCCTTAAGCTTCTGACACCTCTTCCCAGTCTGACCACTCATCGTTGCCCCATCATCACCCCCCGGGCTCTGAGCCTTCTTCCCTTGGGGGTCCCCCAACTTGTTCCCCCTCTGTGTCCATACGGTTCATGACTTACCAAAAGTACCATTGTTGGTAAGTTTGCCCCACAAATTTGCATCATGTGAATAAGGCCTTTTAAACTGAAGGCGCATTTCAGTTCTTCCCCAAATGGTCCCGAGTGGCATCACCATGGAGGCAAAACTGAATGATTTTGCACACCCAAAATGTTTTATTTACTGATGCCAAGTGGCACCAGCATTATGCTAGATGCAGCGTCATTCATGGATTCACCATGTGGTCATTATAACACAGGAAGCTTTCTTATACTGAGTCAGATAGCTCTGTATTGTATATACACCATATGATGGTGTGAGAAACACACAGGACTCTCACCTTTATACAGAAGGTTGTATTCTAACCACAGAATAGTCAGAGGTTTATACACACAGAAACACCCCATTCTAGCCCTCCAAAACCACTCAGGGATTCCTGGCAAGTATGGCCTGGCATGTGTGGCCCCCAGGCACCTCAACCCTATCTAGAGTTACCAACAATTGAATCTAGGACCTTTTGCATGCAAAACATGCTTTACTCACCAAGTGTCATCCTCTTTGCCTAGATATCTGTGCTAGGTGACTTCACACAATGCAGCTTATTCAAGACAGGGAGGGGAATCGATGGAAACAGCAGCAGCTAGTGGAAACCAAGAGCTGAACCTTTTTTTCAGAATATTATCAGAGATGAATCTAAAAAAAAAAAAAAAAGCTGAATATTTGCATAATGTAGGTAGATAATTCAGCCCATTATCTGGTGCAATAGAATGGGCATAGGCAAACTCAGCCCTCCAGATGTTTTGGGTCTATAACTCCCATCATCCCTAGCTAACAGGACCAGTGGTCAGGGATGATGGGAGTTGTAGTCCCAAAACATCTGGAAGGCTGAGTTTGCCTATGCCTTCACTAGAGTAATGAAGTTTGCTCAAGTAAAAAAAGAAAAGTGGTACTATAACAGCAGCAGATAGGGAAAAAGCTGCAGGAGAAACAGCAAGGCACACCTCCTTAATAAGGACTTTTGTCCTCCTCAAATGGCAAACTTTTCAGCAAAATTCAAAGCTCAAGCAAATCCGACACTGCACTGGATTGTATTGGACTAGATGGACTTCATAAATTCCAATGTTTCCCCCACTCTGGGACTGAAAAACTATGAAGTTTAGCAATCACAAATGTCCAGCATTGTTGAATTTAGGTTGGGACTTAACTGTGCTACCTGATGTAGCAGTTCTTAAAAAAACAAAACAACAAGAAAAAGCACCCCCTCCCCTTGCCAGTTCATTTGTGTCTTAAGAATGTGCCCTTAATAAAAATCTGAAGCATGAGTGTCTTCTCTGCTCCAGAGAAGATAATCCATTTTTGACTGCTATGTCCCTATCTCTTAGCAGGTTTTGGTGCACAGCATGGCCATTAAGCCTTATCAGAATAGGACATTTTTTTTCTGGTTATGTGAGTACTTTTATCTCCTCCTGGACATGCCAAGGTTTTCTCATCAACTCATTCAAAAATCACAGCAGGGCAGTACAAAGTGTTAAATAGACTGCCTCCAGAAGCCAGACAAATTGTTTTTAATTCCAAAATCTGCATCAAGGCAACCCTTTTATTAGGCTAAGCAAAATATCACAGAATAGTTTTTGAGTTCTGCAGAATGCTTCATCACACTAGATCAGAGGTGAGGAACCTATGACCTGCAAGCCTAATGAGTTAGACCCAGTTCACATCTCAATTTGGCCAACAAAGTCAATACTTAATCATACCTACCTGCCACAGACCTGACATCATAGATGTGGAGCAAATAAGGACATGGCTCCCAAGGAACAATTAGGAGCTTACAGTGAGTTCCCAGTTGTTTCTTTGCAAGCAGGGCTGGCTGGCAAGACCAACCAGCTGATTGGCACTGACGGTGAATTCAGTAATCTGCAAAAGGAGTACCTGCTGAGGAAATCCTGAGCGAAGCTGATCCCTGATTCTTTTTAAAATCCCCTTCTTGATGTCATATGATCCCTAATAATAATAATTTTATTATTTGTACCCCACCCGACTGGGTTGTCCCACCCACTCTGGGTAGCTTCCAACAAAATATAAAAAACACCTGCAAATGTGTGAATATTTGGCAAGTATTAAATATTTAATATCACTGAAAACAGCTTTTTTAGTAGCAGTTAACATCTGAAAATATCTGAAACTTGACATGCACCGTCGTTCTGTACTTGCCACTATCTGAAACAACATCATTTTGTTTTTATTCACATCTAAGGCAGAATTTGAAGCAGCAGTACTTTCTTACATCTGTTCCAAAGAAAGTCAGTACCATAATCCAACCTGATCAAGGTTGCATACTATTCTGCTATGAAAACTAAAGAGCTATGTGTATAAGCTTCTTGGCTTGGCTGTGATGTTGTTGCTCTGATTTATCTGATAACAAGCACAGTTCTATTTTTAAAATTTTTATTGGTAGTATTATTTGTATGGAGAAGCTCAATCATGGGAGCAATCCCTAGCATGACATTTTCATGGCTGTTGTGCTCCATATGGACACATTCACTGTTTTCATTTTTGTTTTTTCCTAGGACCCCAGGACTGGTTAGACACCAGCAGCAGATTATTTGATTGTAAATGTTAGTTTGAGGGATTATGTCCCAACGTATGGATGACTTTACATTTGCTTATATTGGATCTTATTTTCCATTTTGCTCATTCACTTAATTTAGAAATATATATTTTTGAGCTACTGGCAATCTTACTGGTTTTTAGCTTGAACAAAACTTTTTTGGGATATTGAGTTATGATTGTGCCTCTTGTGTAAATGCCACTTTCTATATATAGAAGAGAAATCAATTGCCCAATCTTGACAGTAGCTTAGAGAAAGGAATAGTGGCTGGGGACTCCACCCCCTCTTCAAACTGGAAATCCAGTTGTACATCAGAGGTCTACAGAGCTCAGACCAAATACATAAATAATTGGAATGTCTTCAGTGGCAATTTTTTTTAAAACTAGGTGGCTTCAGACTTCTGCCTTTAATCACTTGTGCACTCTTTCATTTCTAAACCTCTTAATCCAAACAATTTTAATTGTTTTTTTGCAAGAGCACTGTTATTCCTAATGTGCCCACTGCATATCAATTATAATACCTCTTATAGCATAGTCACGAGAACTTGCTGGATTCTCCCTCCTCCGCCCCCCCAATTTGTTGAAATTAATAGAAATGTCTTGCCCATTTATTCTCACAAAGCTTTAGGCATAAAATGAAAATGTGGAAATGTTTTTGGGATAATTAACAGTTCTGTCAGTAATAAAAAGTGTGCTTCTCTGATACCTAGATATTAATTGAAAAGTGGTAAATGGGTGTTGCATCATTGTCCATTAGGCTTCTAATTACTGTAAGGTGAAAACTCTGCACAATGAAGAAGTCTTGTGATTTATTTCTCTAAGAAAGTAGGGTGAAGGGAAGGTGAAAGGAATTATTATTATTACTACTCTGTACTGTTGAGAGTAATATATTGCAAAAGGAGGGGCAGGAAGTCTCTGCTTCCGGAAAATAGTCAAAATTATACAATGAAGAAGATAACAAAGGGACTGGAGAGAGACAGAAAGGGCAGGATAAGATGAGTGATGAGGAACTGACGTTCTACCTAATTAGGCTTTGGTTCAATTTGGCCCGAGACTGAAGAGGTTAAGGAACAGGCATGGAATGAGTTCCCCGAATCTGTCCCAGAAAAGATTTGCACATCTAGTGATGCCAACAACTTCACAAATAACAGGCTCACAATGCCAATTATAACTGGCCACAATGTTCCCCCTTCCCCATGATCCAGGCACTCTTACCCTAGGACACTTACTTTGTCTGTAATTGGTGATGAGATGCATTTTGAGCTGATATCCCTCCTTGAAACTTGTGGGGTCAACAATAATCAGACCAAGCTGGCAAGGCTGAGAGACACTTTTTGGTACATGATCAGAAAATGACTACTTACGCTTTTGTGAGAATCTGCCCTTTCTGATAATACGGCCAGGGCTGTCTTTAGCATATGCGCCACCGGGGTGCAAAGATCCACCCAGTGCCCCAAAATTAGTTTAGCTGCCCCCAAATTAACTTGTATTGAGCTTTTGAGGGGGAGGGGGAAGGCCAAAGTTGTTGTTCTTTTTGTTCTTTTTTAGGGGAGGGCGAACTCATTGCTTTATACTGCCACTGATCGAGAGGGACCGGTATACAGTTGGTATACATTCAGCACCCCCCAGAATTTGGTGCCCGGGTGCCCCACATCCCTTGCACCCCCAGGTAAAGACGGCACTGAATACGGCTGTGTCCCATTATTCTCTCTGTATGTGTTTCCAAAATGGCCTGTCACCCATTCCCATGATTTCCATTTCTACCAGGAAATTATTCTGTCACTTTCCTCCACAGGGAAAGGAGGAATAGAGAGGTGGTATTAGAGGACATGTGCCTCTGGAACTAGGCTGAAAGATATGTGCCTCTGCTCTAGGCTAGTTGGCACTCACAGTTTGGTGGATAAGAGACTTTTGCCTCTGCTCATTCTACTCTCTCAACATTTAATTTTGTTGACTTCCACCTTTTATTCTAGACTTAATAGGATCTTGAACTTATTGTACTTTGAGGTACTCAGATCTCATGAGAGTGTGCTGTTAAGGCTGCAGTCCTATACACACTTGCCCAGGAGGAGCTCAGTAAATATGCATTGGGATGTGCTGTAAGTCACCTTTTGACGTGTGCTGTCGGCTATGTTGTTGTTGCCAAGGAGTTGGTTTCTTGCATGATTGGAGTTCAAATATATTTATATGCTTTGCAGTGGTTGTGGTCCTCCTTGTCTCCAACTCCTACATGTTTTTGTACAGCTTTTTGCCCTCTACATCATTTTATTTTATAGTCTACTTGATACTTTAATAACTCCCTGCCCCATAATATTTTTCTGCTTTAGGCTTACATCCCAGGCACTGGAGCCTCTGACATCTTGGCCAATTCAATCTTTTTTGCCCAAATAAAAATACAAGAGGATTGAAAGAATAAAACTTGTGGCTTCTTGGAAATCTATTTCATGGTTGCTGATAGGAATAATAAGAACAAAAGTAGTCTGGACATGGAGAACTGTGGAAGTTCACAGTATGGAATGTCGATCAAATACAACCTACTATAGTGGTATCTCGGTTTTCGAACGTCTCCGTTGCCTAACATTTCGGTTTTCGAACGCCGTAAACCTGGAAGTAAATGCTTTGGTTTTCAAACACACCTTGGAAGTCAAACATGCAACGCGGCTTCCGCTGAGTGCAAGATCCTGAGGCCTAGCTGCTGGCTATTGAATTTTCAGTTTTTGAATGTTTCAGAACTTAAACGGTCTTCCGGAACGGATTACGTTCGAAAACTGAGGTACCACTGTAGATGTTTTGGAAAGTGGTTTGTCTGTCCATTTGTTTGTTGGTTCTCTGTACATTTGGACAACTCTGACATATTGTCGCCAAACTTGGCAAGAGGGTTTCTGAGGTGGGGGTGGTGCTCTTCATCACCATTTAAACACGAGGCACCATTTTGAATCAAATGGCAGATCCAAAGTCACTTTGGTGTGACTTTGCCCATTTTTTGACATAGGTTCAAACACCTCTCATGATATTGTTGACATGAGGGTTCCTAAGGTGGGAGTGGCAGTCTTAGTCACTGTTTGGATGTGGGCGCCATTTTGAATCAAGATGGTGGATCAAAACATTACTTCAGTGTGACTGTGACTGTTTTTTGGCATAGGTTTGGCTGCCTCTTTGTTGCCAAACTTGGCACAAAGGTTCCCAAGGTGTGGGCGACAGCCTTCATTGCTGTTTCGATGCTGGGCACCATTTTGAGTCAAGATGGCCAACTAAAATGTGTCTTTGGATTCACTTCATCTGATTTTTGGTGTGATGGGTCCAAACTCACAAATTCCACTATCCATTTAAAGAAAAAGTAGTTTTTAAGCATTCCCAGGCAGGTGTCATTACTTATAAGCTTGCAAGTTCACAGAATCCTCTTTTCAAGGAATATCACCAATATTTATCCAAAAAAAGGTTAATCATATTCAATGAACAATGAACTATTTTTTCTAGAAGAAGAGGTGCTGGAACTCACCGTGAACACCACCCTTGTTTTCTTTTAATGGCAATGGTGCCTGCCTGAGAGGTGCTGGAAACTGAGTTCTGCTGAGTTCTGGCTGGGGAAAAAAGCCCTGTCAATGAGAATATATAAATATAACACATAAAAACAAAAACATACTGGCCAACCATTTGCAACTATTTAGCATTTCAGGGTTTATAATCAGTCATGCCTTCCACACTGACTACCTTTAATGCCTCACCAGCCCGTCCATCTCCTCATGAAGACCAAGCAGTTCTTTTAAATCCAGAATAGCTCGCTTTGAATGGAAGCTGAAACTGCCTTCCATTCAAAAGCAGCACCATCACCCACCCATCATTAAATTGCTATCTGGGAAACCAGAAAGGAGCAAAATGAGACACCACCCAGGTTTTCTAGCTTCTATCTTATTGGATGATAGAGGGGAAACTGGTTATTTGTTTCAATCCTGTTCTTTTAAAGGAGATTCTTAATATTAGCCATGTTATTCACACACAGAAGGGGCTAAACCACCCAATTCCTCATTTGAACCTCATTTGAACTCCCTTCATGGCTTGACAGATCTGCTTTGAGCACAATAACAAAACCTTGCAGCCTTTACTAACAATTCCAAGTTTGTAAAGACTTACCAATTGGAGCCTTTATTTCACACATTTTAATTGTCTAGAAAAGCATGCTATGAGGATAATATTCCCCCTCCCTCCTTGTTACAATACAATCAACATGATTGCACCCTGTGCTCCAGTCTTAAGTAAAATGTTGGCTTAATGTAATCTCTTAATTATATTTCTGTTGTTAATTCAACATGCATGCATTATGTGCTAAACATTCTGTTTAAAGTGAAACAATGTTGTCTTGCAGAGAACATTGTTTAAAGTGAAACAATGTTGTCTTGCAGAGAACATTTGGCAATCTTAATAAAACTGCCCCCACCAGTTTAAATAGGATCAAAAGGTTTTATGTTTGTTGAATGTTCCGTAATGACTGGTGTAGTGAATTATTTCTGAAGGGTGGGTGAAGACTTCTTGCAACAACATACCTTTCAATTCTTCTCTGTAAAAGAAATAAGTGCAACCTTTTAAAAAGACTTGTCCTGGAAGGTGCAGTACTGGATTTAATTAAATCATTGTGATGTTGTGTTACTGGTTAGAGCTAGTGTCAAAACTATCTTGAGGAAGAGTAGATATACTGGTATAGAATAGATCTTACAATCTATTATGATGTCTTGCATATGTGTGTTTTTTTAATACAGAATACTTGTTGGGAAGCTTTCTATTAAGTGGAGGTAAGGTGTTGTGCTGTACAGAAGGTAAAGGTAAGGTAAAGGACCCCTGGACAGTTAAGTCCAGTCAAAGGTGACTATGGGGTTGCGGTGCTCATCTCACTTTCAGGCTGAGGGAGCCGGCGTTTGTCCACAGCTTTCTGGGGCATGTGGCCAGCAGGACTAAACCGCTTCTGGAGCAATGGGACACCATGAAGGAAACTAGAGTGCATGGAAATGCCGTTTACCTTCCTGCCACAGCGGTACCTATTTATCTACTTGCACTGGCGTGCTTTCAAACTGCTAGGTTGGCAGGAGCTGGGACAGAGCAATGGGAGCTCACCCCATCGTGGGGATTCGAACTGCTGGCCTTCTGATCAGCAAGCCCAAGAGGCTCAGTGGTTTAGACCATAATGGCTCTGGAAGCTAACACAAAAATGGACTTAATACAGGATAACTAGTCTATCAGTAGCCCAGATACAAATTGCTGCTTGACATACTTCCAAGCCAAGTCTAGCATTATATAAAGAGTGTGGCGTCTGTTGGTGAGAAGAGGAGGTCAGTTTTCATCCTTCTTTTCCATTCTTGTCTCATCTTTTAGAACAACTGTTCTTGCTTCCTTCCCTCCCCAAATAGCAGACTTCCAGATGTAAAGCTCACTTGGAACAGAAATAGGCTGATCTGTCCATCCCTATTGGGCATAAGATAATGTCATCAGGCTTCGACTTCTACCATACTGCTTCTGGGATGGATTGGGCCTTCCCCACTTCTCATCCTCTCAGGACTTTCTGGGAAGCTGGGAATAGAAAGAAGACCCAATACTTGCTGGAAAAGGCCTAATTGACATTGGACCTCCTTTCCCTCAGCATCCTAACATCATCATTGAACATACAAATAATACTAGATGTCAATGGAAAAAGACAGGCTAATACAGCTTATTCTGAGTCCATTGGGATCTTTGGCTATTTGAGACAATTTACATGAATGGTTTGAGGAGCTGATATTTCTAGAAAACAGCATTTCTCTATGGAGGAAGAACATGCTGTTTATTATGAAATCATCAAAGAGCCAGCTGATACTTTTCATGGTCAGGAGCTTTAAGGAATTTACTGGGGCCAGTGAGTGGAAAGCCCAAACTTCCAACTGCTTGGTAGTTATCGATAACATTTTTGTAAGACTCATGACTGATAGACATATTTTAAAAAATCAGCTTGAGCATATGGCCCTGTGTGAACAAAAATATGAATTTATGTTTCAGAGAGATCATAATCCAAAACCAGACACATTTTCTATGCATTGGTTGACTTCTTATTTGTTGTTTTTGCTTGGAAAATCTCTGCACAAATCAACATCATATTTATCTAAATATACTTGCTTAGCTATGCTTCTAAAAAGGAAGGGAAAACCTTTGTGAAGGTCACTGAAAGAATTCTTTCCCCTCTTTGCCTTTGCAATATATTGAAATCCTGGGGGTATTTCTCTCAAGTAAACTGTTAATTTGACATGGTGTTGGAATACAAAATGTCAGGGCCATGAATGCCAGTAGGTAATTTCTTTTTCTTCTGCTTGTTTGTAATAGCTGCACAGTAAAAACAACAACAGAGTATTTATTTTTGAACAGTTTTCTCGACTGTGGCATAGCTGGATGTGGGATTCTGGGAGAGAGACAACAACAGCCCCCAAAGGAATGTCCAAAAGGACAACAATGAATTGTATTGCAGTTGTTGACAGGATAGAGTTTAAAATGGCCAGATAAGAGAAGGCCCATACTGTTTTTTTCTGGGGCTGATATGAGAAGTCCATGCATACCACTGGCAGCTAAGGATACATAAAACAAATCACTGGGCACTGATATTTCCACTTTCCTGTCCAGCATTATCATATATTTAGGACCCTTAGCTGCATGCCTATTACCATCTGCAAGTGGCTTAATTGTGCATCATTTTCCATTCAAAGCAGACACATTTCTGAAAATCATTTAATGCAGATCTGAATCGTTGTGCATCATATTAAGCCAATTGCACAACAGTTTGCAGTCACTAGTTTTTGTTTTGTATTGGATATGGTGATAATATGGTCAACCTTTCTGCTGGTTTGGGACATTGCCTGTTTGCACTGGCAGTTTAAAGTATCAGATATTTATGACACCCCCAGACCAAATGAGGTGGCAACACAGTAGTAGTCTAAGAATTGATTGTTTTCTCTTTTTTGAGTGACCTGGAGTTATTAGCTTTGTAGGCCCTTTGTTTATCCTGGTGTCTTCTCATGTGACACCAAGTTCTGAGGGTAATTCCCTGGCGGCTGTGAGATATTTGCAACAAGTCCATTCATTGATCTGAGCCAGTATTTCGGAATGCCCTGGGTTAATAAAAGGCTTGTCCATCTCATGCAGTCCAAGAAGGATTCTATAAAAAATCAATAGGAATATTGTTTGTGGTTGTGTGATGGAAAGGAACATAAGCAATAAACACATTGGTTAATATTATTCTGAATATGTAATGGAGCTGGCTTCATTGTGAAAGGATGAGCTAAGTTCAGTTCTGCTACCATCACTATATGCTCAGAGGCACACAGGTCTTTCATTCTAGGCTCCAGTTTTGCACCTGGCTCTAATCAGTAGAATTTGGGGTTCTTGTAAACAGCAAAGTAGTTCCAACAACCCAGAAGACTGCTCAACCCATTCTAGAAGAGCCAGGGGCTGCCTGTCCTGTCTGAGGCAAAATGGGATGGTACTGCTGCTGCCACCTATCCCTACTGAAACTTTGATTTCCAGGGATGCATGGTTCTGGGTTTGGGTGACATCTTGCCAGGGGTCAGCAGGATCACACCAGAAACCACAGTCGCTTCTCCAGAAGTGTCAGGCAGACAGGGAGAAGGAGGAGAAGTGGGTGGTGGCAAGATCTAGTCAGAAGTTACTGCTTCTCTCTGTTTCTCCAGATGCCTTACCCCACCTCATGGGCGAACTGAGCTTGAAAAGAACAGAATATTTTACAAAGGGCATAAAAAGGTATATAGCATGGTTTTCTAGCTCAGATTGGAGAGTGCAGGGTGACTAATGCAAGAACCTTGACTGTGTGCATAGAGTAGTGTTGTTAGTGACTACAGATAACTGAATGCCTAACACCATGATGGGCAATTTCTTGGAGGCTGCTGTCTGGCAAGTGATGGGCAGGCAGTTGTGGGTGGGACCAGGTCCGAAAGTGAGCAAATGTCTCTTTTTCTCTCACTTTCTGCCATACCCTTTGTCCTGCCCCCCTTTCGACCCACCCACATGAAATGAGGCTGTGGGCCCCAAGATGCCTTCTCTGGGGGTTCGAAGTTTAAGTGCTATTGTCCAAGGAAATTATTACAATCTGCATCTGGAATAATGTGGGGATAGTTGGCAACTATCCAGACGAAATATAATAATCTCAAGATGAATGCTTTGATAACCTGATGGGTGTATATAAGGCAAGCCCTTTGCATTTTTCAAATGGTTAGCTAATTTTTATACCCATTTGTGAAAGCTATAGCATGTATTGCTTTAAATTAGGGCTGGATGTTTTTTGCTTTCTCCTTCCTGAATAATCTTTTGATAGACTGGGGAATAGTGTCGCATTATAATGTTATAATTGAATTTTCACTTATTATTTTAATATTCATTTCTCATCTTCATCCTGGAATCTGAGGAAAGCAATTAGCAGAGTTAGATTAAAGAACTTGAAGGGAGGGCAAGAGGTAAAATGTTTTGCTTGGTATTTTGTACGTGCAGACAAAGGCCCCTCTGCCGTATCTGAAAGCAGCAGGATGAAGTGTGCTGCATTCTGCATTTCATGCAAATGGAGGCAAATTTTCCTCATACTTCGCCAGTGAGCATTCAATGCTCCCAACTACTTTGCCACAAGAGTGCATGCTGCTCTCTGCATTACACTTCACCCCCTCCAGTCCCTTAGAAGCATGGATGATATTTACATTGACCCCCAACTTTAACCAATGCCAACCAGAATACTGAAAAAGCGTGTTCACATCAAAAGAGAGCACGTGTTGCGGTTGGGGCCGAACAAAACCCCATGTTAGTGACCAGGCCATGGATGGCTAGTGGCCTGGGAGCAGATTGGAGGTTGTTGTTACTGGGTCAATTTGGATGTTGCCAATTTAGGGGTGGGATCAATGGCTTTATAAGCAGGGTCCACAGCTTTCTCTTTCTCTTTTGCTGTGGACACCGGATCTCCCGCCCGCCCTCCCTTGCTTGGGCTTGCGCCTTGACCTTGCTTTGCCTGTCATGGGGTCGTTCGCCTTGGTGCGGGGGCCCAGTAGGAATTTTTCCAATTGGCTGATTAGTGCGTGCCTTTTGGGTTTTGCCTACTGCTTAGCAAATCGTCACAACTTGTAAGGTTGGCGGTTAGGCATTGGTTTAAAATTGGTTGGTGGAGGGGTATGGATTGGCTGTGCCTGCCCCTCCAATGCTGCTGCAGACGGGTATTCCGTTAAAGGAATTCTGAAGCTTACCATCCCCTTCGTCCAAACCCTTGGAGCAGGGTGCGGGCCGCGTAAGCTTCAAGGAGCAAGCGCGGAGTAGCTGAGGGCCTGTGACGCAGCTCCAGCTGACTCTGTCCCTTGTTCTTCCGGGACTGACTAGGGAGTCAGAGCTGTCCCCCATGGCGGGGGGGACAGATAGTCATAACCAATGCCTAAGCAACCACTCTCAATTTGTATTCAAATAAAGTTGTGGCCAAAATTATGCCAAAAACCTAAACCAAAAATTATGTGTGATGTGTGAGTTATTGGGAAGGGGGGGTTTTGGTGGACCTCAACACGCAACAGTGCAATGAGGCTGGAGAAGCTGCTTAGGCTGCTTGCTTTCCCACCCACACCAACGGTGGGGAATTCAAGTGTACTGAAGTTGGGCGGGGTTGCAAAAGCAGATGCAAGAGAGGGGCTGGTTCTGTTTTATAAGCCACAGAAAGGCAGGACAGAAGAAGATGGAGAACCAAAGCACAATTTTGTGGAGCACGGTAGATTTATTTGTAAAGATCTACCAAATTTGCCCTACATGAAACAATATATGAACCAGCCACCCCTCAAAATAGGCACTTCTCAGAATTTCGCAGTGCATTTCTCCAGCCAAGTAATGGGTGCAAAAAGTGCATATACCAAGGTAAAGTGTGCCTAAAAATGAATACATTTATGAAAATGATATAGAAAAGTGCATTACATTAGGATAAATTGCTTGCAAGCCCTTTGTATATTAGGCTAAAGTGCCTAGAAAACTGTGTTTATCAGGAGAAATGGGTAGTGAAATAATGAGCTTTTATGAGGATTTTAAGAAATAAGTATTGCAAACTGATGTGGAAATGGGAAGAAATGAAGATTGAAAAATGAGGCAAAATGAGGAGGGAAATTAGAAAAAAAATGAGAACCCTAAGACATGACAGTAAATAATCCTCTCCCCACATTTAGCTGGTTAACACATAGAACCATTCTGGTCTATGTTGGGTTTTTCCTCAGCTCTCATATTTATAGGCTGTAACCTACTAAGGAAGCTAACTTGTGCATAACTTGTGCCCACATGAGTCACACGTTAGAGAACCTAAAACCCTCCCATGAGGATCAAAGGGATGAGTCATAAGATTGCAGGTACAGCTATCACAGCATGTGATTTTCCCCCTGGTGTCTTGGAGATAGCCACATATCAATCACAGCTCATGGCTTTTCTCTTTTGCATTCCTTCAGCAGTGCTAACTCTAGCAGAATTTGATAAAGTCTTTCAGGACTCCAGTCTACAACTTTACAATATTATACCTGCAGATCAGATGCTCAATCTAGGCCTGTGCCTGGGCACCAAAACGGATAATTGCTGAGCATCGTTCCTAATCTCCTGATGATCACAACGGTCTTCTGAAAATGTCACATAACATCAAACAATATTAAAAGTCCTACAAGCATTTTAGTAGACATGCTTTGCATCACTGCGCCTGGCTCTGCAATGCTCTATAAAATGCAAGATGGCTTATAACCAAAAGGTGCTTTCAAAACAAACACCCCAAAATGATATCCAAACAATATAATGAGTGCACTTTATGGCTGTGTATTTACACACCCCAGAATAAAACACCCCTGTTTTGGAATCATAGGCAAAATATGAGTTTTGCTTTAAATTAGATACATTAAATCCTGTAATTGTCTGCCTCCCTATGAAGGCTTACTATCATTAATGTGATCATTTCATCTGTGAGTAGGAAGAAAAGTGAAAGCCAGGGATTAATCCAATAACACTAGCATAATGTTCTTGCCTGCAGACAGAGCACTCCTAGCTGATGGATTCTAGAGTCCCAACTCAGTGCACAGTGGCAACAACACTAGAGTTTGTTCTGATTTGTTTTGATGTTAGACTTAAATACTATTGGATGCATTGGACATGTCAACTTGGGGAGCCACTCAAGACTTGCAGCTCTGTCATACTGAAGGACACTAAGGATATTAACCTGTGCTAAAAATAGCACCAGCCAAAAATCATTTATGCTAATAGCAGGATTCTTATGCTGGCAGAATGGCACCATCTTCACTTAAGAGGGAGGTATTTAGTGGGCTTTGGGAAGAGCCACAAAGTATTCAGATTTACGGGGGGGGGGGGGACCCAACAACTATAGAAAGCTAATTGTTGCAAGAGGAAAGAAAGTAGGGAGTTATTGGGAAGGGAAGATCCTGAAAGAAGGCACAGCAAGCTGGCTGGAACCCTAAACAGGAAAACCACACACTGCAACATTTTGTTGCAGGCATCACTTGGATCTGCTTATTTGAATATACCACACATTTAGTTTGGATTTTGCCCAGGACATGTCCAATTTTAGAAATGAATGTAGTGCCCAAATAGATTACATATCACACTGGCTGGTTGTAAAGAGATCTTAATCAGTACTATTAAACAAGAATAATTTGTTGAACTGATGAAAGATAGCAGGAAAACACCGTAATCTTTCAGGTAAGCAGTTACAGTGGTACCTCTGGTTTATGAACTTAATTCGTTCTGGAGGTCCGTTCTTAACCTGAAACCGTTCTTAACCTGAGGTACCACTTTAGCTAATGGGGCCTCCCGCTGCTGCTGCGCCGCCGGAACACAATTTCTGTTCTCATCCTGAGGTAAAGTTCTTAACCCAAGGTACTACTTCTGGGTGAGCGGAGTCTGTAACCCAAAGTGTTTGTAACCCGAGGTGTTTGTAACCCGAGGTACCACTTTATTTATATCTCTAACATTTCACAATATGTAAAGTTGACCATTATCTTTTCTTTTCCAAAGTTAGAAAGGGGCTTTCAACTCCAGCTGTTCAGCAAAGAGCAGACTCAAGTGAGTTGCGCTATGTTAACTGCAGGGAGCTGAAATCAATAGTTTATTCCTCTAGTCTGCCCTGAACCTTGAAAGAAAGGTTTTTGTGAGAAGCTGTTCCAGCCACCGTTGTTCCTTTGGTATTCCATTAGGGTTCTTCGGGGACTATATTATGCAGCTCTGTTGGTGTCAGTTTTTAAAGCACTGCGAACCACCTTATATGGGAAGAAAAGGTAGTAGATTTTCTTCCCTGCATTGATTTTTCTGTCCCTTAAGGGTATGTGGAACTAGCTTCAAGCTAATTTAGGACTAATTTGCATGAATGAAAATTCACATTGTTTTCACAAAGAACTCCATGAAGAACAAAGCCTGGCTATGTGATCGAGTTAAGGTGTCATCTGAGTGCTGTCACTCTAGCCTTTCTGCTGGCAAATGAAAAAAGCACGTAAAGAACTACACTGCTGGGCCAGACCACAAGTGGCCATTGAGATGTCCATGGAAGCTCATGAACAGGGAATGTATGCAATGGCTATCCATTGTTCTTTATTTGTTTGGCATTTGATAATCAAGTGGCATGCCACCTATGAATACTCCTGCCATGACCACTCCCCACATTAAATGGGGGGCACCCTTTGCATGCTCGCACACAGCCCCCTGGACCCTATGTGGTACCATTAGCACAGGCTAGGCTTCACTTTCCCCAGGTGGGATACATGGAGGTCTCTGTCTACCTTAGCCAGTTGCCCAATCCCACCTTAAGAGACATTGCCAAGGTGATCAGGCCAGGTAGGGGGAGGGACTACCTGCCCGTACAGTAGGAGGGTGTTTTCCCAATGAAGACTGCAAAATGGTAGGAGGGGTTTACTCCCACCCTATAAAAATGCCTCCTTGGAACTTTTGCTCTTCCATCTAAGGGGCTTTGGCTTGGGAGACGTCCAATTAGATGTTTTGTGGTATCATGGGCCTTAGTTATTCCTGTATCTAAAAAGAAACATGTCTGCTCCAAAATAAAAGCCTTATTTGGCCCCATACGCCTGGAGAGAAGACTTGTGAGACATGCATTTGGAAACTAGTCCATTAGGGTGAATGGAGCATTGCTCCACCAGCCCCTGACCATCTCCAACTGTCTTCCTTCTTATCTAAAACCACCTCGGGGAGTGGCCCCGGCTGTCAGCTTCCTCCTTTTCGGTCTCAGTTTTGCCCTTGGAGAATTCAGAATGGGAACAGGACCAAAATATGAATTAGCTGACTCTCCCTATCACTGGCTCTGAATCAACCTATGGTTGACCTCTCTGCCTTCCACCCTAAGATTCCCAGTGAGCACCAGCCATCACTGACATCAAACTATCAAGCAGCTTCAGCAACTATCTAGTTAACCTTGATGAGTTGTTTCTCTACTGCCAATGGGTGTCCATTCCCGCCCTCCCTAGAGCAGGAACATTTTGCTTAGAGCAAGCATGTCCAAAGTCCATTTCGGGGGCCTAATCCAGCCTGCTGGTCAGTGGCAATTTACTTTCCCGGGCTAAAATCCAATAAAAAAACCTTCAACAACTTCAATCCTAAAAGAAGGTCAACAACTTTGGTTGGCCCCCACGGCCCTTCACTTCATCAAATCTGGCCCTCTTTGAAAATCTGCAGCAAAATTCAAGCAAATGTGAAGGTCCTTAGGAAGAATTTTGGGGAGACATCATGTTTGTAGAAGACCAGAGGCATTTTGGGATGGGGTAGAATTGCTTTCTCGAGAGGATCCCTCTATCCTACTGGTGACACCCTCTTCCCCCTTTTTAATGGCTGGGATCAAACAAACATGCTCAGCTTTTGACGACTGGGGAACATTGTTTCAGTTCTGATTGTTTGCCTGTTCTTAAAACAAAGCACTTCTTTCATAGGCTTTCACAAACATACACAACTTCCCATTCACTTTTTTTTAATAGAAAAGACAACAGTATTCCTTTCTCTGTTATCATACACCACTGTTCCTTTGAAGGAGATGGCAGATTGCCATTGAAAAGCATTGTTATTTCTGTAACGTATTTGACCCAGTTTTGAAAATAAAATTTCTTTATCAGCTCTTCTGCATAGACTTTCAAAAGGAGCATAGCTTGATCTTGCTTTATAGCTGAATTTCTCATTTCCTGGAGATCAGATAACATATTTTGGAAAGGAAGCAAACTACTGGTATCTCAGCTGGTTTACCAAACCAAATAAACCATGCACAATAAATATTTTACTGTATTAGCATATTTTTTTCCTCAGACAAACACTTATGTGGATGTCATGTATCATAACATGGTTGAGTGTTATCTTTCAAGCACACATTGGGTGTTTGAATGCCAAATATTTCTATAATTTCAAAATAAGGGTTAGTGAAATAACCATTATAGGAACAATTGGTCAATCTATTCAGCAGCTGTTCTCCACAGTTTCAGACAGGAGTCTTTCTCAGCCCAATCTGGGAAATACTAGAGATGGCATCTGGGACCTTTTCCATGCCAAACCTGTGCCCTCCTGCTGAGCTGTGACTCTTCCCTTACCTCATAGCATAAGAGCTCATCCCTTAACAGTTCCATAGTTTGGACTTCACATGTTCATATGTCTTTAAATGAGATTCTCTTTGGAAGTGTAAGGAAGCAGAGGGGACTTTCTTCCATCTCTGGTGGACCTGCCCAAAAGTGAAGGCCTTCTGGGAAATGATTTATAATGAATTGAAAAAGGTATTTAGGTATACCTTTCCCAAGAAACCAGAGGCCTTCCTGCTGGGCATGGTGGACCAGAAAATGTCAAAGAAAGACAGAACTTTGTTTATGTATGCTAGCACAGCAGCAAGAATACTCATTGCAAAGAGCTGGAAGACACAAGATTTGCCCACGCTGGAGGAATGGCAGACACAGTTGATGGACTATATGGAGATAGCTGAACTGACCGGCAGAATCCGAGATCTGGATAAAGAAACAATTGAGGAGGACTGGAAAAAATTTAAAGATTATTTGCAAAAATATTACAAGCTGTATGAATCTTAAGACAGTGCATGATAAGGAAATGTTATGCTTTAGCAATTATGGTTAAGTAAATTGTAAAATAAGTGACAAAAGAGAAAAGGAGACAATTTGAATCGAACATGTTATGTTTATTTTAAAGGTATTGAAATTGAGATATAATATATTGAATTTGGGTACATAACATTTGAAAGTTACAATAAGGTACGAAATAAGGTAACAAAATGCTGACATTGTTAATTTAAAGAACGCAGAACCGGAAGGGGTGGGGAAGTCCAAGTTGTTCTTTGTTTGTTTTTGTTGTTAAAAAAAAAGGAAAAATTTGTTTCTTGCAATCATTTTATTTGTTTGTAACTTGTAAAACTATGGAAAGAAACGCAATAAAAAATTTATAATAAAAAAATAAATAAAAATAAATGAGATTCTCCACATCTCTGGGATACAATCCAGAAAAAGTTAGGCATGACTAAGTCCCACTGAAATCAATGGGACAAGAGTCTTGCAGCCAAATATATAGTGTTTTATTTTGAATTTAATTGTGGATCCCAGTGCACTATACTTCTACTTGTAGTCCCATCTCCTTTCTACCAGCTCTTTTCTGCCTTACCTTGACCCATGTTTCTGGGGCCTCTGGTCCTCTTTTCCAAGGCTGCTTATTGCTTACTCTTCCACCCATAGGATTTTCAGCCTGCTTCCTCTTTGACATCATAGTAAGTCAACAAGAGTCTTAAGAGTCCTAAGCCACTCTGTCATTTCAGTCAATCATTGCACACAGCCTCACCACCACTACAAATATATTTTAGAACATTACAGTGTAGGATTAAGTGGTCTGGGGTGAAAGCCATTAATTTCAGTGAAAGGTATGCCTAGCCCTTTCTAGCTATCCAACAGAGCCATTGTGTATGCTTTTGTGTGTGATCAAAGTACAGCAAAAAGCGAGCCTATTTGCATGAACGATCAGTGGGCAATATGAAATGTTTGGCAAATTATGCATCACTATGATTATTTTCTATCAAAACACCATGGAAACTGGATTTCTGTAACTTCAAGCTATCCTGGCGAACTTTTCAGTGGGTGCAAGGGGCTTGCCTGTAGCCATTGATAGTCTGAACGACAAAATGAAATTTGATCCATCTCTTATTAACTGGATGCTCTCCAGATGCTGATTGTCTGTTATAAAATAAACATATACCTCAAGAAGCACACATCCTGGAAACAATTCACAGGTTTGTTATCCTGAACAAGTCCCACTGAAGTGGAGATCTAGATCAAAAGCAAATGGATCCTTTTACCCAGTAGAAATTCAAATAATGTGTTGCTCTCCATCCATTTGAAAACTTCAGGGAGGAAAGCTACTGCTGGGGGAGACATGGAGTGTGAAAATTGCAAGTCAGGAAAGGATTGGTGTGTTATGTGGGCCTTAGAAGAGAACTTCCAGCTGGATTGTAGCCATAGCAGTGTAAAAACCAGGCTGAAAACTTACATAATGTAAGCAGATATTTGTTTCTGAAGGTTCCTGATACCACTTGGAGCGATTTCTTGTGAGATAAGCAGTGTTCTATTTTAAATAATTCCATATAAAGCATACATGATCAGTATTCAGAGTTCTGAAGGTCTCTCTTCCAGGTGGCATTTATTTTTAGCTACTTTGGAAAGTACAGGACATTCTGAAGCATCTGAACATTGCTGAACCAACACTGCCGAACTATTGTGTGAAACACTTATGAGAAAAGCTTTTGAGGTTTGCATTGTTGCTCTCATGATGTACTCTGCATTTCTGAGGTTGCTTAGCAATTGTAAGTTGTTTAAACGTCAAGCCAACAACAATGATAACTATGATTAAAGTACAGTCATTCAAAAGAACAGCTACCATACCTGCAAGTATAAATTCCTACAGAATGAAGGAAAGGGAAGGAAAAGAACCTTTTGCATGAAATACATAAACAAGAAAAAAACAAAACACAAAGGGAGACGTGTATAACTGCACTCTTTCTAGACATTTCAAGTAAAGTAACCATATTGTCTTGGATAATCTTTTTCCAGGTTTTAGTTGATGTGAAGGACCCTAAAATGGGTGATATCCTGTGAAGCAAAAGTCAGAATTCTCTTCCACAAATAATAGGGCTTCCCCTTCCTCTTCTCCCCCACTGCAGTCCAACATGCCCCCAATGTGTGTCATTTCTAAATGCATTTATTAATCATGGTGCCTTGTATTGTAATATATGTTTTTTAATATATTTTTGGAGACATGGAAAACTTCAACTTTTAGGGGATATACTTCATATACATTTGGCAACCTTTTCCGGGAAGCAGCATCTTTTGACTGTATGTGCTACGAATTCTACACATGTAGGATTTAGTGTGGAAGTTCCATAACAATGTTGGGGTACACTTGCTTTGATGGAGAGGTGTACAAATGTCCCAATTATATGTATTGTCTATTAACAGGAATGCTTTTGGACTATATGTGTACCAAATTCTAGCATTCTATGTCATATGGGAGTATCCTAGCAATTTTGATACATCCATGAATGAGGCTCAAATGTTTTTGTGCTTACAGCTTGTAATAATGTATTTGGTTTCAATGGCTCCTTACTAATGTTTACCTTCTCTTTCTTTTGTCCTTCATTTACATGCTTTCCTTGGTGTATAGCTCACCATTTAGGAATTGAATTCATGGGTAAGCTTTCAATTTTCTTTTAAATTTGCTGTTCATATTTAAATCCTCAAAAAATCTATTGTGTTGCATTCTGTGAAAGAATTTCAGGCACTGTGCAGGATTCCAAACATTGCCATGACTTGTCATGACAAGGTCTAAAGCTGCTGCGTTTAAATGAAAGTTTTGTGACAACTATCTACTATTCAGGAGTTATTGGGCATCTCGGGCTTAGATTGGGGAGAAGCTCCTTTAGATTCCTCTTCTGTCATTTTCAGCTCAAAATTTTCCTCTCTGAGTTGCCATCTCATCTCTGAGTAGAAAGCAAAGGAAAGATGAGGGAACCCTGCATCTTTCTCCTCACAAATGAAAAAGCAGCTGTGAGAGAGCCACTTTGAGCTGAAAAAGTTTCAGGGTGATAAAAGATAAAAATTGCAACATGTATTGTGAGCTTTAGAAAATCCTTTTGAAGATAAACGAGAAGTGCCCGTATAAAACAGAGCCTTCTATTTTATAAGGAGAGACTGAAACTCAACCTTATGAGTTCATAGCCACTGGTCAGCCATATATTTTTTACAGAAGCCATGTTTTGAAGAACAGTAACACTGGTTGTGCAGTGGCATGTTCTGAAAAGGTGTGTCTGTCACTTCAGATGAAGGCAGCTCACACAGAAGAAGTGGAGGTGAGAAAAGAAAGCAAGTTAAAAGCTGTTGGATCAAAGATGTTAGTTGAAGGCAACTGAGGGTTTCCTGCAATAGTCTATCTAGTGAATGAGGTAAAACATAGCAATATTGACTGTGGGGGTAGGTGTAGGCTCAAGAGGCATATACCACTGTCTCAGAAGGGTGTGGTCTATTTCAGAGTTGATCCCAGATTCCTTTGAGTCTAGGGCCAACTTGAAATGGGATCTGCCCACACGTGACACAACAGGTCCTCCCCTCCCAGCCCTCCCGTTGCCAGCAAACAAATCCCATATCTCAGCAAAATGGGTAATTGGAAGTAGGGAGGCATTTTCTGACTCCTCCCCTGCAATATTCTGTGTGGGTTGCCGTTGAAGGGGAAAAACTGTAAGAGTGGCTGAGTTGTGCAAAAGCCATTTGGACTTTTGGCTCTTCCTTTCAAATGTTGACAGGTGGGCTGCTTGTGCTTTTGCACATCAGTACAGATGAGAAATCCAAGCCTAGAAATGGACTGGGAAAGCAAACAAGTGACAGAAAAAAATGGCTTCCTTCTCTGGGGGAACAGAAGAGGTGCAAATTGCAGGTGTCAGTTCTCCAATTGCAATGTGGCTTCTTGAGGACTGCCAATGTCCTCATGATGGGAAGTACATTCGGATAGCACTGCAGGTACAAGGTGAGGGATAAAATGGACAAAAGGACTGTAAAATATATACTAGGCCTTTACAGTAACAATACCAGGAAAAGAGCTTTGCCCTTTGCATTATGCAGGAGGAGAAGTTCCAAGCAGACGTAAAATGCCTCTTTAGATTATTTGGACCCTAAAGCCAAGATTGAGTTTAAAATATGTATGCTTGGGAAAGCAACATGGCCAGCTGCAGAGGGAATAGATGAATACTATATGAGGCTGAGACATTTAGCATTTGGAAACACTGATAAAGAGATCAGATCAAAGCTCATGCAACATTGCAGTTCAGCTCATCTGACAAAGCCAGGACTCTCTAATTCTGTTGCTGCATCAGGAGTAGCAAACATGGTGCAAATGTTGGTGGACAGCAACTCCCATCATCCCTGACCATTGGTCACCCTGGTTGTGGTTGATGGGAGTTGTATCTGGAGGGCACCACTTTTGGCTTGTGGTATAGTAACAGAACTCCTAGATCTTGCATGTGCCATGGAAGTAACTGAAATACAAGTGACTGGCACTGTACTGAAGATCAAAAGCTGCAGACTGAAAAAGGGGCATGTATTTCAAATCTGTGCAGAAATACTTCCCACTGTGTTCTGAGCAGCTTATTCTTAAAGTCCATGTGATCGCTGCCTAAATGTGCAATCAGGCATGTCCAACCAGTCAATCGCGATCCATCAGTCGATCCCGTGGCGTTCCTGGTTGATCATGGTCGATTGCGCCGGTGCTTTAGTGAATGCCTTATTTTCCTGCGTCTGCGGTTAAAGTGTGTGAATGAGTGAGAGCTGCAGACTTAAGCGCAGGCTTCCTCAAGCTCAGCCCTCCAGAAGTTTTGAGGCTACAATTCCCATCATCCCTGCCCACTGGCCCGGCTAGCCAGCGGCGTAGCGTGGGTTGTCAGCACCCGGGGCAAGGAAAGTAATTTGCGCCCCCAACCCGTGGATTTGCGCCCCCTAACCTGTGGATTTGCGCCCCGTAACCCGTGCATTTGCCCTAACCCCAGATGTTGCGCCCGGTGCGGCCGGCCCCCCCTGCACTCCCCACGCTACGCCACTGCGGCTAGCTAGGGATGATGGGAGTTGTAGGCCAGAAACATCTGGAGGGCCGAGTTTGAGGAAGCCTGCTTTAGGGTGAGCTATTTAATGCAGGGACGCGGATGGTGCTGTGGGTTAAACCACAGAGCCTAGGACTTGCTGATCAAATGGTTGGCGGTTCAAATCCCCGTGACAGTGTGAGCTCCCGTTGCTCAGTCCCTGCTCCTGCCCACCTAACAGTTCGAAAGCACGTCAAACTGCAAGTAGATAAATAGGTACTGCTCTGGCGGGAAGGTATACGGCATTTCCGTGAGCTTCTATGGTTCGCCAGAAGCGGCTTAGTCATGCTGTACGCCAGCTCCCTCGGCCAATAAAGCGAGATGAGTGCTGCAACCCCAGAGTCAGTCACGACTGGACCTAATGGTCAGGGGTCCCTTTACCTTTACCACCTATTTAATGCAAGGGTCCCTCCCCCTAAAAACAAGCTCAACAACTTAGGAGGTCTCCCCCCTCTAAAAAATCTCTTTTTAAAAAAATATTTATTAAGGTTTAAAATACAAATATATATAGTACACAATGTAGCATATGTCATGACATAGTTTCACATCTTCTTTGGACTCCCTCACGTCTCCCGCTCCCACTTTCATCATTATAAACTTTTACCAGCAATTTAACATCTTATTTGCATTCTTATGTCCCATCTATTTATTTTTAATTTAATAATTCTCCAAAAGAAAAAATTTATATTATCTCGATCTTACTTATCATCCTAAATCATCTAGTTTAGTGGTGCTCAATTGTTTATGATCTAGCATCCTGCTTAACATTCAATCAGATTGCAGTATTTTTGTAGATATATCTTGAATTTCTTCCAATCCTCTTCCATCCTCTCCTCTCCCCCTCTAAAAAATCTCAACAGCTGTGTGCGATGTCAATGGGTAGATCACTCCCAGTTTTATTATACTGGGAGTAGATCACAGTCTCTATAGAGTTGGACATGCCTGCTATAGATGTATACTCAAAAGTAAGTCCCACTGAGTTCAATGGAGTCTATTTCCAGGTAAGCGGGTATAGGATGGCAGCCAAAAATAAGCAAATCAAGTACCGAGGCTGAGACAGAAAAGGAAGCTTGCCCTTCTGGGGTGGGGGTGATTTCCACAAAACCCATTCCCTGCATATGGGAAAGTGTGGAGTTTTCTGGGGGAAAGGGAATTTATTCTTAAAGTATGCCTAAAGACGCAAAAGAAGCAAAAGCCTACAAACACAGCACAGCTTCAAGCAAATAAAAGAATTCAAGAGCTGGGCAATGAATAAGATTGTGTTTTTGGAATGAAGACAACACCAAAGAATACTGAGAAAGATACAGGCAGCCCAAAGCAACTGTTTACATGAGAAACACTGAAATATAACTGCATGTTGATAAGGAAGAACTGTAACCATTCTAGATGAAGCAATATTGGGAGAACTGAAGCAGTAACTGTTTCACACTTGAACATGCAACCATTACAGTGGATCATATGAGTCCACGGTGAAAATCCAAATTTAATGCACATTTACTACTATGGCAAAAATTTAAAATACTGAGTACAGTACTGCTACTGTTTTCAGAGCTGAAGGAAATTAAGGCTCTCTGTTTAAGGAGCAGCCATTGCTCTGAACATCATCAAGCCTACTTGCAAAGCAAACACATTGCCAAAGGATGAGGCAATGGATATGATGATGAATTTCAAGGAAATGAGGAAGTGAAAGATTTAAAAATTAAAATACATATTCATGATAATGTGAAGTTAATCATATGGTCACACAGAGGTATGCAGTTCCTTATTAGGGGTGGACAAGGAAGTGGTGCCACAAAGATTACAAACAACAGGCCTCTTAGAACTGGTTAAAGGAACAACAACAAGGGCCTTCTACTACACAATACTATAGCTGTTAACTTGGAAATAAGTTGCATTGACTTCAGTGGGATTTACTCCTAGGTAAGTGTGTGTAGGATTTCAGCTTTCTTCTACCTTCAGCAGGCCTCTTTCCAATGATCTAATCACCAGGCATGAGGCAATAATTTGTATACACAACCTGTTTTAGGCATTAGAAGGGAAACAGATCAAGATTTCTCAAAATTTCCCTTCTAAAAGTACACATGGTTAAACATCTGAAGAACAAAGCAGCAGGGCCTTTTCTTTCCAAATAAAGTTGAGGTGATGGAGTTGCATAGAGTTGAAATACTCCAGCATTCTCCCCACCCCTGAAAACTTCCCTTTGAGGAATTCTGGTTTGCATAATATTGGACGAGACTCTATTGTTAGGTCATATTGATGGATGGAGGGAACAGTGGACTAAAAGTAGAGTAATGGAAGGATTAGAACCAAACCCCTTGCTGCCTCTAACCTTAGTCAAATAATTCCAAATTATATTAACTGTTTCCTGAAATTCTGACCCTTTTCTCAGGTGGAGAAACTAAGAAGGATACTTGACTCAATAGTTTCCGGAAGAAAAGAAAAATATGTCCCAAAATGGTCTTCTAAGCCATTTTTGGCTCATAGTGCAATCTGTTAGAATAGGAATGGCAGTTGAGTCTCAAGAATAGGAAGTTAGATCTGCCCAAACTGAATCTTGCAAAACACTGCTGTATCTTTGCAGGCACCTGCTAATGCCTGTGTCAGTGTGTCTTAGGCTATGGTGTTTTAGTCTACAAGACCTGAATCCTCATAGCTTAGATATTTAACTGGTGTGAGATTGTAGAAACCAATGGGAGGGCTGTGTTTTGTAGGGCAAAACCTCATGTGTCAGTGAATGCCTATCAGATAATATAACGTTGTTGTTGTTGTTGTTGTTGTTGTTGTTGTTGTTGTTGTTGTTGTTGTTGTTGTTGTTGTTGTTGTTTTTAGCAATCTCAAGCCAATGCCTCTCTGGGTTAGAAAACACAGATCTGTCGGTGTTTTCCCCTGACACTTTGCCTAATCCCTTTTGAGAGTGTCTGAAATGCTCAAGGCACATAGTCAGCTAAAATTCTCCAGGAAAAAAAATCACAAGCGAAACATGTCACTTACCCGTATTATTTCAGACAGAAGCTCTCCCACCACCGGCTCAGTTTGTTTACAGCTATGCTAATGGTGACATGAAGTAAAGCATTGTTTTGACACACTCATGAGGGAACCTTATAAAAATCAGAGCAAACAGCTGTTAAACTGTGAGTGGGAAGTTAGCTTATTTGAAAGGATTTGGACACTGGCTTCTATGATGTTTGTTTTCTACAAAAAATAATAATAAAATAAAATGTTTCTTTAGTGCAGTCCTGTGAATGTCTTCTTAGAAGTAAGTCCCACTGTATTCAACAGGACTTACTTGCGAGTAACTGTATAGAGGGCTGCAGCTTTCATTTCCCACAGAAAATAATAGTAATAATTTCACGTACTGCTTATCAGTTGACATTTTGGGAGCCAGCAATAGTGGGTACTGGGTATTTTCTGAAGATATGTTTAGATTACGACATATAATCCTTTGCAATACTTTAAACCAGTGTTCCACAAACCCTGAGATTCCTTTATTGGGCACTTATTATTAATGGTGTAATGGTGCAAAGGGATGGATAGGCCCATTTAACCCTAGTCCATCCCAGCAATTCATGTGACTTTCCAGGTGAATTTTTAATGGAAGATCCTGCAGAAACATAAAAAGTGAAGTTCTTACAAGGTGCTCTGAGGGTTGCACACTGCCCCCATCCCTCAAATAAAACAGAATCTTCTTTTGAACTTTTCCAAATAGGACATAAGGTAGCTTGCAGCCTGGAGTGGGTTGTGTGTAGGGACTCCTTGATGCCTCACACTTTGAGAATACAGAAGCGAGTCCCACAGGGAGAGATGGAATGTGCTAGTGTTTTGCCACCCTCAGGCGGAATTTGACAGAAAAAGGTGTTGGGGAGGGGCAGCCATGTTTTCCCCCCAGCAAAGTTCCTCTGGAGAGAGATGGGATGTCATCAAATGACAGGGCACTTACTGCATCTGCACCCAAAGTGTGCAGCAGCAAGGAGCCCCGTGTATTAGCTGCTCTAGGCTGTGGGTGACTGGCTACTCTATTTTGAAAAGAAAGAAGAAAAACTGTTATGTACTGAGCTGAATCCTAGAACAATAGGATCCAGAATGCAGCAGTCTGATTGGTCCACAGGAGCCACCCAATCCAGCTCCAGATGGAAGTGAATCAGCAACCTGATTGGCCTGCAGGAGCAGCCAATCAGGCTCCTGGATGAAGTGAATCAGCAACCTGATTTGCCTGCAGGAGCAGCCAATCAAGCTTCTGGAGGAGGTGTATCTCTACCTGATTGGCCTACAGGAGCAGCCTGGAATTAGCCAATCATGCAGGGGCCATTGTGTAAATAATGTATATATAGCTAGGCGTTTTGGGGAAAGTTTCATTCATTGCTACTATGAGCTGAATAAAGAGCATGAAATTCACACTCGACTCCGAGTATATTTCAAAAACATTTTTAGAGGAGTGGGGGCAGTGAGCAACCCCCGTATGTCCTTGTAAAGGAATCAGTAATATTGTGGATTCTGAAGTGGACTGTGAACTGACCAAAGTCATGATCCACTTGAACTGAAGCAGGTGAGCCTACTTTGGAATCTGAGTTCAGCGATGATTCCCTCATCCCTAATGGTGCTTAACTTTCCTTGGGAAAACAGGGTGCTCACCTCCTCTAATCTTCCCCAGCAGCGTACAGTGACACAAGAGAGTAGGGTGTGGCCTCGAATGTTATCTTATTTTGTTGAGACCCAACAAACATACAGCAGACCTGACCCATCACCGAATGAGAACCAACTGTGAAATCTAGAACATTCCCAGAATCCCTTGCAATATGTGATGCTTCTGTGGCTAACACATGCAGGTTTGTTAGATGCTGATATGGGAGGAGTTCCTCAAAGATAAAGAGGTTGGAAAAGCACTGCTTTAATTCAAAATGTAGAGGGTTTCCAAATATGTGATGTGAGCAAAGTTCACACCACTTTCCCACATCACGAGGGAGAGAAAGCAAGGCTGATGCATTTGTAATGTGGGTTTTATGTTCACATGGCAAACCTCATTGGAGCTCCTTGAAGCTTCATAGGCATGGGGGAATGCCCTAAATCAGCACTAACATTGGGAGAGCCACAGCTTATACAGTGGTACCTGTATAACCACAACACCATCCCACTCAGAAGTGGAATGGCTTTCTAGAGACTTGGGGGCAGAGGGCTTAAATCCAAAGGGTGGCACTCAAATGCATGTTTTAAATTTTAATAGGGACAGCCAGAGAACATTAAATTGTGGAGTGGGGAAGAGAAAGCTCTTTAAAAGCAGAATTTGCATGTTTCTTCTCCCTGATGCAAATATTTTTACCACTTACATGGACTGTACAAAGTCACTGTTATTCCAATCCTTTCTGAACCACGGCAGGGTGGAACATTTCACTGGCAGTCGACATGTAATTGTTATTCTGAAGGAGCATCCTCCTAAGCCTGTGACCAAACCAATGTCAACAGCATAAACCATAAACAATTTTATGCACGAAAGGCATAAAGCCAGACCATGTGTGACTCTAAACTAAATATTGCCGTAGCATGAATATAGCACTTCAGCAGGTGTTTCCGCCGAACAAACTGGCATCTGGCATTTTTACAATGTCAAGATTACTGAAATAGAGCTTAGCATATATAAATCTTCCTAAAGGTTTATTTGAATCTTATTAGTGCCACTCAGGAAAAATTCAGCAAAATCCTTCACGTTCCATGTTGGAAAATTAGTCCGGGTTATGTTGGGAGGCGCCTCTCTGGGTCTGTTCTGTGAGTTTTATAATCAAATAATGAAATGTCAGTTATGCTATATTGTATTTTTGACAATGAAGCCTCTGGCACTAATGAGCTGAGCTGATGTGATGGTTTGTAACATTCCAACTACATGAGGAACAAAACTGTCAACAGCAAAACGTTTAGAATCCAGTTTCTCTGAGAAGGGATAGTTGTCTGTTTAGCACTGATTAAACCTCATGTGGGCCCTATAGATAGAGGAGTTCCCGAGTCAGGCTTTGGTTTGTGTGAATATTCATCTTTTTCCTTTTCAACCTTTTTGGTATTGCCTTTTCACTTCCTCCTGTTTCTTCCTCCTTTCTGAGCTGATCAACTGAGTATGATCAGAGATCATCTGGTGGAATGCTCTGTCACAAGAGACTAGGGCCCTGCGGGACTTGAAATCTTTCTGCAGGGCCTGCAAGATGGAGCTGTTCCACCAGGCCTTTAGCCAAGGCACAGTCTGACCCCCTCTCTCCTTCTGTAATCATAGAACTCTCATAGAACTATAGCCCAATGGTTGCCATTAATTTGATTTTGAATTGATTTTAGAATGTATTTTAATTAATTGACTGTGTGATTTTATGTACACTGTGCTATTTTTACTTTTTGTTAGCCACTCTGAGCCTGGCTTTGGCCAGGGAGGGCAGGATATAAATAAATTATTATTATTATTATTATTATTATTATTATTATTATTATTATTAATGCTGACATTCATAAAAAAAACCTCAGAACCATATTTAAGAGGAGACCATTACTTCCCAAAGAAACCTCAACGCAATATTAAGACTTCAACACCGGAGGGACAATTTTTGCCTACAAAAAACATCATTGCCTCCCCTCTTCCCTCCACCAAATGTGTCTAACTAAACTTCAGCTAAAGCTTGCATGCAAAAACGTGAGGGTGGGAGAAAAGGGAAAGGGTGCCTTTGTTTCATTTGCAGGCACTTCTGGAAGGCAGGGGAGAAGTGAAAATCAGTGCTTTCCTTTCTTTCGTTTTCCTCCCTTGGCTAATGTGTACCATCCTCCCCCATTTCTAAGCACACGGATAATTGCAAGTGAACATTACCACAGTAACACTGGGAATCAGGCTCTGAAAGTACATGACATGCTTAGCTAAATTTAATTGGTCACCTTGAATTATACCGTCAATGGTTACGGTCAAACTTTAATTTTACCAAGCCACAGAGGTTGCCTCTGCTAACGATGAGATCAGCAAAACTCTTCAAACGATATATGCTATTTTGCAACCAAAAAATCAGCTGCACAAGACATTAAATATATTTGCCTGCCCTGCTTGCTACTCTGTCCATCTTGCTGTCTGGCATGATAGGTCTATAACAGTACAGTGGTACCTCGGGTTACATATGCTTCAGGTTACATACGCTTCAGGTTACACACTCCACTAATCCAGAAATAGTGCTTCAGGTTAAGAACTTTGCTTCAGGATAAGAACAGAAATCGGGCTCCGGCGGTGCGGCAGCAGCAGGAGGCCCCGTTAGCTAAAGTGGTGCTTCAGGTTAAGAACAGTTTCTGGTTAAGAACAGACCTCCGGAACGAATTAAGTACTTAACCCGAGGTACCACTGTACAAAGGATTTGACATTAGAAATACCAAAGATATGACACTGGGAATTTGTGATGAGCTGCAAGACTTACATAGTTTTTTTCTCTAGGTACTTAAGAATTCAGTATCACAAAAGTGTGACTCATGTTAGAAGGTAACAAATACATTATATTAACAACACTTTAATTCTGGGGCTATCAACATCATGTACAAAGAACTGCACAGTGCTTGATAGATGATGACAGCTAAAAGCAATTAATTATGTTATCTATTTCTCAGAACGTTTGTTCATACTGAATATCCAGTCCTGACAGGGGGACTTAGAAGAAAGTCCACCTAACAGGCAGGGAGACCTCCAAAATGATACCAAGCATGAGATTAGGGAATGGGCATTTAGTCCAGGAATGGAAAACAGGACCCACCTAGCAGGCCGGAACTTGAGCTCACCCTGACCTCCTGCAGATCACTTTGGCAGATAGGCGGGGCTGCCCATCTGTCATTTGCCAGGTGTCAACATGATGTAAGGTGAGTCATCTTCAAAGGAATCAATAAGGAGCATTCTCCAGGTATTGGAATTCAGGGGAATATTATGAAGCCAACAGTTGAAAAGCTTAGATTAGTAGTAATGCTTAGCATTTGTATAGAGGTTTTGAGTGTTCAAAGGTGGAACCCTTTCAGATGTGGGCTGTTAATGCTCCTGTATGTACACTGCCAGTCAGTGTAGACAATGCCAAACCAAGTGGCCTTTGTATAAGACAGCTTCCTATGTTCTTAAGACCACCAAGTGTGAGTTTTGGTAGAAGAAGCAGTGGACTAGGAACTTCCTTCTTCACAGGCCTTCTCATAAGCCTACTCACTTCACTAAATCACACCAGCTCTCCATTAATGATGAAATTAATACAGTCTTTAAAAAATGTTGCTCGTTGTCTCAAGTGCTTTTTAAGGAATAGTGGTTTATGTGTTTTAAGAATGCATTTCAGATTTCAACTTCGGTGAGGATTTATGTGAAAGAAGCCACTAAGTACTTCGATTCGGAACACATTTGCTTGGACGAGTTTGGATTTCAACTGACATAATTAGGGATGGGAGAGAAATTTGATTTTCTTAACATTTTAATGATAAACTATATAATTTGCTTTTCTTGAAACTGTATATGAACCTAGACATGATTAGCTTCTAAAATTCGCACACTTCCAGATTTTGTGTTGCAGGTCTCCAGCTAAGCAATGGTTTAAAAATGCATACGTTAATGAATATAACATTGCAGTATCACATTAGGGGAAATTGCTTACAGAAATGTGCATTTTTTTTCAAAATTGCATGTACAAAAAAATTATATTAGGAAAGAAATGCACTCAAATGCTGAACTTCAAAAGAAATTCACAGACTGATGTGGAAATGTGGAGAAATGAATATAGGATTGGAAAAATAAGAAATGAAAGAGCTTCGAAATTAACATTCCTCCATTTGTACAAGTATTCTTGGGAGCAGTGGGTTTCTGGATTAGAACTTTAAAAGCATGAAGATCACAGGAAGACTTGCCCCTATCTTGTAACACTGACTCTTCTCTAAGTGACATTTCTTCTCAGTTAAGGCTTTGTTTAACTCATGGTGAAATATTCAGTCCCAGACACGTGGTCAGAAGAGAAGCAGCACAGTTACTGCTGGTGCATTTTCCTGGGATGTGACATTTCCTACAAAGGTAAGTAGAGACACCGCCTGTTTTGTACACATTCTACTTTGTTTCAGTTTAAATGTGTTAATTTTTATTCTCTGCTCTTAGGGGCACAGGATTTTTTCCTATAGGAATCTAGAAGATGTCAACATTTTTGTTACATTCACACATCCAGGAGTGATTCTCCACCATCATATCATGTGCTTCAGCTAGAAAGCAACTGGACCTTGCATTTTGCATCCCGCTACAGCGAAATGGTAAGCCCCAGAATAACGTGTATGAATTCACTTTACAGTGTTACATGATTACAGTGGTACCTCTGGATACGAATGGGATCTGTTCCGGAGCCCTGTTCGCATCTAGAAGCAAATGTAACTAGCGACGGCACATCTGCGCATATGCGCATCGCTTTTCGCCGCTTCTGTGCATGCGTGTGATGTCATTTTGAGCGTCTGCGCATGCGCAAGTGCTGAAACCCAGAAGTAACACACTCCATTACTTCTGGGTTGTCGCGGAGCACAACTCGAACACGCTCAACCCGAAGCACATTCAACCCGAGGTATGACTGTAAATGATTTAAACTGTTCAGGGTTCCACCTAATCATTCCTGTAATCAAGAGAATAAGAGACCAGCACTACCTTAGGACTATTTCAGACAACACATGCAGTGAAGCTTGGGAGAGGCAACCAGATTCATATAAAGCCCATGCTTTTAGCTTCCAGTAAAGTCTTGTTTCAAGTCAGAACATAAGAAGCAGCCTATCTAATCAAGCATCCTGTTTTCATAATGGCCAACCAGATACCTGCAGGAAACCCACAAGCAGAATTCAAGCCCCAATCACTCTGCCTTCCTGTGGCTTCCAGCAATGGGTATTAAGCATAATGCCTCCTTATTGCAGCGGCAGAGCATAGGCATAATGGCTAATAGCCATGATGGCTCTCTCCTCCGTGGAAAAAAAGTAACAAGCTGAAAGAAGGTAATTTCCTGCAGGTAAGTGCGGAAGGAGAAAGCAAGCCCAAAGTTCTAATATGAGAGCTTTCCCAGCCCAAATTTTGGACATAGGGGTGAGATGGAAGGAGATCCAAATGGCCAGTGGAGCCAAATGTCTGAGTGCCATTCTCGACTCCCTTGCGGCAATACCCACACACGACTTGCCAGCGCTGCTTATGGCAGCATCAAAACCACACCTGAACAAAACAATGAAAGGCAAAATGATGGCGCTACCCAGTCATCTTGTGCCCCCAAACCACTTGGGGGGTAAGTCGCTGAAACACACCACAAATCTGCCAGCTTAGAATGAATCAGTGAATTGGGGAGGGAAGGATTTTCAGCTTAGAAATAGTGGGTGCCGTGGCTGCATGTGGGACAGAAAAGAAAGTAATATGCATCCACCAGGGGTTTTTGTTTGCTTGTTTTTGTTTTTGTTAACTGGGGAAACAATTTAGACAATTGAAATTGAAAAATCTTAGTCAACTGTTTGCTTTAAAAAAATGTTTTTCTTTTCTTTTCAGAGGAAGTGGAATGCAAGAGGAGAAAATGTGCTGTGATGTGGCTAATGCTGTTGTTGTTGCTTGCTGATGTGTGTGCTGAGTCTAAATAAAATACTCTCTCTCTTGGTTTCAGTTCTTTATTTTGCGGTCTCCTTACATCATCACTACCACCCACGTCTTTATGCAAGCAACCTACAAAGCCCATTTCCACATTATAAATTGACAGTTGTCCCAAATATCTGTTTATTTCTACAATGGATATACCACTTAACGCCATAGTTTCTAAGCACTGTACAACAGAAACTATTACTTAGAATGCCTGCTGGAACGATAACAGAACTTTCCCCCAAGCACTGGAATATAGTGACAGTTAAAGTAATTATGGATCCATGAAAAAAGTGCTTATACAAGATTTGTCTAATGAATGGAGAAATATATCCAATAGAGATGTCTGGTTGAACATGGATAGGTTCACAGTAAGCTGAATCTGAATATCTGGTTCTGAATAGAAGAACAATTATATCAATACAGTGGCACCTCAGGTTAAGTACTTAATTCATTCCAGAGGTCCGTACTTAACCTGAAACTGTTCTTAACCTGAAGCACCACTTTAGCTAATGGGGCCTCCTGCTGCTGCTGTGCCGCCGGAGCCCAATTTCTGTTCTCATCCTGAAGCAAAGTTCTTAACCTGAAGCACTATTTCTGGGTTAGCGGAGTCTGTAACCTGAAGCGTATGTAACCTGAGGTACCACTGTATATCCATGTATCCCTATAACTTTTGTTGTTGAGGGAATATGTTTTAACAAGAGAAAGGATATTTTATTATTATTATAAAACATCACTTCTAATCTCGAAATAATACAGTTCAGTCTGTGCTTTAGATTGATGAACCATGCACAATTAAATGAGGCCACTGTGTCTTCAAATGGTGAACCACATACAGTACGAGTGGAAATCTTGAAAAATCCTGCCCTTCTCAACACTTGTGCATCTGATTTCATGACCAATTGCAGGCGCCTCATCTGATATCACATTTCGACAACTTGTAAATATTCACAAAAATACTTTGGAAGGTTTTGCGCTGACCTACATTTAATGCATGAATGTCCTGGTACAACTCTTAATTCTTTTCCACATATCTCTGGCAGTCTAGCCTACGAGACAGAACCAGCCCTTGCTGTAGAGACTTTTCGGCCTGCTTTCTCTTAACTTATAGGGCAAAGGGTGTCTGTGATGGGTCCCAGAGTGAACATTCAGGATTGGCGTAATTCAGGATGGTTCATTAGCGTACCATGAAAGTGGCTGAAATGTGCCTTGAAAAATTGATGTGCTATGCTGGATAATAATAATAATAAATAATAATAATAATAAATCTTTATTGTCATTGCCCCCTCTCGGGGACAATGAAATTACTTGGCTGCTCCATCCACCCAGGTAGGGCACTCCACACAAAATCAAAACAACTATAAAAACACTAATTAAAACAATACAGTATAATACAGCAAGGAAGATTAGATGACTTTCAAAGTCCAGGCTTCCCATTCAGGGCCGAGATCGCTCTGGAGAAGAAGCTGTTCTTAAGACGGCTCGTTCTTGTCTTCATCGTCCTGTATCTCCGTCCCGACGGCAGGAGCTCGAAGAGACAGTGACCAGGATGCGATGGATCTTTTACTATGTCCAGTGCCTTCCTATGGCACCTTGTGGCATAAATCTGCCAACAATGCTCTCTGCTGCCTTAACAACTCTGCACAACCCCATCCTGTCCTGGGTAGTACAGCTTCCGTACCACACACATAAGCCATAAGTGAGCACGCTCTCAATGGCACAGTGATAGAAGGCAAGCAGCAGTTTCTGCGGAAGATGATTTTTCCTTAGAATTCTCAAAAAGTGCATCTACTACTTTATGACCCTCTGGTTGAAGAGGATCTATCCTCCCTCTGTTTGCAAGTATATGGGTAGTGCCTTCATCCTGAAGAAGGTAAGAAGAATGCACCAAGATTCCCTGATGCAACCTGCATCTGCCAGGCACAAGGGAATTTCAGAGCGTCACTCCAGACACTTGTCTGATGCGGGAAGCGTAGATAAATCAGAAGCCTCCCAACTGAGAGGAAGAGCAGTATGAAAACAAAATAAATAAAAATAAATAAAAAATTAACTATCAGTCTTGTACATTGCAAGGAGGATGCCTGTCCATCATTTAGTAAGCTGATTGAGAAAATATATGTATATTTTTTAAAGCATTTGAAGAGTGTGCCCCTCCAAATTCAGTCTGGAGGAACCCTATGCTCCAAGTCTTAACATTTCAAGAAATGTTGGCCCAGAGTCCTGCCTCTGGATGTGGGGAATTCAGGTCCACAGTTGGCCAGAAAACCCATTGGGCAGCCCTGAGCAAGGTTACATTCATACCATATTTTTAAAGCACACCTGAAGCATATTTGTCCCACCATGGAATCCTGGGAACTAAACTGTTGAGAGTGCTGGGAATGGTAGCTATGTGAGAGGTATATTTCCCAGAATTCTTTGGGGGAAGCCTTGTGCTTTAAATGTATGCTGTGGATGTGACCTCAGACATTTTCTCTCTCCCCCCCCCCCCATTTCCACATAGTATTCCTGAGAGTATGTAATTAGAGAACTTAGTGTACCATGAGCCCTTGGATGACAATTGGATACATCTAATAAATAAATGTGACATATGAATGAATATGTGCAAGAAGTAAGCAGTCTCATTCTCTCCCCTTGCATCTCCCTTCTAGTTTGCTTTCTCTGCTCCCAAGCCTTTGCTTCCCCCCTTACTTTGCATTTCCATAAACTTAATCCATTGGTAGCTTGGATTAGTGGACTGAGATGATGGATATTAGCCATGAAGTGCAGTTACTAGGAGTCATTGCTAAAGAACAAATTAGCTCAGACTTACTGTAATGTTGAGAGGGGCGTTTTGAAGTTTTTCTCATTTGCAGTTAGAATGGCTCCTCTTGTCACTGCAAATGATACAACCGTTGAAAAACTGGGGTTGCAACGTGAGTTAAATTGCTGAGTTCATAAAATATGAATGCCTAGAAAATGAATACACCAATGTTAAGTCGGTTAATCAGTTTTAGAGAAACAAAGGAACATTTTACTTACTATAAGATGCAGTTCCATGGGATATTAATGAAGCCATAACAATGGCATCTTTGCCTCTGTGCTGGTCTTTTCTATATCCACTACATTTGTTCAGCAAAGATAGATTTAAATGTAGGCTTGGCATGGAAAAATGAGAAACTAAAATTGTTGGATTTGCCCATCCATACTCAGCAATAGGTCTGATTGAATTCAGTGGGGTTTACGCTCAGATGACAGGGTTAGGATTGCAGCCTATAATGAGAAAGAGATTTGTCTAAAGTCACTCTGTGGATTTCAGGACAGTGTGGTTTTTGGTATGCATCTCCCCTATCCAACTCCAACCTTACACCTTTGATACTACAGTGTTTCTCAGAGGTTGACCAAACACAATGCAAAAAAGCTCACTGATTTCAAAATGTACAGGGAATTAAGAGGGGAGGAATAAGAACAGAACATTTCAGAATGATCAAGTATCAGCAGAAACATATGGATTAAACCAATCAGTTTTCCCAACAACAGCAATCTACTGCATGGTCACTGTGTACTTGCATGGGAGTAAGTAAAAGAGTACCGTTGAAGTGACAGCTTTTGAATCTAGTCTTTAAGACATCTTTCTGCAGGCTGGTGTTGAGTTTCATAAGGTTTATGCAGGCTTTTCCATGAAGTGTAGATGTCTGAGAGGAGTGAGTAGGGATGTGCACACCAGTTGCAGTCCCTGCCATCAACTGATCCCAGAAGTCTCAGTTGAAGGGAAGTGACTAGGAGAAGCAGGGACCCAACAGTATCTGTGAAAATTCTGGATTCCCAAAACTTCTCCTGTACCCATAGAGGCACCAACTTCACACAATCTTGCTCTGTGAGTTGAGGCCTACAGAAACAGTGATGGAGAAAGGTAGAGCAGTGTGCTCATCCCTATGTACTCTCCTTCTGTTTATTTTTCCTTAACCTCAGAACGTTTGCAGAGGCTTTGGTTCCTAGTGCGATAGAATGCTGGGAAAATGCCGCTCCTTCTAATGCAGATTTGTAAAGCTAATTTTGACAGTCAGTTGTACAGTGGTACCTCAGGTTAAGTACTTAATTCGTTCCGGAGGTCCGTTCTTAACCTGAAACTGTTCTTAACCTGAAGCACCACTTTAGCTAATGGGGCCTCCCACTGCCGCCGCGCCGCCGGACCCCAATTTCTGTTCTTATCCTGAAGCAAAGTTCTTAACCTGAAGACTATTTCTGGGTTAGCAGAGTGTGTAACCTGAAGCATATGTAACCTGAAGCATATGTATATACAATATATCACTGTATATTGATTCATTAATTAGCCCACAAAAAGCTACTGGGCTACAATTTGTTTACTCCCCAACTTAAAGGTTGGTAGGATATGTTTTTATGCTGGGGGTGGGAGGGCAAACCCACTTTCCACAGCCAGCATGGAAATATAGGATATTAAGCTCTTAGCTGGCCAATGATAATCATTTTAAAAAGTCTTCTAGCAAACAGGCTGGTTAAGGAGGGAGAGAACTTAAGGAAAGGCTTCTGTTCCTCCGTAGCCAGTGTGGAAAGCAAGTGGACTGGTTGAGGAGAATTGGACAAATCCCTTCCTCCCTTCCCCCTGCCTGCCAATTTACTTGCCTCTTTTACAATTCCTGGTCACCTGTGCCTACCAGGTAGGGATAGAGAAGAAATTTGATTCAGTTTGCATATAAAAGCAAACCCAGCTAAACTGCGCTTTCTAAAACAGCATGAAAATGAAAACAGCCGTCCTTTGATAGTTACATTTCTCTGAATTTTGCAATGCAGTTCTCCAGCCAAGTAATGTGTGTAAAAAATGCATGGACTAGGCTAAAGCGTGGATTAAAATGCATGCATTAGTAAAAGTAACATACACATATGCATTGTATTATGGGCAATTGCTTTGCAAAGATTTGTATATTAGGCAGAATTGCCTACAATTCCATACAAACATATCCCTTGCTGCCCAGGTGCGTCCAATGGCTGCCTGAGGGTACTTAACTGCAAATGAAGCTGCCCCAACCTGTAGTTTTGTGACTTAATCACATGAGGCAGCTGCACCTGAAGGCCAAACATTCATGGCTATCATAGCAGTATTGCTGGCTACAGTGCTAAATCCTTGCTGCTGCTGGAAGGTAAGTGCATTGAGCTTTGTCTGCTGCAAGATAATAATAACAATAATAATTTTATTATTTATAGCCTGCCCATCTGGCTGGGTTGCCCCAGCCACTCTTTCCCCCTCCCTAGAACCTTGCCCTCCACCAGGGCCTACCCCACAATTTGAGGAAATTTTTATTTATTAAATTTCAATACCACCCTTCACCTGAGGATTACAGGGCAGTTTACAATATAAAAACACAAAAATACATAGCATGGTAACAAAAAAGACCCCAATAGCCTCCCACCTTTATTGAACTGAAACACTGAAATTCATTGAAACATTGAATTCTCTCTTTAATAACATTTTTTTTAAAGTTTTCTTTTATATATTTTTAATGGAAGCAGGCCAAACAAATAAAATAAAAATAACAGAAAGGCAGAAAAAACGAGTGACTTCTCAGTTGGGTTTCAACTAGGGAACTCTGAGCAAAACATTTCTGATTTTCTGAACATTTACAGGGTTCCTCCTGTGTGTGAGCTCTCTAGTCCTGAGGTATGGTCAAAACTTATTTTCCATTCACCTTGTTCTTCGCTCTTCCTTGTTCCTACGTCCTCTTTGATTTCAACATGGGAGTAGGCAGTTCCAAGAGTGCCAGAAATCAGAGGGAAGAAGTGGCATTGCTATTTATGACTGGGGGGCTCTGTGCAAATCTGCTTTTACAGACAAAAAGAGGTATCTTTCGCATGTGATAGCTGAAGTCGTCTTTTATGCATTTATGCTTGCTTTGAAATGTGAGGAAACAGACCTAGCCGGTTAGCAGTACCTCCCACATTTCACACCCTTGGCACTACAATTTCAGGTTATTGTTGGTAATCATTCTGCGAAGGTGTTTAAGCCATTCTGTGTTATTAATAAGCCTATAACATTCAGTGTTGCTGCTTACTAATAGCTGTTGATACAGAAAGCTCCCATATTCCACGAGAGTTAATTGGGCTGCAACCCACATACATTGCAAATAATGCAGCTTGGAGCAATCTCTTAGGGATATTCAGTCAATCTCATGGAGACTGCCGTTATCTAGCAGCTAGCAAACAGAAAGAGAGAATCCTTGTTAATTTGGTGAATGGCATCATAAAGACCATGTTCTACAGTTTTGTATACCGTGTCGGTTGGCCACGTGGCAGAATGTCAGGAGAAGCCTCAGACTTTGGGAAGAAATGAGGCTTTTCTGCATAAATGCCAGTGCAAATAGGTCTCATTCACATCAGTCACCTGGGGTCGTGGTGGATGAGTAGCTTGAGCAAATAGGTTTATGATCACTTAAAAGCCTTTGGAACCAATGTTACTGTATGAAGTGCTCGTGTGGATATATGCTTTTTGTTAGTCAACAATGCACCTAACAGCCCACCATCTTTAAACTGGCCCAGCGCATCACTGCTTTGGCTGCTCTTGGGCTCTGTATGCGAAACAGGCCTCTGCTTCTTAGTGTTTCTGCCTTGAGAGCTTGTCTTTTCCACATCAACTGCTTAGGGCTAATACTGAAGAAATTGGGTGTGCTGTTGGGGGGGGGGCTGTTGTCTGCTGTGGTGCCGTTATGGCTGGACGGCAAGACCAAAGTACGACATTGGTGATTGCATGACAGGTAACAGGCACAATGCACAACAGCTACATTCACCATCTTCAACTGAATCATGGCGCCAGAGAAAGAGTGGCAATAGTTCAGCCAATCAGATGCCACCTTTAGGGCATGGGGCCAATGAGGGTGCCAGAGATCAGGGGTGGGCCTCAGTTCCAGTCTCAAGCATGCAGCCACTGCAGCACAACTTTCCATGATGCTGCACATAGTGAGAGGAGCTGTTTGCCAGCACTGCCTTGCAAAGGTGTACTGTAGGAGGGGTGTGGGGTTTTTTGAGGGTGTTGTCTTGGAGGTATAAAGAATGGCAATAGGGAGTGAGTTGGACTGATTTACTTTGGGACATGGGGAAGATGGGAATGGATGTGTAGCAGCCATGTAGAAGGGAAGATGATAGTGCAGGCAGGGGTGGGCTTTGCTGTTTTGAATGTCAGTGATACCCTGAGCGAGGCGAAAATTCAGCAGCTCCCACGCCTCGCCTTCTGTTCTGCTCAAATCACTGTCATAGTTGCTGTGCTCTGGGGCACCCCCTAGCCTTGACACCCAGTGCAGCTGAACTGGACGCACTGCCCTAAATCTGCCTCTGGTGCGGGGAGTTGGGGGCTCAGTCCTCCAGTTTGTTGGACTCGTTCATCCTTTCTTTGTAGAAACATTTATATTGAGGGCCAGCCCAGGACATTTTGCTGCATGACGTGGAAGAGCAAATGCCACCCACCCAAAATTAAGGTGCATAGTGCCCAAAGTTGACCAAGCTATTGCGACACCTGAGGTTGAAAGTCCCATCCCCTGGGAGTGAAATATACAATAAGAGTCATTTCAGTGCTCTTTCAAAACATCCAAGATAAGCTGCCTTGGGCAACTGCCTTACTCGGCCAGAGAGAAGGGCCAGCTCTGTTTGTAGAGAATAAGATGGCAAGCTATTCGCCTCAAATAGATGGGGCCTCCTACTCCCTCACCAGATCTCCCAGTGCAGCAGCCAAACCACCATGAGGAGTGAAGCAGAAAGTATCTCCTCTCCAGGAGCCAACATACTCTCATGCCCATGTTAAGCTGGGGTTTGGTTGAGCTTGATGTGTGTGAGCCAAGCCAGTGTCCCCTTATGTCAAAAGTAGGTCAAAATAAATATGGTGTCACATTCAGAGGGATAGATCTTCATTTGCTCTGTAAAAGGAAAGGACGTGGATGTTTAGATAATGCAGTAGCTACATAAATCAAACATTGCATGTACTAAAATGATATAGAAAGCAGACAGAATTATTGATTATATATGTCCCCCTACTGCTAATTCTTGTGAGCGGATTGCATGGCAGATTCTCTCCTCCATATCATACCCCTATTCCAAACCAATTCATTTTTACATTGACTCTCTGTGCTTCATTCATTCCTCTTATTTTACCTGGGTATTGATTTGTTTTGATTGCTCTATTTGATTTTAATCTTCTCCTGCCGCAGTCTGTTTAGGTGTATTCCCTTACTCCCTGTTCTTCCTAACTCGTTCCCCTCCTTGGCAGCTGGTGCTTCTGAAGCAACCAGAATTGGACAGAGTAGCAGATATGCGAAGATATGTGAGTGGGATCAGCAGTAATCTCCTTAGACTTGGCAGTGTGCCACTCATCCCAAGTCAAAAGCAGTTTGGGGAACCGCAACACTGGAACAAAAAATGGTTGCTTTCTATCCTAAGTGTGAGCTTCCCAGAAGCCTGTAACCTGTCACTTAAGGAAGCAAGATAGTAAAGTAGAGGAGCCCTTGATCTGATCCCACTTGGCTCTCCGTATGCTCTTAGGTCATATGTGTAAATTTTCATATTGGCCTTCCACAGCCTGGTTCCTTCCACATATTTTGGACTGCAGCTTCCATCAGCACCAGCCAGCGTCACAGGACCAACCCCTAGCAGCTCAGATGCCTTCACCACTCCAAGAAAATATTTGAGGGGGCCGCCTCCCAAAGCTAATGGGCTTTGTTGTTTAGTCGTTTAGTCGTGTCCGACTCTTCGTGACCCCATGGACCAGAGCACGCCAGGCACTCCTGTCTTCCACTGCCTCCCGCAGTTTGGTCAAACTCATGCTGGTAGCTTTGAGAACACTGTCCAACCATCTCGTCCTCTGTCATCCCCTTCTCCTTGTGCCCTCCATCTTTCCCAACATCAGGGTCTTTTCCAGGGAGTCTTCTCTTCTCATGAGGTGGCCAAAGTACTGGAGCCTCAGCTTCACGATCTGTCCTTCCAGTGAGCACTCAGGGCTGATTTCCTTCAGAATAGAGAGGTTTGATCTTCTTGCAGTCCATGGGACTCTCCAGAGTCTCCTCCAGCACCATAATTCAAAAGCATCAATTCTTCGGCGATCAGCCTTCTTCATGGTCCAGCTTTCACTTCCATACATCACTACTGGGAAAACCATAGCTTTTACTATACGGACCTTTGTTGGCAAAGTGATTTCTCTACTTTTTAAGATGCTATCTAGGTTTGTCATTGCTTTTCTCCCAAGAAGCAGGAGTCTTTTAATTTCGTGGCTGCTGTCACCATCTGCAGTGATCATGGAAAAGCTAATGGGCATTGCCCTTCAAATGGTGTGTGTGTGTGTGTGTGTACTGTGTCATGTGATCAATTGTGTGGGGTGGAGCTTACATCTCCCCCTACAATATTTTATTCAACTTGGCACTCCTGGCCGACATGGTGAATAGTCAGGGATGGAGTTCTAGCCCATTTAGAGGGCACCAGATTGGGGAAGACTAAAATTGGGGCCCTTTGACCAACTGTGCAAAAACCAAAATAGTTCAGAACTCTGGCTCTCGAAAATATTTTGCAATCCACATCTGTGAAAGAATCTCATTCTTATTAATATTAAACATGTCAGTAATAACATGTTAATTATCTAGTTTGGAATTCTCTACCCATAACACTGTTTCAGAGCACTGCACTTCCAACATCCTTTTTGTATGGTTCCAGCAGTGAACACCATCCATCAAGCCTACTATCCCTTTGTCATATTTATTGCCTGCTCAATTTCTTCTCTTCAATCTCTTCATTTCTTCCTTCAGTACTTTGTGTGTGTGTTTAGCGTACTAACGTAATAATGCCCCTTGTGTTGATAGCTTAGTTGTGAAGATAGTCTTTCTCCCTGTGGGTTTCGGTTCAAGGAATTGCCACTTTGCTGTTCAGCTATTGTTTATAAGGGCATCTTTTTATCACAGACCTGGGCTGTTGAAGTCTTTGTCCCATTGGAATAAATGGCAAAGCCCCAATGATTCTAATGAACAAGGATTGCATGTCTATCTACTTCACTGTAGAGGGCTCTTCTGCAGTTCATTATGGTAAACTTATTTATTTACTTTTTAAAAATAATGATAATAATTTTCTTTTAGTCTCCATATTGCTTTTTTTTTTTTGGGGGGGGGGAAATCCTACCCAGAATTGTAATCTTATATTTCTTGCATTATGCATGAATGAATACATTAACACCTTGCATTTACTTTGCTGGCCGCCTTCTTTTATTTCTTTATTGGTAAGCTATGAACTTGCTATACTGTATAATAAGACATATATTTCTGCATCTCCCCCCCCCCCATCTCATCTTCTTTCCGTCTTCATGCTCGCTCTTCAGCAGCATCAAAAGTTGTGGTTTTGTATGGTCATTTTTGGGAATGCTGCAAATAAGCACGAATTCCACTTCTGGGAGTGAAATTGCAAATTTGCAGTTTCATATTAAGTATTCCAAATAAAGTTACCCCCCCCCACACACACACACACAAACAATGAGAGAGTGAAATGTTGCACAAGATGTTACATATTAACATCTAGTGCATGTAAGGATGAGAACACATTCAGTACTGGGGCAATAATGTCACCTATCGTGGAAAACCACAAGTTTGACCTGGGCTCTCAGACATCTCCAAATATGAGTCAAGCTCAACCCCACTGCCTGTCGGAGCTTCCTCACACTCCCCTTAGAGGCAAAAAAATGACGATGGCAACTTTGTCTTGGGAATAGTATGGGGATAAATAAAGTAATCAGTATTTAGAGGCCCTGTCCTTAATTTGAAAATGATGCTCCTGCTAGGGGGCATGGGATTGTAGTCTCTGCTTCACTCTCCTTTCTCACAATGGAAATAATGACACATGACACAATTATTAAGGTTAATGGGCTAAATAAGGCCACAGCTTTATTGGTTACAGGTGATGAGCGGTATTGGCTTAGGCATTGGTCCTAACTGACTATATCCGACTTCGGCCTGTCTGCTTGAAGTCTGGGAAGGGTTAACAACCAGTAGGGGGAGTTCTGCTGATGCACATCAACTAGGAACTCCCCCAGGGTCACCGCTCAGGGGCGTGCCTTAGGCCCTCACCTCCCTAGGCTTTGGACAGGGCCACGCCCCCCGGAATCCTTTATCGAACTACCCTTCAATATGCGGGGCAGGCGATGGCGCTACCTCCCCTCTTTCATCTACAGAACAATAACAATGCCTAACCACCGATACCCTCAAACATACAACCAATCCCTAATCCTATAAATTATACCAACCAACCACACATCATTTCCCGCATCGGAAAGATGCACACCATCTTCTCGGTAACTGGCAGGCGGCAAAGAGGGAGATCCCCGGCCGCGTCCTGCCTTAAATAGGGCAGGCCACCCCCCCCCCAGAGCCAGCTGATTGGCTGGCCAGTAGGTCACGTGGCCGGGGATCCCCCCAATTGTGCGGGGGCTGGGCTCCAGCCACCACACGCGCGATGGGACCTTGAAGCCCGCAATCCCACCTCCTCTGTAGGATGGAAGTGGCTTTTTTGTTTCAGAATGAGGGAGGGTTCTGCAGGGAAGATGGGGCACTTGATCCATCTGTGTGGTTTTTTTCTTCTTCTCTAGGCTTTTCTGGAAAATCAACAAAATACCACTTGTATTGAGGAAAGGTTTAGTAATCATTGGGAAAGCTTGGGGTGGAATTAATGGATTTCAGTTTGAATCTAGGACAGTTTATTAATCGTAAAAATGTAAGAAGTTTCCTGTTGGATCTGACCAAACACTCATCTATCCCGGCACTCTGTTTTCATAGAGGCCAACCACATGCCCATGGGAAGCCCACAACCAGAACCTGAGTGCATCAATACTCCCACCAGAAATCGAGACATAGTACCTCCAACAGAAGTAAAAATTTAAAGCCATCCAGGTTTGTGGCCAACACTATACATTCTGGAAGAGAATTCCATAGTTGCATTCCATATTTTATGTACTATGTGGAATCTTGTGGAATATTTCCATGATCTATAATAATGACTTATTTTTAAGGCAAAATGAAAACTTTGTCTAGCTCCTTATCCAAAGCAGATAGCTTTAATTTACTTCTTAATTCCTGAGCAGCACTGTAGTTTTGAAAGTAGCTTCTTTAGCTTTAGGCTATATGGTGCCTTTCATCATATGGTAGTTTCATTTTCCTCTCTGTGGGTGCAGTCCAGATCTATTAAAATCAATGGGTGTTTTGCCATTGTCTCCAGTGGAATGTAGATTGGACTCTAAATCTGCTGTCATGCACTTCAGGAAATGCATCTTTTTTAAAAAATACAGACAACGATTTCACTTTGAATCCAAAATTCTTAGCAGGAAAGACAAATGAGTGAATATCCATTTCCCCATTTCCATCTGCTATCAGCCATTTCCAAGACTGCACTATAAGAATTTGTTCAGCTATTCAAAGGGGAGTTTTAAAACTAAATGGAAATGGGTTTTTTGTTCGTATAATGAACCTGTTCAAGACTTTTCTAGTTTAGTGATTTCCCCCTGCATATGCTATCACAAATCCAGGAAAAACACATTCTCTGTCTATCAGATTTTATATTCAGATACAGCTGTGAATGGGACATGCAAATATTCTGAAAGCTGGGAAAAGTTGGAGCTTTAGAGTTTTTAGATAAATAGGCTTTGGACTTTTCCGTTCTTGGCTGTATGTAGGCTCAGGCACCATCTTACTAAGTTTTGAAGAGTTTATTTATATGTGGGTGGGCTGATTTCAGTTTGGCATAGTCTGCTGCTTTTCTTATCCAGTCGTACCTTGGATCCCGAATGCCTTGCAAGTCTAACGTTTTGTTTCCCGAACACCGCAAACCCGGAATTGTGTGTTCCGGTTTGCGAATGTTCTTTGGAACCCAAACGTCCATTGCGGGTTCCACAGCTTCTGATTGGCTGCAGGAGCTTCCTGCAGCCAATCGGAAGCTGCGCCTTGGTTTCCAAATGTTTTGGAAGTCAAACGGGCTTCAGGAACGGATTTCGTTCAACTTCTGAGGTATGACTGTACTGGGATCCCAAGGTCCACTGCTGAATTTTTCATTTACAAAACAAGAGAACAACAAAACCTGATTTAAGCAATCGTGTATGCATGGCTTAAGAACACAAGAAGAACCTTACTTGATCAGATGAACGTCATCATTGTCCACTATTCTTTGCTGTTACTAGATGGTCCTGCACAAATAGGCCACCAGGAGGCTATCCAGTCTACCTTCTATCCACTAAAATTACCGTGGAATCCAGGATACGCCAGTGTCTTTTAGACTGAGTACTGGCGTTCCTTGAAATCATATTAGGGGTTTCTTAGCGAGAATAGCAGCAATGCTGGCCAAGCTTCCCTGAAATACATTGCCTACCACAACTAGGGATGCTGGATAATTCCATTGAAGCAGAAAAGGGAGTGGAAGTGGCTGCTGTTTACTTTTTCGTCCCACACCCGGAAAGGAAATCACTACAGCAAATGCAATCACTATCCACTTTTGTTGTTGCTTTAGGTCAACAAATGCTACATGAGTGATTATGCTTTCCCGCCATTTTCATTGTGTTTCCTTTGCATTGAAATGAATGGGGTGGAATAACATAATGATATAATTTGTGTGATTGATTTTATGAGAGATGTAACTTACATAACATTGCTACGGTAGAAAGAGAGATGGATAGCATAGTTTTGGGTGGCAGAACAGAAGCGAAGTTGGAGGCAATGAATATAGGATACAACAGAAAACAATGCCTTCTTACATTCCTAACTACAATCACCCCCAGCAACATGCAGCCACAATGGAGTGTTGGATACCTTCTAGGAAGTCACAGTATTACACATAAATTGAATGTACATTCAGAAGACTTCTTAGAATATTCGTTCAGTGATGCATAGGGGGCATGTGGCAAATTCGGAAGTGTTTCCTCCCAAAAAAATCAATGTGGAAAGGATTGTTTGAAGCTACATTGTTTGATAAATATGCCAGAGGCCTTGTGAATGAGCAACAGAGTTGTTTCCCAAGGTTTGTCATGGCTTCCAGTACATCTTACCTTATGGAAGTTTGCAGAAAATACCTCACCTCACAACAAAAATACCCGAGTTCATTTCTCCAGTCAGACAGTAGGCATGTCCTCTACAGCAGTGTTTCCCAACCGGTGTTCCGCGGCACACGAGTGTGCCGTGAGACATCGGCTGGTGTGCCGCGAGATGCCTGGAGGGAGGCGGGCGAGTCGGGCGGCGAGAGGCGGGGCGGCGGCGGCGAGGAGAGGCCGCGCCTCCTGCTGCTGCCTGGCGCTCCTCCTCGCAGCCGGCAGCGCTGCCTGGGCGCCTCCGCGCGACTCTGCCTCGCTGGGTTTGGTCTCCCAGCAGAGACGGGTCACACGCGCCCCTCCCTCCCTCCCTCAGCCTGCGCGGAGGGAGAGCCAGAGAGAGGCATCGCTCCTGCGCGGCGGGAGAGGGAGCAGCCGGAGCGATGCCCCTTGAAATCTTCGCCCTGCCTTCTTCTGGAGCGACGGAGAGCCTCTTAAAACTCGTCCGTCCGCTTCTCTCCCTGCCAAGAGGCGTCCAGCAAGCCGGCTTTGCCAGCGGAGCCAGCCTTGGAACAGACCCATCCGTCAAGCGGGGATTGTGCGTCCTCCTGGACAGAGTGTAAGCAACCGGGTTTAATTTGGGTTACGCGGAACTCCAGCGCTCAGGGCGGGAGTTTAGGAAATCCAATCGGGTGGCGCCGCTCTTCCTTGGGACCCCATGGGGAAACACTGGGGACCTACTTCTAAGCAAACGGGTCTACACGTCTCTCTGCCCCCCCCCCTTTAACCTTTAGCTTCAAAGCCAGAGCAAACCGAGGCTAAATCCGTATTTACATAGGATAGCTTTCGTGCGTCCCTCCCGGCGTGACGCTGCGCGCTGACGTCACGGGGCGGGGCTTTAATGGTGGTGTGCCGCGAGATTTTTTTTCAGTAAACAGGTGTGCCGTTGCCCAAAAAAGTTTGGGAAACACTGCTCTACAGCAAGTAAACTCAAGTTTCTAAAAACAAGAATATAAGAATAGCCAGTTGGAGAACAAAACAAATGGCTGCCTAACTCCACAATCCTAATGATGTCTATTCAGAAGTGAACCCCATTCTAAGGAATTTACTTTCAGATAAATATGTGTAGGGTTGCAGACAAAGAGGAATATAGAAATACAGGTCCAGCTCCAGGACATGAAGGGAATCTGGGTGGCAACTGCACTGGTTGGTCTCCTCGTATGAAAGCCTGCTAGACAGCATGCTGGGCATTTTGTGTAAGACAGCAGAGCAGAAGTCCAGCAGGATATCACTGTGACCCAAACACGGACTTGTTTCCTTTCTATCAAGTATGTTTGTGTGTGAGAGGGACAGAGAGGGGAAGAAAAGATTGAAATCGTATGAAATTTTCTTTGTCTCTCCTTTTAGCCACCCTATTATCAAACTCTTCAAGAACACAAATCTTTGGTTTGTTGAACCATTGAAGAGGTTTGCCAGAGAATGAAATAAAATGAGAGGAATAAATGGCCCTGATATTTCAAGAAGTGCTTGCTATTAATTTAGAAGTGGCTCTGGAGTTATATATAGTCATTTATTTTTCCCTGTGTGTGCCTCTTGCTCCAGCTCTCTCTGATATTCTACTTATTCACTTCAGGATTACTGTTCTCTAACTTTTAGTCTTCTCCTGCATCACACAATCATCCTTTCTCTCTTTCCCCCCTTGTTTAGTCCCATCATGGAACACCAGGTAACACAGAGAGTTCTTGGCTCAATTTGGTTTCATAATCCAAATGAATGATTCCGTGCACAAAAACTTAGTCATTATATTGGACTAATGATACCCATGAGGACATCCCCTTACTTTCTCCTATATAAGTGAATGGTCATTCATTTGGAGGGAAGTAAAGCTTGGAGCAGGAGAATCAGAGGTGTGCTGGGGGTGGGGAGAAACTGGGCAATGTTGAGTAGATAGGAGGAAAAGAGCCAGATTTGGGGGGAGCAACAAAATCTAGTTGTAGGACAAAGCAAGGGAAAGAATCATAACTTAGGGCAGGAGAAGCAATCCCAGAGGGGTGTTGAGAAAGCTGAGTGGTCGATAGTTACCTAGGTCTTCTTTTTTCCCCTTTTTTGAAGATGGAAATAACATTTGTCTTCCTCTCTTCTTTAGGGACCTCACCCAAGAATTCTCAGTTTATAGACAGGGCTCTGAGATTACATCCACAAGTTCCTTTAGCACCCTTGGTTGTAGCTCAGCAGGCCCTGGAGATTTGAATTTGCTAGATTTTCCCTTACCGCCTTGTTTAAGGGGACAGAGTTCTCATAAGAACAGCCTGCTGGCTCAGACCAATGGCCCCTCTAGTCTAGCATCCTGTTTTCACAGTGGGCAACCAGATGCCTGTGAGAAACCCACAAGCAGGATTCAAGCACAAGATCACTCTCTCCTTCTGTGATTTCTAGCAATTGGTATTTAGAAGCATAGTTGCCTCCATCATCTCTGCCTCTGCCTCTTTCCCTATTCATCTCTTTGGAAATGTCATTGTTTTTTGCTAATAAATTTTATCTATGAAGTCTAATATAATACATTACTGAAGTGGAAATGACAAGATCACCTTAGACTTTACCTGCACCCTCATTTTATAATTTTACATTTGATGGGCTGTTTATGAAAGGAACTGTTCCCTAGTATGCCTGATGCCTGTTTTGATTAAGATGTTTTATGACACTCTTAGGCAAGGGGTGCCTGCCCCATTCTTATGTTGATTGGGTGACAATGAACAGGCAACTGAATACATTGAAATGAAGTTCATACAGAGTTCCTTTTCTTCTGTTTCCATGACAACATTATCAAATGAGGAAAAAATATTAATGATCTCCCTTTGGGGATACATTTTCCTCCACAGCCTTGCTTCACAATTTTTCCTGACTTCCTTTGAAAGTATTAAAGCCTTAAATATATATATATTCTAGATATTGTCATTCATCAAGGGTATTGTTCTTCGGCATATTTTCAGTGGTACCCAGCATGAGGATGCTAATGTAAAATAATCACAGTGAGGAAACAATTTTGTCCAGTGTATAGACCAGCCTTGATCCACAACACTCTTAAGAGCTGTGGCTCCCAATTTGTGGGCCATAGACCCCAGGGAGTCTGTGTAACCCATCCAGGAGGTCCATGGCACATAACAAAATCTACCATAGAGATATCAAAAATTTCAAAAGCGGAGGGTACATGACTTGGCTTTTGAGAAACAGGGTTCGCAGTACCTAGCTAATTGTGAAACCACTGCAGTCTAGAGCAATATTATTGACTACCGAAAGCCATTGGGGTGCATATTTTCATGTACAGTGGTACCTCGGGTTACAGGCGCTTTAGGTTACAGATGCTTCAGGTTACAGACTCTGCTAACCCAGAAATAGTACCTCAGGTTAAGAACTTTGCTTCAGGATGAGAACAGAAATTGTGCTCTGGCGGCACGGCGGCAGCAGGAGGCCCCATTAGCTAAAGTGGTACTTCAGGTTAAGAACAGTTTCAGGTTAAGAACAGACCTCCAGAACGAATTAAGTACTTAACCTGAGGTATCACTGTATAACACTAAGACCAGGGATATCCATGTTCAAATCCAAACTCAGTCCTTAAGTTTAGGCCAGTCATTCACTCTCAGCCTACCCTACCTTGCACAATGTTTCATGACCCAGAGCTCCAGTGCACCCTCCTTAAGGAAAGAGGCCACAGACATAGACAGCCTCTAAGATCAGAAAATCATTTGCCTTCAGAAATTGTCCTTAGATTTTTTTACATCCTCAGAATGCCCATCAGAAAATATCATTTTAAAAAAGTTAATTTATTTCCATACTGCTTAATTACCAAAGTTTCTAAGCAGTGTACATAAAAATTAAAAAGCTTACAAGGGGCAAGAAGATCAGTTGAAAGTCATAAAACAGCAAAAAAAAAAAAAAAAAGAAATCCTGAAATAATTCTTTGTCAAGCACAAAATTTCAGCTGGGACGCGGGGCTGTCTAACCTCAACTGGGAGAGAGTTCGCCAGAGTCAGGCCCTTGAGACTGAATCTGTGGCTTCTGGTACATGTGAGCTGTTCATCTAAGACACTCCCCCAAAGTCATTCCTTAAGGTATTCAAGGTGCACATTGCTAAGGGCCTTGCAGATTAATACACTAATGTTCTACATAAATAAATACATATCTCCATAGAGATAAATAATATGCATGAAGACCCTTAATGTAGTTTGTGTCTAGGTAAATGTTTTGATTGATTTGGCTGTGTGCTTTTATGTATATGAAACAGCTTTTGCATAATTTCTGTGACTTGCTTTGTGCAGAGAAAATCTGCATGATTTCAGCTTCTTAAACATCACATTTTCATCTGAACTTACCACAACACTCATTGCTCCAGCTATTAACACAAAGCAATTCAAGGGAGAATTTCCCCTCCTCTGCTTAAAAACCATTAAAACCATCAGCAAATTACTGATTCCATTAGTCTGAAGAATGTTTGTTGCAATTTACTCCAAGATTTGTATGCCACAATATGTGTGGCCTGCTACTGTTTGAGTTCCCTGAACTGCTAAATTGTTGGAGGCTGTGCTCTAAACATCAAGCCTTTCTCGCTATTGGGAAAAAATGGTTCCTTGTTCAGAAATGTGTTTGTCTTTCTTTGCACATGGGTTGTGCTGCACTCCAGATCTAATTGCTCCCCCCAGCTCTTATATTAAAATTAAATTGTATAAATAATTAAAAGCCAAAATGGGCTTCCATTTATTCTAATAGTTCAAAGCCAAGAGCTCCCCATGTGGGAAAGGGGTTTGCAGCTTACTGTTATTGCCTCTCTCTGCTGAGGAAGTGCAACCATCAGTCAGTAAAATGGGGGTCTAGCTTCCCAGGGAGAGTAGGAAACTGGAGAGCCTCTAAATAAATAACTTGTCTGTTTAAATGAGAGGAGAACAAATGAATTTTGTTTCATTATAAAATCCAAGTCTCGTAGCTTCAGCTTTGTCATTATTCAGTAGCTTTATAGACATAGAATCTTACATTTTTATATATTTTTTAAAATAAAAACTGGTTGAAGATAACCTGTATATTTATCTCACTGGATTGTTCATTCTATTTCTGATTGATGAGAATTTCACATGAATTCATTCATAAGTTGCTTTTCTGTTGTTTCTGCCTTAATCTTTATTTTAAAAATCTGCACAGATATGCATTTAAATTCATCTTTTATCCCAATGTACACACTTCTAAAGTTATTTTATCCTAAATTACACGTAGTGCAACACATTTTGTTAACCGCTTTTGAGCCTGTATTGCATCTTTTGGAGAAGTGTGACATCTAAGTGACAAGGACGTTGCAATTAGGATCTGTAGATCACATCTGTTTTCTTCAGCATTTGCAAAAAATCCACTTCCAGTATCACTACTAGATTGCAGAAAAATTTTAAATACATGGGGAAGGATCGAGCATGCCCTCCCTCCAATCTTTTGCATATATATATATTCAGAGTCAAAAGCATTCTGGAAATACTTAGCAAATTTGAAAGGATGTGCCTGTTTTCAAGAAGGCATGGAAAGTCTCAAAAGTTTGTGCCAGGTTCTTTGGGACCCTGGTCACCAACTGCATAGCCTCAAATGACAGAAGGACTCAGAGAATGGCCTCTGATGACAATAGAATAACTTGGGCATGCTCAGGCAATGCAAAGGCAATCCTTCTCAAATTCCCTTAGCAATCCATTAGGTTGCTATAGCTAATAACCAGCACGTTGAATTTGGGCCAGAAATGAGCAGGTAGGCAATTTCAGCACTAGCAGAATGTGTTCTGAGTAGCTCAGGAGTGGAGATGCTCACTTCTAGGTGTCTATTGTGATCTACCTTATCTGGCCCACACCACACCCCCTCAGTGACCCTGTTTCACCCCTGAGTATTTATGCTTTACCAGAATGTGTCCCTGAACTCTGATAATGCATTGTGCCCACCCCTGCTGTAGCTTTTCTGAGTAAGCAACCTAGTTGTGGTGTTTTTTACTGACCGAACGTTCTTGGAAGCCTTCAAAAGTTGCACCATCTCCAATGAATTGCAATCGTCTAGTTAAGAGCTTACCAAAGTAATGTGGCTTGATGGAGGAATCACAGTTCATCCACCAGCTTCCTGTTGAAAGATGTTTGGGCTTTCTGGATGTATGGAGACCCTCCAAGCTGCAAACCTGATCCTTTAGGAGGGAGTGCAGTTTCATCCAGAATATATTAAACACTACCTCCACTGGCCAGTCAAGCCAGCTACAAAGGTTCTCTGTTTTATCTGGACGGGGTTCCATTTTTGAGCCCTTACCCAGTTCATTGCTGTCTCTACCGCCTCACAAGCCAAATGAAAAAGAGAAACAGAGCTTTGCATCTTCTGTGTGCTAACAGCACCTTATCCCAAATTTCTGAATTGCTTCATTTAACAGTTTAATGTGGAACATAGGGGTCCCTGTCACACATGCTACTGTTTCTGGTTGCATGGAGACTACAGCAGAAACAAATTTGCTTCCAAAATAACCCTTCTCCATGAATTGTTGTAGATTTTTATTACAGATTATTTATAATGAATACTTGATGCCTGTATTTTACATTTGTTATCATTTGCCACTATTAGGTACTTGATCATTGAAATTTGATAGCTAACAACATGTAATAGTCTATAATATAAGACAGTATTAAGGACTGATAAGACTTTTTTCCCATTTTTGAGAACTGACAGGTAGTGTCATTTAATATCTACTGGCTGTGTTAATGAGATTTCATATTGCATGCCTGTGAAAGTCAAAACAGGGCCAAAAGTCTAAATTGCTTGAATGCCAAGACAAAATTCCACACCCAAAATCAAGGTTTGAAGCATTGCATTTAAGGACTGAACATTTTTGGAGCATTTTGAATATTTCTGAATATTCAGTTCAGATCAAGGGCAGACATAGTGGTAATTTGGAGGTGCCAGTGTCCATTTGCAAATACATATGTGAGAATTGTTAGGATATTTCCGTTCCACCTTAAGAGGGAGCAGGCTTGTGAGTCACAGAGTCTGCGTATTTCCTGTTACAGGATGTTTATGTTTTCTGTTTCCTTTCGATTTCAGTCGGTCAGAGACACTGACACAGAACGGTCATGTTTTCTCTTTGTTCTGTTCAACGCTAAATAAAGTCTGTAAATTATGCTCTTTCTGCGGTGCAAGCTCTCTGGCTGTGTTTTCTGCTGATAAAGAACAGTGTGCACAAGCCTAGAATGTGGCAATCTATTTCTAAGGCTTCGTGTCGCTAACTGCTGGATCTGCCTGGCTACGGGAGATCGATGGATGTCCGGCAGCCGGCTTGGGGCCATGATGGACAATATCTCCCTGGCAGTTTCCCAACAACAAGGTTATGGGCCCAGATTCACAGCACCTACAGGAGAGTAAAGCTGCAACAGACTGCGTTTGAGAGGTACGTGGGAAAAGCGAAAGCAGCGAAAGCAGAGGCTTTTCTGTGGGCCCCGGCAAGAGCTTTTGATGTCCGGCAAGGCTTAATTGGCCTGGGAGCCGAGCCAAAAGGCATCGTGATTAATGAGCTGCCACGATAAGGAGTCTTTGAAGGCATAAAGACTCACGGCTAAAGCAGAAAGCTGGAAATGGAGTTTTTCCAAGCTTCTGAGGCAAATGCTGAATGCCTTAAGTTACATGGGCAGAATTATGAAACCTGGGCAAAATGGTGTGAGAGTTTGCTGCGTCAGTTTAGGGTGTGGCATACCGTGAGTGAGGCCCCCCCAGTTCCTCTGACAGAGAGATGGAAAGCCGATGATTCGAAGGCGATAGACGTAATAGTCTTATCCGTATCTCTTGAGGAAATTAAGACGCTGGCTGGCAACACCACTGCACGTGGAATGTGGTATGCTTTGATGAAAGCACACAAGTCAGTCGTCCCAGCCCAGAGTTTGACTGCATCAGAGGTCCTGGCTGTTTCCCAGAATGCGAGTGAATGCAGGGATGCTGAGGGCACCGGTTGCAAGCTGCAGGGGGAGCAGACTGTGATGTCATCCCAGGCAGCATTCCAGCCTCCAGGGGGAGCCAAGGAGACGGCAGCTGAGAGCTCTGTTTCTCATGGGAACCAAGGTCATCGTCTTTGCAGAGGCCGGAAGGCCAGAGGTAAACAAAGACAGATGCCTGCAGATGGCCCGAAGCAGAAGGGGGGTGAAGAGCCCACGCCAGTGGAAAACAAGGCTTTGTTAGCTGGCACTGCTTCACCAAAGGCTAAAGGCAAGTCTCATGGCCAGGAGCAGGGGGGCAAGCTGCAAAAGCCCACGCCGGCGGAAAACAAGGTTTTGCTTGCTGCAAAGACTGCTCCAAAGGCTAAAGCCAGGTTTATTGTGGACTCTGGTGCGAGCCGCCATCTTTCAAAGGATAAGCACCTGTTTATCTCCTTCTCGCCTCAAGAAGGAGAGATCCACCTGGCTGATGGAAGGTCGTTGCAAATTGCAGGAGAAGGGACTGTGAAACTTGCAAGTTTGCATACAACCATCAGTAATGTTCTGTATGTTCCTGGAGCTGCGGACAATTTGCTTAGCGTCTGTGCCATCAGAAAAGGCAAGAGGAGCGTCTGTGCCATCAGAAAAGGCAAAGAGGACATTTTGCATGCAAAGTTTATAGATGGTTTATTCTGTATAACTTATGATGACAATGCTGTTGTGTCTAATGCTGATTCTTGTTGTGTTGCACAAACTAACAAGGTTCTTCATGCAGGATGCATTCATGATGCACATCGAAGATTTTGTCACATGTCTTGGCAGGCGCTGGCCAAGATGCCTGGATTGGTTGAAGGTTTGAACATCAAACCTTGTAAGTATCACATGAAATGTGTATCTTGTGCAGAGAACAAGGTGAAGGTTGCTCCAAAAGGCAAAGAGTCTAGCAGGCAGGCTTCCAAACCCTACCAGCTAGTTCACGCAGACCTGGTTGGGCCTCTTGCGCCCTCTTTGGGAGGAGCAAGGTTCTTCATGGTTCTAATTGATTCTTTTTCTAGGTACATTCATGTGTTTATGCTCGAGCAGAAATCGCAAGCGTTTCCTAGGTTCAAAGCATTCTGTGCTTGGCTGGAGAATGCTCACGGTAAACGTATTGGCTGTCTGTTTACCGATCGCGGCGGGGAATTCACTTCTCAGCAGTTTGAAGCTTTCCTGACTGAGAAGGGAATCCAGCATGACATGTCAACGCCTAGATCGCCATGGATGAATGGGCTTGCGGAGCGAGCAAATCAAACGTTGCTGCAAGGAATGAAAACCTTGTTGCATGATGCCAATCTCCCTGAGAAGTTTTGGGGGGAAGCTCTGTCAACGGTAGCTTATACCGTTAATCGCAGATTGTCATCACCCATTGGTTGTACCCCCTATGAGAAGATGTTTGGCAAGAAACCCAACACCAAACACATGAGAATATTTGGTTCTGACATGTGGGTATGCACCCCACAAACCAACAAGCTTGGGAAGCGTGGGGCACATGGTTTGTTCATGGGGTACGAAAAAGGTGCATACAGAGTATGGATGACTGACTCTAAATCCATAAAGTTCACAAGGAGTGTTGAGTACAATCCTAAGTGGGGGGAAAATGTGGGAATTTTCCAGAGTTACCCAGAGGAGGATGAAGGTGATGTCAAGCAAGCAGCTAAAGCTGAGGAAGCTGCTGAGGATGATGATGATGAGGATGATGATGATGAGGATGATGATGATCAGAGTTCGGATTCCAGTTCATTGGGCGGCGCTGCTGCTGATGTCAGTGAGAGTGATGACACAGCAGACTACAAGAGTGCAAAGGCCTCAGTCAGACCATCTGATGCGTCTGACAATGAACTGGAAGAACCACTGTTCACCATTGGTCATTTTTCTCCTAAGAAAGAGGAGATGAGTCCAGAAGACTTGCGTCTAGTACGTAGGTCTGAAAGGGCGACCAAAGGCAGACCTCCAAAGAGATTTGCTGATGAGTTTGCTAAGACTGCAACTGCTGTTCTTAGTAGCTCAGAGAAGGTGTGGGAACCTTCAAGCTTCAAAGAGGTTCAGGAGTTAACCTCTAAAGATGCTGAGCCTTGGCTTAATGCCATGAAGGCTGAAGTTGATTCCTTGAACAGGAACCAAACTTGGGAGCTGGTACCGGTAGTCCCAGGTATGAGACTGGTTGGCAGCAAATGGGTCTTCAAGGCCAAGACAGACCAGAATGGCAAGGTTGTCAGACACAAAGCCAGATTGGTTGCCAGAGGTTTTTCACAGGTACCAGGACAGGATTACCACGAGACCTACTCACCCACCGTCAAATATGAGAGCATTCGGCTGATGCTCAAGGTCGCTGCGGAGGAGAAACTGCATGTTTCCCATCATGACATTAATACAGCTTTTTTGTACGGGATTTTGAACGAGGAGCTGTTTATGCTTCCACCTGATGGGATGCAGATACAGAAGGGAATGGTCTGTAAACTGCGGAAATCCTTATATGGTCTCAAGCAGAGTGCTAGGTGTTGGAACACAAAACTCACTGAAACGTTGCTTTCTCTAGGTTTTCACCAGGGCAAAGCTGATCCATGTGTGTTTGTCAAGGAGGAGGGGCAAAACAAACTGTATTGTTTATGTTTTGTTGATGATCTTCTGATGTTTTGGAAGAATCAGGCTTTCTATCAAAGCACCCTAGCTCAGCTGAAGGAGCACTTTGACATGAAGGATCTTGGTGAGGTATCCAACTATCTTTCTCTGCAGGTGGAGAGGGACCAAGCAGGTAATTTTCTGGTACACCAAACACAGAAAATTGCTGATGTATTAACCAGGTTGAATTTGGTTGATGCAAACCCAGCAGACACACCGATGGTGACAGGTTACCAGGTAGACAGTACTGCTGAAGCGTTTTCTGACACAACGCTATACAGATGCGTTCTAGGCAAGCTGAATTTCATTGCCAGATGTTCAAGACCTGACATAGCTGTAAGCTGTAATCTGCTTAGCAGACATGCCAACAATCCTATGGTTCAGGATTGGAAAGCTCTGAAGCGCATAGCCCGCTATTTGAAAGGGACTATGCACTACAGGCTGAGGTTCACCAGTCAGAAGACTGGAGGTCTTGAAATCTTTGCAGATGCAAGTTTTGGAAGTGACACCACAGATGGTACGAGCACTTCTGGAGTATGCTACATGTACAACCACTGCCTGTTTGACTGGTTGTGCAAGAAGCAAACAACAGTGAGCCTAAGTTCCTGTGAAGCAGAACTCAATGCTCTGTCATTTTCACTCATGGATTGTGAATGGTTGATGCAACTGTTTAAGGACATCGGGGTTTCTGTGAAATGTCCTATACAAGTGTATCAAGACAATAGATCGTGTTTGGCTTTGCTGAACTCAGAGAGTTGCAAGCAGAGAACCAAATACTTGCAGATTAAGCTACATCGTGCAAGAGAGTGTATTCAGAAAGGACTGATTCAGGTGTCCTACATGGCAGGAAATGAAATTCCTGCTGATCTGTTGTCTAAGGTTGTTAACAAAGAACAACTAAAGGTTTACACACAGAGGTTGCAATTGGGTGAACCACAGGTACTACAGGTTACACGGAAAGGGGGAGGATGTTAGGATATTTCCGTTCCACCTTAAGAGGGAGCAGGCTTGTGAGTCACAGAGTCTGCGTATTTCCTGTTACAGGATGTTTATGTTTTCTGTTTCCTTTCGATTTCAGTCGGTCAGAGACACTGACACAGAACAGTCATGTTTTCTCTTTGTTCTGTTCAACGCTAAATAAAGTCTGTAAATTATGCTCTTTCTGCGGTGCAAGCTCTCTGGCTGTGTTTTCTGCTGATAAAGAACAGTGTGCACAAGCCTAGAATGTGGCAATCTATTTCTAAGGCTTCGTGTCGCTAACTGCTGGATCTGCCTGGCTACGGGAGATCGATGGATGTCCGGCAGCCGGCTTGGGGCCATGATGGACAATATCTCCCTGGCAGTTTCCCAACAAGAATAACTTTTGAGTGATAAATATGGGGGAAAATTATTAATTTCTAGATAGAAGATATTGCAATGAACAGCCCATCTAATCAGCCTTGGAATGTTTATATGAGGATATTAATTCCCTGCCTGAGAGGAATTGCTGGTTTTCTATTGGTTGAGAGGTTTGCCGTTCTGACTCTCTTGCAGCCAATAAGACAGGCATGGGCAAACTTGGCCCTCCAGCTGTTTTGGGACTACAATTCCCATCGCCCTTGACCACTGGTCCTGTTAGCTAAGGATGATGGGAGTTGTAGTCCCAAAACTGCTGGAGGGCCAAGTTTGGCCATGCCTGCAATAAGAAAAACAAAGGCCAAGATACTGTGGGGGAGTTGGCGAGTGAGACAAAGAGAAGGAGACCCGTAAAAGCAAATTAGATAGGTTAGAGCCACTGTGGTGTGAGAGCCAGTGTGGTGTAGTGGTTAAGAGCGGTAGACTCCTCCACATGCAGCTGCTGGGTGACCTTGGGCTAGTCACACTTCTCTGAAGTCTCTCAGCCCCACTCACCTCACATAGTGTTTGTTGTGGGGGAGGAAGGGAAAGGAGATTGTTAGCCGCTTTGAGACTCCTCCTCCTCCTCCTCCTCCTCCTCCTCTTCTTCTTCTTCTTCTTCTTCTTCTTCTTCTTCTTCTTCTTCTTCTTCTTCTTCTTCGGTTAAGGCAAATTTGAGTGCCCATTGACTTAAAGTGCATTGCTGTAGAACCTGAATTGTTTCTTTTATGAATTTTTACCCATTAGACTAGGGGTGGGGAACCTTTTAAGCCCAGTATGCCAATATTCTTATTTTCACAAGCCCCATGGACCAAATTTGACATTTGAAAGGCAACGTCTCTCAGCACCCATCAGCTGATGAGCGCTGAAAGGCATCACCTTTGAAGCACATTTCCAATAGAAACTGCTTGGAAATGCTCTTCAAAGTGCTGTCTTTCAGTACCTATCAGCTGACAGGCGCTGAGTGACATTGCCTTTGAAGTGCATTTCCAAGTGGTTAGAAATGCAATTTCTCCAGTTCACATTATGTATATGGCCACTGATTTATGACAGAATGTGAACTGGTGGTACTCTTCACAAAATTCCAGATTAATGTATTCTCATAAATGTGTTTTAAAAAAGAAGAAAAGTGCTGGAAACATTGACCAATTGATTGAGGTTACTTATATTCCACTTTCCCACAATGAGCTGCACCCAAAGCAGCTTACAGCAAACATTCAAAACACTGGAATACAGAGCATTGAAAATACAAATGTACAAAATACAGAACAGTAAATTAAAAAATGACAAAAAATATCCATTTGGCAAACATGTATTTATGTCCTGGGCATGCCTACTGATTATTATGCCACCCATTTAAATTATTAGTGGAGAAGAGGAAGAGGAACCAGTGCATTCCTCATAGAAGCTTTTGTTCAGAAATTCAGCTGCTGGTCTCACTTACTCTGAGTGCTGCTCTGGTGTGATGGCTGGAAACACAGCGATGAGCGGCTGCTGCACAAGACACAAAGAAATTGTAGCATAGACCTAGATTCTGAAAGATTGTGCTGTGTGTGTGTTTGTGCTTGTGTGTGTGTGCTTTTGTTCTGTTATCTTTAGATGCACAACTCAAGCCCTCCAGAAAGGAATCCAGTGGCATAGCTCCTATTAGTGTGACAGGCACTTACCGTACTACAGCACAGCAGCTGGTAGGTTTACAACTGCTTGCTTAATAATGGCTCCCGCATTAGCTGCCACAGATCAAAGCTCTGTCTTTTTATCCCTGCCCAGGAGGAGCGATGGATGTGTGCTGCCCCCTGTGGTTGTCTCCTGCATGGCAATGTTTCTCAGGTTACACATTTTGAGTCTCAAGCAGAGAAATAGTTTTGAGCCGGTGGCAAGCCCTCGGACCCCATGGTCTTCTGACAGGGATGGACTATGTGCTGACTTTTATTTTATCTAATGCAATTAGGAAAGAGACCATTTTCCTAACCATGGCGATGAACAAAGGAGACCTACTAAGTATGTGTGTGTGTAGCAATAGCTATGAATGTATGAATGAATGTTCGTAACACCAGAATTTTCAGTTGTCTTGCTCTGTTAGAGAAGAATTACAATCTTACATAAACACAGTGTAGAAAATGGTACTTCCCCTCGAAAACATGCAGGGGAACGTAGCCCATGTCCTGAAACCATCGTGTATTTTCCTCCCACGTCAGGGGCATGCCCTCCAGAGAAAGACGATGATAAGCGGCTTCAGCTTTCTACAAAAGACTCGTCCTTTTTACAGTGCGTCATTCCATCCTTCAAAGCTTCTATTTTAATATGGTTCTTTTCTCACCATCTTTGCATAATGATGGTGATGATTCTCACCACTTGGCCATTATCTCCCGTGCCAAAAAAGAGAGAAAAAACTAGTTCATCATGGATTAGAAGTTTGTAATTCCCTGGCTGAGAATGCAAAATGTACCGGCTTGTAATGCTCACTGTCAGTACAAACGTGAGCATTCTGCTTCTTGAGTTCTGCAGCTCTTATTGTAATCCAGACTCCAGAAGAACTCCTAAATCCCTCCAATCCATTTTCCCCACCCTCATCTGTTTACCTGGCTGCTGCAGCAGCTGCTGTGATGATGATAGCAGATATAGGACCTTTCATCCTTTGGGAGCATGCAGACTAGAATCCTAGAACTGTAGAGTTGGGGTCCTTTAGTCCCATGCCCTGCAATGCTGTTCCTGCTATGTCAGGAACCTACCTGCCAGGCCTCTTGAGCAAACAACATTTCCTAGGTGGGCTCATTGGATCAGATGCCACATTCCCAGTGACCATGTTGGGACGCTGATGGGACCTGAAGGTGCTCATACATATGCTCAGAAGTCAGAGGGTTTTTCCCCCTGCAAAAAGTAAAATAAGAAAAAAAGCTAGGATATCAATGGAACCCAGGAGTGGGATTTCCTTTGTCTAGTATGGAGGATGGTGAGAAACACTGGAGAAGGAACTGGTGCTTTCAGCTGATTTATGTTAAGCAATTGGATACATATGCAAAATTTAGACTACTGTAAAATCCTATGTAAAGTAGAGCTTTCAGCCTGTTTACTTGTTCCAATAATAAGTCAAATGAATTAAATACATTTACAAAACTGCAGGTAAGTGAAATTTTCAGACGGAATGAAGTAGTATTTAAAAAGGTACAGTTTAATAATCAAAAGCTACTCCAATGGTTAGAGCAACATTTACCATCTCTACATTCAAAAACATTATAGAAGGAAAATGGCTTCAAACAATAAACAGGTTTGCTTTTCAGTCTTATCCCTGCCAATTAAAATTTGCTATCAGTAATCACTAAAGCTTTAGTTGAGTAAGCCGCCGATTAAACTGATTAAGCCCTGACTTCCAGTAAATAAGAGTTTTGTCCTGCGGAGTGTAACAGAGTTTCTTTATTGTATAATCACCTTCTGATTATATTGAGCTGTTGCAATTCACTTGGTGAAACCCAGTGTTGGGTTAGACTGTGCGTCTCTGAGGGTATGGCTATCTTTCTGCCATGTGTTCTCCAAATACTTCTCCCAGGGGGTGCACTGTAGAAAATCACACACCAGTAGCTAAATATCACAATGTGTTATAATGGTTTTTTATGATGGTCGTCTAGAGTTCTAGATGTGCTTCTGCAGCAAAAAATAAATGAGACAACAGGTGGTTCTTAAGATATGTTCAAATTAACTTCTTTGCTCTGGTTCACCGTAAGTTGAAAACTAATGTTCAGCAAATAAGGGATTCAAATTGCATGTGTCGTGCACATTTTATTTGATTATCAATATGCTGATTCTATGTTAAGATCCAATATGTCAATTTATGAAAGGGTGGGGAATGTGTGGCTGTCCAGATATTGTTGGACTACAACTCCCTTCAACCATGGCCATTAGCCATGCTGGCTGAGGCTGGTGGAAATTTGAATCCAACAATATATCGAAGGCCACAGCTTGTCCATCCTTGATTGATGAAAGCTAGTAAGACACCCTCAGACTAGTTGCTGAAAAATGGTCCAAAAATTATTTGACAGGCAAATGATCCCACACTGCACTCTAGGATCTCATCCCATGCACCTGACAAATAGCATTAGCACCTTCCACTCTTGTGAACCAAGGTTAGCACATATGTGCTAGAATTGGGTCCACTAAGAATGGAGGAGCTTGAAAGTGTTAGGCTGTCCCCACCAACTTGGGGTCAGGCTTTGAGCAAGGCCAAGATTTGACATCCCCAAATGGATCTTTTCAATTTTGTTGCCCCTTGGCTCAGTGCCCTGTACCAGGGAACTGCCCGCACTACCCTAAATCTGGTGCTGCTTGCCCCCACAACCCACACCATTTCCCACCCATTCCCAAACTTCTGGTGAGCAAGGATCAGCTGCACAACCCATTGTGCCAAATATTACCGGAGTCTCCCACCTCCTGCGGTTCTTGCCCTACACCCCAAAAGCCAGGTGGATAGCTTGGATGAGCCACAAAGGGCTCAGCTGGAAAATGGCACAGGGAATGCTGCACCTGTTCCTATGAGTCGCTGCCACAGCACAGCATCTCGGAACTAGGCAATGAGAGGTTGAGTGGTTGAACAAAATAGCACCTTTGATAGCCTGTGCATTTGAAACTTCCACCTTCTATCATGTCTTCAAGGATTGGGGGTCTCCACTGTGTTGAAGCAGAGCTTGTCAATTGGGGTGGGGAGCAACACATATGATAAAACGGCAGCATGCAGATTAGGTGTGGCAGGATCTCTCCAGTTCAGTTCTCTCATTGTCTACTTTTTGTAATCTGAAAATCAGTTCTCCATATTTCTGCAGCAACTTGAGATTTTTTTCTATAAGGAAACCATAAAACTTCAGCATTTTCTCCCCTAATGAACACATTTTTGTATGCACTTTTGACTAAGTTACAAATTTTGCAAGCTTTTTTTAAATATATAGTGCATTTTTTTTTTGGGGGGGGGGGTAATTTTAATGCTTCCATTCTTAAGCATTTTCTTAATCAGATTTGTTTGAGGGAAGCAAGTTGATAGTAAAAGCAACAAAGAGGCTTATGGCACCTTAAAAATTAACACATTTTCTCATGGGAGAAGCTTTCAGGGACCAGAAAACACTCCACTTTATTGTTTTTGCTGCATCAGACTAAGTTACAACCCCCTGGAAAGAGATAGAAGTAGGTAGTATATATATATATTTGATGTCCCATCACAATAGAAATCTCTAATTCAAACTCTCTTTATTTGCATACTGCTATTCTATACACATTACACTCAGAGCAGTGCAGCTTGCAGAACAACAAGCAAAATATATTGTTACACACTCCTCTGTATAAAAGATAATTCAAAACAGTTTCCTAATAGATTCATAATAACCTCAGTATCATAATATCAAAATAATTCATTCATAATTCATAACTAACAGGAAGAAAGTGTGACATCCTTTGATCTAGATGGTCAGAGTGGCAGAAGGAGCCCATTTTTACAGGAATTGATAGTTCATTTTATTTCCAGTCTGTGCCATTTTGCATGTGTTCATTCATAAGCCCATTCTATCCCATTTCCCTATAAATATAATAATAATGATAAGCACAACACAAATGAAAATTTGGGTTTAAATATGCTTCTAATGTTAACATATGCATTTTATCCAAAAATTTGTTTTTAAGACTTTTTTTTGGTTATGCTTGAGCAGAGGAGTGTTTCACAAAATTTGCAAAAGTGCAAAATCTGAAGAATAAATACATTTTACTCAGCACAGAAGTTTAAGAGGCACAGGGCAGTTTGCATCTCAATGCATGGAAATCCATTTCCTCAAATATCCCTACTTTTAAAGAGCAGGTACAGCCTCTTCTCAGTCCCAGGTATTGGTAGGAACAGGCAAAATGCTCTTGGAGTCAGGGGGAAATAGCAAAAGCTTTCTCCTTTAGCGTAGTTCACCAGATTTAATATGAAATAGTTAGGGTGTGGTGCTAGCAGTTTTCCAAAATACTGAATTGACTGACAGTTCTGTATGCATAGAGAGATATGGCATGTTCATGGTGATTGCAAAGGAATAGCAAACAGCATGAAAGAAACATAGGAATAGCACACTAGCCCATATTTACTCCTGATGCATCTCTGGTGGTTTCACAGAATTCACATTTTACTTATAGCATGAAAAGGAAGTGTCAGAAAATAATGGATAAATTCTTCAGTCAATCATCAGCTGTTCTTTGAAACAACAATAGAGATTGGGATGGTCTCATTTGCCCATGTCATTCCTCTGAAATTCACCAAGCCGTGTTAGTTTACATTATCAGTAGTTTCCAAACTGATTTCTAGGGAAACCTGGAACTTCTTTGAAGCTTGTTTCCTTTCCTTTTTAGAATTGTGAGCTTTATATGTTTTTAAGATGCCACAACAGGGCTGACCCATTAATGAGACAAATGGAGGCAGATGCCTCAGGTGGCAAAATCCAAAGGGCATCTCTGCAGGTGCTCCCTACCCCCACCCATGGGCACTGTCAGAGAAGCAAGGAGAAGTGGTTGCAGTGGTGCCCAGGTTCTGGCAAGATCTCGTGGGATTCCCATGCAATTTTGCCAGAACCCAGAAACCCTGATAAGTGAGGGTTTGGTGGGGCTGGACAGCACCTTCCTGGTTTGCTTCAGGTGGCGAAATGGGATGGGCAACCCACAATGATTCCTTAGAGGGTGAATTGATAATGGTGGAGAAGCTTCACCGAAAGTCAGCTTGCCCTACATTTGTTATTGTTTTTGGTCGTTTAGTCGTGTCCGACTCTTCGTGACTCCATGAACCAGAGCACACCAGGTACTCCTGTCTTCCACTGCCTCCCGCAGTTTGGTCAAACTCATGCTGGTAGCTTCGAGAACACTGTCCAACCATCTCATCCTCCGTCGTCCCCTTCTCCTTATGCCCTCCATCTTTCCCAGCATCAGGGTCTTTTCCAGGGTGTCTTCTCTTCTCATGAGGTGGCCATAGTATTGGAGCCTCAGCTTCAGGATCTGTCCTTCCAATGAGCACTCAGGGCTGATTTCCTTAAGAATGGATAGGTTTGATCTTCTTGCAGTCCATGGGACTCTCAAGAGTCTCCTCCAACACCATAATTCAAAAGCATTAATTCTTCGGCGATCAGCCTTCTTTATAGTCCAGCTCTCACTTCCATACATCACTACTGGGAAAACCATAGCTTTTACTATACGGACCTTTGTTGGCAAGGTGATGTCTCTGCTTTTTAAGATGCATTAGGCTGGTTGAATTAGTCTCTCTCCCTCTACCCCGCCTCCAAAATGAAGAACAGGTAGGATAATTACTAAATGTCTCTGTCACAGAGGAACTGGTAGCTCAGGGATCCCTTCAAGAAGGAACTGATTTGAACAATGCACAAACAAATTTAGAGCTCAGTTGTTGAGCTAATTCAATGAAGAATATTAGGTCCTGTACCCTTTAGCTATATGGGTGACTTTATGCTGCATTTCATATTCATTTTTTATCTATCATCTATCCATCTATCTATCTATCTATCTACACACACACACACACACACACTTTGATTGTATAAAAATGAAGAAAAAATAAACAAAAAGCAATGAGAGATCAGGGACTGCTGTAATTGGCAGCACAGTTACTTGGAAGAAAGTCCTATTAAAATTAATACGACTTGCTTCTGAATAAATATAGTTAAGACTGGGTTGTGAATGCAATCTGTTCATTTAATCCAGTTTAATGCTACCCTTTCAAATGGTTGGGGCATAGTTCCTCAATTAAACAGTGCCTCTGTGGCTGCTCCCATTTCACAAAGGTCCCATCTAAAACCTCTGCCCACAAGCTATGGGCACTTTGTGTGGTTCTAAACCAGACCTTCATTGGTTGCCAGGACAACTAAGTAAGAGATGTGGGATAGAAAAAAACATGCCTCTTCTAAAATCAGATGCCTGAAGCTGGACTATGTCAAATCTTCTGATATATTTCTCTCGCTCTATCAAAACATTTTAATGGTTTCCCACCACATTCTTCTGATACTTTTCCCTGAGCTGTAACAAGCACATTCACTTTCAAAATTCACTTTCAGTCAATTCAGGAATGTTTTGGACATACTGCAAAATCCCTCCAGCCTCGTAGAAACACTTTTGCTTTCTTGTGGGGTGGAGGGGAAGGAACTGCTAGTTTTGCTTTGAGTTCTGCTTTAGACATCTACTTGATCTTACACATTTACCTTTATTCAGTACTATTTTTCTAGAAAAAGAGGTGCCAGAGCTCACCACGAACGCATCCCTTGTTCTCTTATAATGGCAATGCCGCCCACCTGAGAGGTGCCAGAACTGAGTTCCGGTGAGTTCTGAATGAAAAAAGGCCCTGCCTTCACTTTTTAAAAACCATTTGGGTTTTTTTTAACCCTTATATAAAAAAACAACAACCTGTAGACTAGCAAAACAAATTGTGACTGACATTGATTTGCAAAGGAGTGGTGCACACCAAAATGCTAAATTATCAGAATTTGAGAAGTCAAACACCAGTCTGTTGCTAACCCTTGAAATACACATTTGGTTTCAGACTTGGAATCAGGGAACCTGGGTCATCACCAAACAGCTATAAATGATGAAGTGGGGAGCTTGAGCTGCAGTGGGAAAGTGATGGATGGGTGGGGGTATTTAATTGTTTTCCAAACCCTCCTCCCCCCGCCCTTGATCCCATTCTGCCTGCCTGGGATCTGGAGACATGTTTGCAGCAGCATGTGGTAAAGACCCAATTCTGCTCCCAAATATATAGTTCTGAATATTAATTTGAGATTACCATCATGACAGATGCACCTGTCAGTCTTTTGTGAATGATAAAGGGGGAGCGTATTTCCCTACACTAAGGAAATTATTTGTTAGCAGTGTGTTCACAAATAGGTTCTGAGTATGATAGAAAAGAAGACAATCTACAAACTCCTTCCCTCCACCACACAGATGTAAATCTGTTTATTCTTTGTCATGATAAAAAGGAATTTTCATAACAACTGCACATTTGATCGGGATGCTCAAACATTCAGCTGCATTAATATTTATGATTGCCTCCCCCCCTTTCTCTTCCATATCTCCTAATCTTAGCCCTATATTGAAATGAAATTTTCTTTTAAAAAAGGGAAAGAGGAAAAATAAATGTGCTCTTTTGATAAGGAACATGGCTGACCTTGATTGTTAGGGTTTTTGCTTAAGGTTGTTTGGTAACAAAGGTGTATCCTACATGCACTTACTGGGAAACTGCTTTATATTGGGTGCAGGATCTGTATTTATGAATAACTGTGACACAGAGAAACAAGTGAGATTGTGATGATTTAATGCTCCCATGTAACACACGTAGACAGCAGCTATTACTTGTAAATGGGGGGGGGGAGAGACATCTCTATTCAGGCTAGTAACAGTACAAGCTTGGCAGGAGTCACAATTCAGAAGTTCAAGAACAATGGAAGAAGTTCAGAACTGAATGGAAGCAATGAAGGTGTCCCAACAAGGTCCTACATCCCACCTGCCAAGCTGTTAAGATGAAGGATGGTGCACTAACTTCCACTAGACTTTCTCACTTTGCAGCAAAGTTGGGATTGCAAGCATGCACTCCCATCAGGGTGGGTGGGTCTGTCAGGAGTTCAGCCTACACTCGAGTAGGACTCTGGCTGAGACACATGCTCGACTGGCATGTTCCCTCCCTCCTGGTCGATCGTTCGGGAGCTTCATAAGCTTTCTTCAGCCCGAACATCACAGCGACCGATGCCAACCGACACCGGCACACTTAGGGATCCGCAGAGTTTGCGCAGTTGCGTAACAGACCTCAGCAACTCAGCATTTGGGCTAATCTACTTTATTTACATATAAACACACATGGAGCACTGCAACATGGCCCCCCCTCTCTCTAGCATCAGACAGCAAAGAGAAAAAGAACAAAGGACAATAGTCCCACTTCACGAAAGACAGTAACACAAACATCCTGTCTTCGTCACTTCCCACTCTGTGGAGTCAAAACCTATACCGTCGTGTGATAGACAATCCCATGACTGCAATCATAGATCAGGAATTCTAACAGGGTCTGCTCCCATCTGTGAAGGTGGTGCCTGTTTCTAGGCAACAAGACTTCACCTTCCTGTTGGGGCTCTTGTTCAGTCATTGGCACCTACTGTACTACCTCCCACCACAACTGCTCTCATCCCCCCCAACCTCCACTGAGGTGGGGGAAAGAGCCAGCATCCCTGCTCCCCATTCTGAAGCAGCTGAAGTTGGGAAAGAAAAGGAGATCCCCTCACCTTTCATCCAGATTCCTACCAGTACCCCCCTCCTGGTTTCTTCCTTCTCCCATTTCAAGACCTGCCAATACAAGCTTCCCCCTGGCAGCAGTGTGGGGGCTCATGACATTAACTGAGTTGTTAGCACTAGACACTTGCATAGAATCTGAACATAGAATAAATGTGCCCTCCCTGAACTTGGTTTATACGTGTCCACACACACAAACATACAAGGGTGTGTGTGTCTAGATCTCTTCCTAACTAAAGGTGCTACCCCTCCCTCCCAAATAATCCAACATAGAAATGGTGCAAATCTTACCCCTTGGGTTTTCCTTTACAGTTTTTAGTTGCTTTGACTCAGAATGAACCTTGAAATTGGGTTTAGGGAAAATTTGTTAAGTATCTAGGTGTGTGTGTGTATGCAGACCCTCCATGTGGAATTTCATTAGCCTATTTTTTCTTCTTCAAAAAAAACACCCTTTTTGTCTTCCGTCTATGTTACCTGATTCACCTCAATAGAAGCCCTAAAAATGCAGAAATCTACTGATAAGCTGGGTCCCTAACAAAATTTGGTGGGTGTGGGGTTATTCACTTATTACATCCAATGTGGAAAAATGGGGCAGGGTAGAACACGGAGCCTACTAGTGTTGTTATCTGATGTGTGAATAGGTCTATGAAACTATCTAAAGGCATTCAGTGAAGAGTCACCACAGCATTTGGCTGTGTAACGCTGGGAATATAATTATATACCTTTAGGAGCTGAGGTTTTGTTTGGCAGAGAAGGAAAGCAAACAGGAATTTGATTCACATTCGGTGAAACTCTAGAACCATGCAACAATGTTGCTGATGAATTTTTGGAAGCTGCATCTCTCGGTAACGAAGCAACCTGCTTCTTGGAAAGGTGGGCGGCCAAGAGCCAAGGTTTGCAAAACATCCGTGGGGAATCATGCTGCTATTCACTCATTTGTTTTCCCTCAAAATCCCCCAGATGTTCTGCCTGGTCAGAGACATCCACATTTGCTTCAAATGTTGTTTTAGATTACATCCAGTGATTGACAACCTAGAGATGCGCTGATTCTGCTCCTGAAAAATGTCTGAAGGCTTGATTAAACCTTTTCCTTAAAATTCCTCAGATTCTTTACCCAGGTTTGCTTCACATTTCACTGTAACTGACATGCTGATGGCAATTCTACATCTGTCTGTGAGATTCAAGTTTTCTTTTAGGAAGTCTTAAAAGTGTGGATGCTATGACAGCTCTTTCTCATCTGCTTCATACTGTAGTAGCTTAGATGGAAATGTTCTTCAGTCATGGCGATAGTCAGGACTTTTTTTCAGCTGGAACTCACTGGAACTTAGTCCCGCCACCTCTTTGGTGAGTTCCGGCACTTCTTTGTTGCGCTCTGGCAGCTGTTTAGTGGCATGGTGTCTGGAGGTGCAGGCAGCATCCTGGATTTGCATTGGAGGCTGTGGCACGGCCCAGGCGGAGGGTGATGTTGCAAGTCGGCAATATATTTCTTTGCTGCAGTGATGCTCCCTCCTAAGAAAACCTCAACTTGTGGGGGCTGCTTCCCCCTAAAAAAACAATTTTGGTTGGTCAACGAGTTCCTTCACCTCTTTTTCTATATATAAAAAAGGGCCTGGTGATATTCATTCTAGGCGTGGGAGTTAAATTCAACTCACATTTGAAAACAAATCTGGCAAATTCACACTTTCTGAAATGATTTGAGAACTGCCCAAATTCACAGCTATCTGAATATTGTGATGCCGGTCTCAAAAATGTGTGTATTATGGGGAAATGTGCTTAAAATGAATATATTAGCAGAAAATAGAATGCTGCATGCAAAAGCAAGTTTGGTAGTAGAAATTTGCACAAAAATCTTAAAATGTGGAGAACTGGGTTGAAGTAATTGAACAAGGGGTTCATATTAAAGGCCCATCGTGCCAGTGCAGTTGCCTGTGGGGCCCTGGACTTCTCAACACTGACAATGCATGTTGAAAATTGCATTTAATAATTTTGAATCAGTCAAAAACTCCCTGGTGAGTCCTGAGAACATTTTGAGGTTGAAAAATTCATATGCCAAATTACAGACATTGTCACTGTTACTGATTACATTGTCAGCATTACTAATCAATAATAGCTGATTTTATTAAGCTGTTCACATATTATACCTATTACATTACAAATCTCTCTCCCTCCATCCCTCTCCCTCTTCCTTTTAATTGGAATTGCTGAGGAGATTGTTTTCAGCTTTTGATTTGACATTCACACACCACCTGGTGACCGAGTCAAGGACTGCATTCTTTAAACAAAACTGGAGACATGCAGGTCAACGAGACATTTTCCCTGTGTCTCAAAACCTTTTTTTTTCCCCTCTCTCCTTCCAATACAAAGCCATGATCCAGCCAGAGTTAAACCCATTTAAGTCTCATTGATTACTATGGGAGAGTTAATTATGCAGTTAAATCTCCCGCAGAAACCTGTGGGACTTAAAACTGCTTACTTCGGCCTGGATTGTGTCCCTAATTGTTGTCAGTAACACAAACAATTAAATTTGGTACACAGCAGCCAAATATAATGGCCAAAAAAGGGGTCATAATTGGCTGTGTCAGCATTACCTGCAGCCTGAGCAGAGAAGGGGGAGTCTGAGCATTCACATTTTAGTGAACCAGGACTCCTGGAAATAGGAATGGGGGGATATTGTTTACTCTGCATTTTGACACAAGCTTGGCTGACTTACCTTACTTGGACCCATGCACAGATTAGAACATAGACAAGGTTGCAGATTCAATTCTCGTATAGGACAGCTGCATATTCCTGCATTGCAGGGGATTGGACTAGAGGACCCTCAAGTTCCCATCCAAGTCTAGAATTCTATGATTCTACATTTCTGAGCTTTTCTGGTCAGAAGTTGTGCAGGCTTTCCCTGAAAAAATCCCAAGAAAAATAAGAGATCTGGGAATTATCTCTTTGCATTTAAGAATGGTTTGTCTGAAATCAGAGTCAATGATACATTAAAAGCCATTCACGGCCTAGGACCCTCATACCTACAGGACTGCCTCTCCCGGTATGCCCCACGGAGGACCTTAAGGTCCATAAATAGCAACACCCTAGAGGTCCCGGGCCCTAAAGAAGTTAGATTAGCCTCAACCAGAGCCAGGGCTTTTTCAACACTGGCTCTGGCCTGGTGAAATGCTCTTTCTCATGAGACCAGGGCCCTGCAGGATCTGATTTCTTTCCGCAGGGCCTGTAAGACGGAGTTGTTCCGCCTGGCTTGGAGTCAATTTGATTCCCTCTCCCCCTTTCTTTTTTCCTTTCTCCTCCTGTGATGAGGCTGCATTTTAATGTTTCTATGTTTCAATGTATTTTAATCTTGTTTTTAAGTTGTATTCATTCAACTTGTTTTTATTATTGCTTGTTAGCTGCCCTGAGCCCAGCCTTGGCTGGGGAGGGCGGGGTATAAATAAAATTTATTATTATTAGTATTATTAAAAATACATTGTAGCAATCAAAACAATCTACGAAAGTTCCATTGACTTCTTTTGCATTACTCTGGAGTAACTGATTTGCAGCATGCAGCCTGTGATTAAAGGAATTGTGAATCAGGTCGTATATGATTATGCTAAGCATGCTTCACTTAATTTTATCAAGTACAAAATTGCATCGGGTTGAAAATACTAATTCAGAGCCCTTGATTGCCTTTGACCATTATATTTACGTTGAGGATTACATCTATTATAACTTTTGCATTGTAAGCGGGAGGTGGAGATTCAGAGGGCATATGAAAACCCCAAGCTACAATGATTTGCTCAGTTTATATAAATATCAATCTTACGTTTCTCATCCCTTGACCACCCTTTTTGAAACTATCAAACTACGCATGAATAGTGAGCGTTAAGTTACAGCAAGACAAATAGCTGAAGGCTATTGAACAACGCAGAGAATGGTATATGAAGAATGTGTGCTTTTCATACATTATTTATTTGGCGTCATTGCTTTATTACAAGGATTCCTATTTGGATAGTTTGTGGTTGTTTGAACAAGGCACGGTACAAGCAAAACAGCTCTTGGGGTTGTTTTGGAAAACCCGCTTGAAGAAACACCACCACAGTGGTCCAACTATTAGTGAGGGTGAGCTAGTTCTTAAAAACCTAAGAAGAGCCTGCTGGATCACACCAGTGGCCCATCTAGTCCAGCATCCTGTTCCTACCATGGCACAGATGCCTCTTGGCACAAGAGCACTCTCCCCTCAGTGGCTTCCAGCAACTGACATTCAGAAACATTATTGCTTCTGGAAATAAGAACATAGCTGTGATGGCTAGTAGCTATCAATAGCCTTAGCCTCCACGAGTTTCTCCAGTCCAAGATGGTGGCCGTCACTGCCTCTTGTGGGAGTAGAGTTCCATAGCTGAACTGTGTGCTTTGTGAAGAAGTGCTGTGCTTGCTTTCTTCTGTCCTGAACCTTGCAACAAGATTCAGGTGACAGATCTTGAGGCAAAGCTAGGGGTGAATAATGGTCGGTTATTCACTTTGTTAGTTCTATCATCAGGAGAAGGGTGCCATTTTAGGTGTGAAACAATGGAATATCTCGTGTTCAAGGGCCAAATGCAACTCCTCGGGACTCTTGGAATATGCCCCCTCCCCAGCCACACCCACCACTGGCCATGAATTGGACTCTCCTGGAAGATTTTTTTGCCTGGCTAGGTTGTGCACTTGAACTCTGTTCTTACCTGGGTGGAGGTATGTGTAGAAACGATCCTATTGTATGAAGGTGATATTTATTACTTATCTCATTTTTACCTCTGGCCTTACCCACCACAGACTGGCATGTGACTCATGAATGGACTGCAACCCACAGGCTGAAAAGGTTCCCCACCCTGGTCTTAGGCCATTTCTCAAGCATCTAATGTACCTCAAGGACACGGGTGGCGCTGTGGGTTAAACCACAGAGCCTAGGGCTTGCCGATCAGAAGGTCAGTGGTTCGAATCTGCGTGACGGGGTGAGCTCCCGTTGCTCGGTCCCTGCTCCTGCCAACCCAGCAGTTTGGAAGCATGAAGTGCAAGTAGATAAATAGGTACCGCTCTGGCGGGAAGGTAAACAGCGTTTCCGTGTGCTGCTCTGGTTCACCAGAAGCAGCTTAGTCATGCTGGCCACATAACCCGGAAGCTGTACGCCGGCTCCCTCGGCCAATAAAGCGAGATGATCGCCGCAACCCCAGAGTCAGCCACAACTGGACCTAATGGTCAGGGGTCCCTTTAGCTTTTTTACTGTACCTCAGGGACTTGACTGTGGCCCATGCAGGAGTGTGTCATGTGATCTGACTAGTGTTACACCTATAGACTTACGGTACCTATAAGCTGCAACAGTTTGCAGAAGCCACACCAGGTGGTGGAGGCGAGGGGGTCGCCACTGAAGGGTGTCCTTTTAATCACAATGGTATTGATTACGGGTTTTATTTTTCCTGTGTCATGCTATCAATTACTAGACATTCAAGGCACATAGGGGGGAATTCAATATAGTGCTATGGCAGTCATTCTATTAGCTTAAGCATTTCAGCTTGCCAGACAGAAAGATCCCCTCTCCTCCCCCTATATGCTATTCTGGGGTTTCTCCTGGCCCCCTGGAGCTAATATTGAGGAGGAGATGTGCAGAGGCAAGAAATGGGGCTAAGGCACATGGCACTAGCAGAAGTCCTTGCATGGGTTTCCTTTAATGGGACTCGTAGTTGAATTTGGACAATAGCCATTCTTGGGTTATTAAGTATCCGTGAAGTGACGGAGATTTATGCGCTAGGAAAGACAAGGAATACAGCCAGGTTGTTGTTGCTGTCGCTGCCTCATGATGTCATGCCTGAGACAAAGAAAATTATGTGACCAGTAGCTTGTCTCTAGGATGGTGAGTTCCGTGCAAGCCAGTAATGAAGAGTCAACACACAAGCCTTTGGGGTTATGAGAACCGGAAGTCCGGGTATCAACACTTAAGATATGGTAGTGAAAGTGGTTGGCCTTGCCTTGCCTTCTGCTCAGGTAACTGCCTTGGCTCAGAGCCCAAGAGTACACTTCCCACTCATTGGCCATCAGAGCCTTCCCTTCTAACATGCCAACAGAGGCCTGGCTGCATCACACACAGGTAGGCCCTCAAGGATCCCTGCTTCCTTTGAGCTTAATGGCTTTGAGAGTCTGGGAAACCCTCCTTTTGCCCTTTAAGTCAGGGATAGGGAACCTACAGCCCTGCAGATATTGCTGGACTCCAACTTCCACTCGATCCAGCCAGCATGGCCAGTGGTCAGAGATGATGGGGGTTGTAGTTCCAACAGTTTCTGTTTTCCAACATCTACCATAGTAAAACTGGGCATATCGTCCTTTGTTCTGAGTTCAGCCACATCAGTTCCAGACTTGGGCATGCAAAGTATCCAAGAGGGCACATTTGTAGCCCCGTAAAACAACATACAACCCACCGGTGCTTTGTTTGGGAACAGAAAGATATTGTAATGTAGCAGAAGACCAAATGTTTTGCGTGCCAGATTGAATCCTGGCATCTCCAGTTAAAAAAGATCGGGTGGTGGGAGATTGGAAAGACCTCTGCCTGACATCTTGGAGGCCAGAACAGACAGTACTGGGTAGTCAGATTAATAGCCTGACCTGGTATAAGGAAGCTCCCTTTCCAAATAGCTGATCAACATATTTGCATCTTATTTCACAGAGCCATGCACCTGCAATCCCAGCTGCTGAGCTGGCAGATTGCATGCAGCATGCATTGACATCAGTATACGACCACGTAGCTGCATTGTCGTGAATGTGTACAGGTCATCTGAGAACTCTTAATGCTGAGTCTGGCTGGATGAATGACCATACTTTAAGGCTGCATGTCTAGAAACGCAGGTCAGAGGTGAATGACTACGAGTTTAAAATGCAGGATCGGCGCATTCTTGTCCAAGCTGAAGATTCCCCTCCCTGCCATCATTTACACAAGTAATTGATGCTAAGGTTGAATGTTTGCAGAATTAAAAGGGGCATCAGCCTGGTGAAAGTTAATTCATTTCTTGTTTCAGTCAAATATTTGGCAATCATTTCCTGTATTCACTCGGCCCTGGATTTATACAGCTTGTGTTGATTAAAGCGGCCTTAATATGCATGGAGTTTTGAAAGACTGCAGATTTAAAGTAGTGGTTGCCAAACTTTTCGGCACTTGTTCCCATCTGTCAATGAGATCCTGTCGTCGTCTTCTTTCTGGCTCTGTTCCCTAATCTTGTATACACACACACAACATGTAGCACATCATTATTATTTGCTATACAGAATCGGTACGCAAACTGAAACCATGAAATATGCACAGAAAAGTATGAATATACTTACCTTGCACATCTAGTCCCTTGAACAACCACTCACTCAACATTTATTGATGGCAACATGGCAGTCCCAGCTAGCATGGCCAATGTTCAGAGATTATGGAAGCTGTAGTCCAAAAACATCTGGAGGGCTACAGATCCTCACCATTCCTGCCTTAGATCAACCACAGGTTTTGTATGACCTTTGCGTTTTGACTGCTGGGCTTCAGACAAGGTCTCTGCATCTCTACCTGCCAGGATCCATTTTTTTTTCCATCTGGGCCCACTCAGGTTCCTGAATTTTGTCTTTCAAGAATGAACAACTCTCTGATGAGCTATAGGACCTTTTAAATCATCATGATTGTTATGATTTTCAGCTCCCTGGGTTCAGTGTTGTTGTTGTTTAGTCATTTAGTCGTGTCGGACTCTTCATGACCCCATGGACCAGAGCACGCCAGGCACTCCTGTCTTCCACTGCCTCTCGCAGTTTGGTCGAACTCATGCTGGTAGCTTCGAGAACACTATCCAACCATCTCATCCTCTGTCGTCCCCTTCTCCTTGTGCCCTTCATCTTTCCCAACATCAGGGTCTTTTCCAGGGAGTCTTCTCTTCTCATGAGGTAGCCAAAGTATTGGAGCCTCAGCTTCAGGATCTGTCCTTCCAGTGAGCACTCAGGGCTGATTTCCTTAAGAATGGATAGGTTTGATCTTCTTGAAGTCAGATCACTGCCTTGCCATGGCGAAGGGGCTTGAATAACTCAGAGAAGCTATGAACTATGCCGAGCAGGGCACCCAAGATGGACAGGTCATAGTGGAGAGTTTTGACCAAACATGATCCACCTGGAGCAGGAACCAGCAAGCCACTCCAATATCCCTGCCAAGAAAACTCAATGGACAAAGACAACTGGGTTCAGTAGGAACCCCAAACTACTAATTACAATGCATGTATTATTGCATCCTTATAATGGTTGAACGTCAGAATTTTTTCCCCCTGACAGTCTCTCTTGTCCATGGAAAACAACCTCTAACATAATGTGTCTGACAACTAACCGCAATACCATTGTAAGGGATTCCGACAAGTTTGTTTTTGTTAACTTCAGCTTTCCTTTTAAGCCTGTTGTTTTTACAAGGTGGTACTGTAAATGAAATTTTAAAAATGGATTTAAATTTTTAAAAATGCAATATAGCTATATAATTCCCCTCCAACCCTCGTCCCCACAAAAAAAATATCCACTTGGGTGCAGTCTATATTAGCTGTTTTTAGTGTTAGCTTTTAAATATTTTTGATACATAAAACCACCGATAGCACAGATAATAGAATGAAATAGCAAACCCTCCCAAAGCCTCTGTTAGAATTAAATTTATATGCCTGAGCTTTAGTCACAGCTCAAAAACTCATTATAAGCCAATAAAGTTCAAATATTATATCAGTAGCTCATAATTTAAAGTCAGTGGTTGATGTGCATGATAGTTGTGGTCAGTATAATATTGAAGTGCCTGAACCATTTTTATTTTATTTTTTTTGCAATATATTTTATTAGTCTCCAAGGAGAATATCGCCCACTATCTTTGCAGCATGCATGATGGACCACAAGTAGCAGCCAATTATTGCTGAAATGCTGAGGGGGTGCACATTCTCCCGTTGACCCATTTCAGCTCAGAGAATATGCACCCCAAAGCAGACTCCTGCAAACTTACTCCATTCTCTAGCCAGATGTGGAGAAATGCACACAGTTGGAATTGTATAGCTGTAGCCTTCTTTTAAAACACACAAGCCCACTGCTCAGCTTTTCTGGAGTTGGGGGCTGGATTCAGTCCTCCCTGTTCTCCATTTGTTCCCAAACATCTGAGCACTTTTTCAAAGGGTCCACGAATGTGTAGACCCTGTTGCTCTGCAATGTGCTGTTTTGCATAAGTCCCATATGTAAAGCCTCTGACCATTATCCTTTCTCTTCCCATTGCGGAGCTTCTGAGTCACTTATCCTGTCCTCCATTCTGAGGACATCATAGAAGGTCAGGGTGCCCTGTTTGCATCTGTTTAAAGGTAAAGGGACCCTTGACCATTAGGCCATTAGACCATTGTGGCGCTCATCTCACTTTATTGGCCAAGGGAGTCGGCATACAGCTTCCGGGTCATGTGGCCAGCATGACTAAGCCGCTTCTGGCGAACCAGAGCAGCACATGGAAACGCTGTTTACCTTCCCGCTGGAGCTGTACCTATTTATCTACTTGCACTTTGACGTGCTTTTGAACTGCCAGGTTGTAAGGAGCAGGGGCCGAGCAACGGGAGCTCACCCCGTCACGGGGATTCGAACTGCCAACCTTCCAATCGGCAAGCCCTAGGCTCTGTGGTTTTACCCACAGTGCCACCCGCGTCCCTGCATTTGTTTAGGTGCCCTTTTAATCATTTCCAAAATCAGCAGAGGCTGGCCAGAGGCGGAGCTAGCTGCTCTGGCACCCAGGGTGGCGCACATGCTGTGCACCCAGGGGTGGGGCCATGGGGGTGGGGCGAGTGTCCATGGGGGGCATCGTGGCAAGTGTTCCAGGGGGTGAGACACCCAGAGGGGTGGAGCAGGCTGCTTCATGGGCGGGAGGGAGAGAGGGAGCCGTGCCACTTTGCCAGCATCCTTCCTTCCCTCTTTGAAGGGGGAAGGGGTGGAGGCTGCCAGCAAGGCGGCACAACTCCTCCCCTTTCCCCAACAGCCCGGAGTAGGCTTGGGAGTCGCAGGCGGGTGGCACGCCAAATATCACCCCCCCCCCCAGTGATGACACCCAGGGCACACCGCCCCCACCGCCCCCTTCCTCCGCCCCTCAGACTGGCCTGTTAGGGTGAATGGAGCACTGAGCTACCAGCACCCATCCAGACAGCTTCTCCTTGTCTCAGTGTTGAACTTGTAGAATTCAGCAGGGAGGAAGATAGGCACAAAAGTAGAATTAGTTTGCTCTGCCTGCCACTGGTTCTGCTTCTGCCTAACATCGGTCTCCTGTGTCTGTTCCTCCTATCTCTTCCAATGGTCACCAGCCACTACTGCAAGCTAGCTGGGGATCTGGTTGCAACCAATAGTGATTGGTTGAACTTCTACTGATGTCACAATACAGCCAGTGAGAATGTTACTTTCCAAGGAGTGTTGAAGCTCCCCTGCATCTGAGGGCCTGGGTGTCCAAGGCAGCTACAGAGAAGGCATGAGCCTGTGCTACTGATCAGCTGACTGACAGCAGGAAAGACCAGGGCTGTCACACCCCATGAATTGCAGTTGTATGAATTTGCACCCATGAAGCATTTTGACACTACTATCTTGTAGAACGTTTTCCACTCTCTTCTGAAATTTTCTTAATATGCCAAGGAATTAATAGATCACACAGTCATGGACAGAAATGTCCTTGTTGTTTTAATTACTGACAATGGAATTCTGCTTGTCTTAATTAGCTGAGTCATAATACAAAGTGTTTCTTTTTCTACATATCTTTTTCAAAGGCAGAATTAAAAAAACAATTCACTTCTATTTTTGCTTTCAAACTGTTCATTATAAAGGGGCATATTCAACTAACAGAGTAGATGCATGGAAAATAATGGACCTAAGTGACTTACGGTCATTAATTTCATTTTTTAAAAAAATCCATTTTTGCATTTTCTATTTTACATAAACAAATGAATTAAATACATAAACATACAATCCCTTTTGACTTCCCTCCCCCCATTGTTGATCTTAATGTAATGATTTCCCCCTCTGCTTCTCTTTCATAACTCTATTTTTATAACTTCTTTGTCAAGCCATAGTTCAAATTTTTACTACAAGTTTTCTGTCAATCCTACCAATGTATGTAATTGTTTACAATAGCTTTTAAAATAAATTATAAACTTCCCCCATTCTTTATTAAAGACCTCCTCTTCCTGGTTTCTAATTCTTACTGTAAGCTTTGCCATCTCGGCATACTTATGGCCATTAATTTCTGTGGATCTACTCTGAGTAAAAGTTAGTTGAATAGAATCCAAAATCCTTACTTTCGGAACAGATTCCGTTTGACTTCCAAGGTATGACTGTATAAGGTCTTCACAAGACTTTGCAATCTAATACCGTGTCCAAGAATGGTAATTTAAAACTTGTTAAGAATATTGCCCCCTCCACTTTGCTCATCGCAAACAGCTGAAAGTCTGGTAAACTTTGATAATAAATCTGATTTGCAATGGGGGTTTGAATACTTTTGATTGCAACTGTATATGCACAGCACATCATGCAGTGACTCAGTCCTGAATGGCAGGCCACTTGATGGCACAGGTGAATTTGAGCTGATCGATGCATGCAGCAAAACCATGCCTTATGGCTCTCGAGGGACACTGCCAACATCAGATCTTAGTGGGGAGACGTATCACATGCTGCTCTCAGTGCACTTCAGAATAAAGTTTAATCCTTTCCCATGAAAACTGGTACATTAGGGAGGAAGGCACTTGGTGGGCTGTAACTTTGATATACCATTTTCTGTATGCAGGGAAGGCTGTTATTTCTGTGTGGGCGAGCATGTGTGAAAGAGGCTAAGCCCTAGGCTGTAGCACTTGATAACTCTTGGGTTAGACAAAAAGGAATGAAACTGTATGGAAAGGGGAATTGTTGTTGTTGTTTAGTCGTCCTGTCGTGTCCGACTCTTCGTGACCCCATGAACCAGAGCACGCCAGGCACTCCTGTCTTCCACTGCCTCCCGCAGTTTGGTCAAACTTATGTTAGTAGCTTTGAGAACACTGTCCAACCATCTCGTCCTCTGTCATCCCCTTCTCCTTGTGCCCTCCATCTTTCCCAACATCAGGGTCTTTTCCAGGGTGTCTTCTCTTCTCATGAGGTGGCCAAAGTATTGGAGCCTCAGCTTCACGATCTGTCCTTCCAGTGAGCACTCAGGGTTGATTTCCTTCAGAAGGGATAGGTTTGATCTTCTTGCAGTCCATGGGACTCTCAAGAGTCTCCTCCAGCATCATAATTCAAAAGCATCAATTCTTCGACGACCAGCCTTCTTTATGGTCCAGCTCTCACTTCCATACATCACTACTGGGAAAACCATAGCTTTAACTATACGGACCTTTGTTGGCAAGGTGATATCTCTGCTTTTTAAGATGCTGTCTATGTTTGTCATTGCTTTTCTCCCAAGAAGCAGGTGTCTTTTAATATCGTGGCTGCTGTCACCATCTGCAGTGATCATGGAAACCAAGAAAGTAAAATCTCTCACTGCCTCCATTTCTTCCCCTTCTATTTGCCAGGAGGTGATGGGACCAGTGGCCATGATCTTGTTTTTTTGATGTTGAGCTTTAAACCATATCTTGCACTCTCCTCTTTCACCCTCATAGGTACACTTGAGGAGGAAGGGATCCAGGGCCAACTACAATCCTGTGTTTTATTTGCATTGTGGGGAAAGTAAAATTTGGGTGTATGAGACAAGATAGCATTCCGGATCATTTTTCTTTTAGCTGTGGAAGCATCCCTTATGGAGAAGGTGGTTTGTTTTCTTTAATTGTTAATGTCAAATAGTAGAAAATCATGCACCTTGACTGGATAGCTTGCCAGATGCCATGCTAGGCATTTATTAGAACCAGCTTAATCATCACAATGAGCAAGGCAGATGTCATGGTGGGTAGGCCCTCTGAATTCCCCAAACCATTTGCCATTGCTATTCGTTTTATGACAATATGTATCTGCGCAACCGATACAGTCAACCAGTCACTGAATCCATATTCTGCTTAATTACTCAACTTAAATTGCTTAACCACTTCCAGAGATAATTAAATTTGTGTATGTGTGTGTGTTTAAATTATGTGACACAGCATAGTTTGCAGTTAGCATGCTCAGTCCCTGCAGAATATTTATTTGGATTATACAAAATGTAGCCTTTTCTGCTCATTCCCTGATAAGACTCTGTGCTTGCATCAATTTCTTAAAAGTTTGGGTTTGACAGTTTAACTCTTCAAGATGTAATTCCTAAGGACCAGATGCTTTGCCAAAGGTCTCCTAATCACACCTCCGCACTTTTTCATTGTATATTTTGCTGGATCTCACCTATAGTTAGGTAAGATTTCAAAACATGCTCATTCTCTCGGCTGGTTTATTAGATGCACTCGGCTCATTGGAATGAGGAGGTGTACGGAAAGAAGAGTTTGCTTCTCTGGGTCACTGGCAATTTAAATGTTCTATATCAGCAATTGAAGAGATCGGTGAAAGGATTAGGGATCTTTAATGAGGAATTTGGATTCAGGTTGGGGGGGGGGAGATGTGAGTGGAAGAAAAGGGAGGTGTCTCGCAAAGGAGGGAAAGAGAACAAAATATATAAGAGCAAATAAATATTGATCCTGCTGTGCAAACAGTCCCTGAGTCTTGAGGAAGCCAATGTACAATAGAAAGATTCATTTTGAGGTGTATAGAAATTCTCTTCCACCCATTTATTTTCACAGAGTAGAACACACAGTATAAGAGGAAAATTAATTTTTGAATGCTCATTTTTGAAAGCTCTGTGGAACATTGAAGACCTAGGAATGATAATCATTTCAAAGAAATTGAATCATATTTGTTTACTTATTCTTAATTGCCCCTTTCGGTCAAAAATAGGCTTCCTGGGCAGCTTAAAAAATCTCTTCACACACACACACAAAGACAGACCCTGCCTTCAGGCTTACTTTCTAAAAAGACAAGATGTGAAAGGAAAATGGATTGGGAGGGAGGGAGAAGGAAACGGATGAACTCAGGTTCATGTTCTTAATCAGAAGATGTTCTGATAACTAGCTGATACGGGAAAGTTCAAGGAGAGGAGGCACTCACCACAAATGCTCCCTTCTCTTTCCTCCTCTGTTACAGCCTGATATAATATCTGCTGCAAGGTGATAGCTGACAGACACCTCTTTATTTTGGGTTACATTAATGTGTAGGTATGAAAGATATCCCCAATAATGAAGGTTCAGACCAAGAGAGGAGGTTCCAGTTTATTTATATTTTTAAAATAACAATTTTATACCACTTTCTAGCCCTCCAATGTGTTTTATGTGTGAGAACCAAACCAAACACAAGCAAGTAAAAAACAAACAACCCACTGGTTTTTCAAGTTTCAGTGTAATTGATGAGCATTTTGGCATCTGTACTGCAATATACCTTGGAGTCTGTACTTAGGGGTTTTGTGCAGATAGGGAACCATCTTCAAGCAGTTGGTTCAGTAGTTCTAATGCTGGAGAAGAGCAGGGAAGGCGGAAAGACCTAGTGATGAAGCAGATGCTAAGTAAAGGGCACAAAAGCAGGGGAAGTAGAGGGATATGAATGGATGGGGGAGAAATCCACCACTAAGAGAGAAGGGAGGCTGTCACCAGCAAAAGAATACCCCTGACTATAAGAGGCAGTTGAAAGCTAGACTGAGGACTCGGCTACACTAGTAAAGAAACAGCGGTTTGAATGTGCTATAAACATGCAACACCAGATGGCGGCAGAGAGCAGGAAATTTCAAGACGCGATTTTCCATAGAGATTTTTCTCTTTGTTATCTCACTTCTGACTTATTTATAGCATTGTTGTTTTTCCTGTGTCTAGATCCACCCTGGGCTAAGGACATGTGAGGGATTCAATTTCATACCCTCCAACTTCCTGGTGGTGAAAACCGGGATGTGCGTTCATTGGCCCTGCACTCTCACGCGAGCCCACCCCCCCATCAAATTTCCCCCTTGAGAGGGCAGGTTTGTGTGTGGTGTAGTGGTTAAGAGCGGTAGTCTTGCAATCTGGTGAACCGGGTTCGCTTCTCCGCTCCTCCACATGCAGCTGCTGAGTGACCTTGGGCTAGTCACACTTCTTTGAAGTCTCTCAACCCCACTCACCTCACAGAGTGTTTGTTGTGGGGGAGGAAGGGAAAGGAGAATGTTAGCCACTTTGAGACTCCTTAGGGTAGTGATAAAGCGGGATATCAAATCCAAACTCCTCCTCCTCCTCCTCCTGCAACACACGCCCATGCCCTACCCGATCCGGACCACTCTCTGCAGCCCATTTTCTCCTTCCCCTCTGCCACCTTTGCCGGCACCGCCTTTCCACTTCCTTCCTCCCCTTTCCCAGCTATCAAGGACACTACTTGCCTCCAGTCTTGTCTACTTCCTGAATTCCTCCACTCCTCGCCTCCCAGACACCCCTCTCTAGTGAATGCTCCCTGTCACCCACCCCTCTTCCTCCCTTACCAAGCTCCCATTCCCCCACTTGAACACTGCTTTCCAGCTGCCCTTACCCCTGGAAGAAGTTAGCCCTTCCCACTTCCCTCCCTCCACCTTCTAGCTGCAGCCCTGATGTGGTTGAGGGTTGCTTGTGAGTGACCCAGCCACATGGTCATGGCAGATTGCTCAAGCCTTTTCCATACAATCAGTATCCTAATCCTTTCCACCATGTGGTTGCATCATTTACCTACAGCCAAGCAGACCCCATGTGCATTTATTCTTTTCTTTAAAAAGCTTTTGCTTATTTTGCAGTTGCAATCAGGGAAAAAAAAACCACACACACACACACAGAGAGAGAGAGAGAGAGAGAGAGAGAGAGAGAGAGAGAGAGAGAGAGAATAAGTAACTACTGCTGAACTCAGTGGGTGATTCTAGTATGGTCTGGGTATATACTACAATTATTGATTGTGGTTCTGAACCTGAGTGGGTGAAAAATAAATATCCACCGCTGTTTTTGAAGCATGCTTTTTTGTGTGTTCAGGTTTATTTTGTAATTTTGTTGTTGGTAACACTTTAAAAGAATTAAACCTTTTTGAAGTATATAATTCAGCTGAAAAAAACATATTGTGCACTATTCACTCAAAGTAAAACAATTCTAAGGGCACACATTGTGCACCTAAAAATGTAATGTGTGAATGAGACAACCATGTGTTTGGAAATGCTTGTATCATATAGGTATATGCTCCAAACAACAAGGGTTGTCTGCAGCTCCCTGCCCAGTGTACGCTCAGTTGCAAATCCAATTTGTATGCAGATCGCCTCGCAGTTTATGAAATGGTTTTCAGTCCTATGGATTTAAATGGGAGACTTAAATGCATGCTTAAATATTTCCTTTTGAAAAGAATGGATTTTTATTTTATTTTTTTAATCAACACAAATTGTTGTCAGGGGGAGGATGGTTTTCACTCTGTTGTAAAACATCAAAAACAATTACTCTGGTGCAGCACTGATTCCTGGGTGTGAGAGTTTGAGTTGTCCCGCTGACCCTCAATGTCACCTAAAGATTCCCCATTCATTTCAGTGAGAGCAGGTGATCCAGTGGTCATTTTTTCTTTCATTCATTCAGTTCTGCTCCCTCATTTGGAATTAATGGGGCCACAGTCAGATGCATGCCTGGATTTCTTGACCAGAGCAAGTGTTCCCCCCCCACTCCAATATTTGCCCGTAACATCCATCCATGCTTTTGAATCTATACATTTCCCCTTCAAGCCTTGTATTTAATTCCTGTCATATGTTAACAGGTAGCAATATAATCCAGCCAATTTGATACGCAGTTGGTATATTAAGAAAGCCTTTTGAAATTAAAATAAATCACTTAAAGAATTATTGATTCATTTCCACATACGGTGTTCCAGCTGCCTATTAATTGTCGACTGCTTGTCCTCACATGAGACAGAATGTTTTCTCATATTCTTGATTTCCATTTCATCCCTCTCTTCAAGTTAATTATGCAGCAGTGATGTTTACCAAGGCTATTGCTTCCCCTCCTTGCCTGCCACCCCCTGCTCCCCAAAAATAAACTACACAATTCCCATGAAAGTAATATCCTGTGCAGTGGAGCACATCAGAAACTATGGAAAGACTTTGGCTTTCATCCAACTCTATCAAACTGCAGGGGTTTCTTTTTGGTTTGGCTTTGTTCCTTTCTTTTCAGCGCTGTAAATCTTTCAGTGTTTTATGTTGTTTGTACACTTGGAATCTGGGGGAACAACATGGAGGCTTAGGCAGGAGTGCTATATAGTCCAAAGCAAAAAAATAACCCCAAAACCACCCTGTACATTTTTAAAGGAATGGAGTTGTGGTCATGAAACGAGTGAATCCCAATGAGCCTTGTAAGTGATGAACATGACCGAGTATTAAACATAGAGTCCAGCTTCCAACCTTTCACCCACCACTTCCCTCCTGCCCTATGGATGCTATTTATATAGCTTTCTGAAGAATTGGGTAACGATCACATCAGATAAATGCCCTTGGTTTCCATAGTCATTTTCTTCAAGGTCCACAGCAGTCACCTGAAGGGAACCTCACGAGAAGTTGGCTCCTTTTCTCGAAAGTCCAAAGTCTTATATAAGGAACTAACAGCACAGTCCCATGCATGTCCCTTAAGTCCATTAGGCCTTAGCAAGTGGGGCTATAGGATAACATCCCAAGGATGGGACGATGTGTCACTTGAGATACAGGACTGCCACATCAAACAAGCCCCTCCATGTCCAGTCTACCCTATTTTCCTGTAATGTGTAGGATCACTTCCTGTCTGATGAGCCATATAACCAGATCATACGTTTCCCTGCCCTCCGGGGTACCTAAACGCAAAATGCGATGGCACCACTTCCTGCCATAATCCTGATTACATGTTTATAGGGTCTCCTTGGGGGGAAAATTCTGTTTGGGCCAGTGCAGCAGGCCCACGTCTCTCATAACAGCATTCAGGTGGGGATCCTAAGTCGGGGATGGTTTCTCCAAGCCAAAATCTGCACACTTCCTGGTCGCCATATGAAGAACGTGTCATGCTGATTCACACACCCTTAAAATAATAATAAGAAGAAGTTCCCCTATTTCTAGATGTTGCTGTTTAATGTTGCCATAATTTTCAATTTTGCTGTCCACAGAGAGCGAAGAGGTTTACCAGCGACAAGTGCTGTCTATTTCCTGTATCGTCTTTGGCATAGTCATAGTGGGCATGATCTGTGCAGCGTTCTACTTCAAAACAAAGTAAGAGCCTTTGTCTAGCCTCTGTCCTGTCATCCTTATGCCTTTTCAGTTCTTCTGTGTTTTTCCTCCATGGCATAATTTCTGAAGAGAGTAAGATACCAGAGACCCGATATACATTATTTCCTTGTCAGTCAACATGCTCCCCCTCCCCCCACAAAAACCCCTGCATGCAAAAACGCCCCCGCCATCTCCATGACTGACACTCATAATGTCATTTATCAGAGTTTGCATACAGGAACACAGATGAATGGGAAGGGTTTGAAGAGGTTAATCTTCTTTGATCTTCTGGAAAGGCATGAAAATGCATCGTTTTCCTACCAGCTTTTCATATATCACAAAAACTGGCTTTGGGTGAAACAATGTTGAACATCCTGGCGACAATTTTGTGATCCATAAAATAAATAAATTCATAGTATGGTAATGTCTGCATCTGGCTCGAGCGTATCTATTTTGATTCACGACAGATTTATCGGTTATATATCGGAAGATGCAGAGGGCCTGGTAGTTTATATGGCTCAAACTGCTCAATGACTCACAAGATTGGGCTGCCGGCAGTTAATAAATGAAGGTCCAAGCTTGCTTAGAAAGGAAGGAAGGGAGAATGGCGCTGTCTGCACCATGCTACACCTCTAAAGCAGTATTATACAGCTTCAAACATTCATGGTGTCACTCAGAGAATCCTGGGAACTGTAGTTTGTCATGGGCGCTGGGTTGTTATTCCCCTCACAACAGCTTCTTACATAGCATGAGGGTCTGCCATTAAAAGAGGAAAAGTCAAAAGTTCCATTGAGCATGCTCAAGCCCACACTAAAATTACATTTGGAGCCAACCTAGATGTGATGTTCATTGCAGTAATCCATTTAATTTGCAGATTTTTTGAATGTAAAGAGGAGCCTCAGGACTGCAGTTTTGGGGAAGCCGTAGTTTGACTCTTACTTCCTTTCCCCGTTACAGTTCTGATGAAAATGAACACTTCACGTTGGCTATTTGCATTTCAAGAGACACCTCCATTGGCCGCAGTGTAGGCTTCCTCCAAAGGCAAATAGCCACTACGGAGAAGCAGTTTGTGCCAGGAACTTAGCAAGGAAAGGAAGAGTTATAGTTCTCCTGCCCCCCCCCCCACAATGCTTCAGGCTTCCTTATGGCAGTAATTTACCTAACAAATAATATGCATGTTAAGTGCATTCATGCAATTGATGTCACTTCTACTTCAGTCAAGTCTATAACCTACTGAAATTTATTACTAGTAGCCACCAAAATCTGTTTTTGCCCTTGAGAAACATCACATTTAGGCCGCTGTCCTGGGAACTGGGCCTAGAAAATGGAGGAGGTGATTCAAAAAGTGATTTGAATGTCTCTTAGGCTGAGTGCCTTTTGTGTGATAAATGTTAGGCCCTTTGAAAAGGACAAGTCCTTCTTCCCTCGTGTCACCTCCTGTTCTTATCCTGTTTCTGTGAAGAGAGAGGAACATGTATGCCACTCAAAAGCTCTCTGGCGAACCATACCGCATCAAAAGTCAATGATGGACAATGGTTGGGGACTGTTTAGCAGTCAGAGAATGATGCAGCCCAGGTTAAGTTCCATTAATTTCAATGGGAGAAATTTCAGGACATGATTTTATTCCTCATTGAAATAAGTAGAATTTAAGTGCACTTGACTTTGGCAGTTTATGCCCACCAAAAAAAAGTAGAAACTTATAATATATGTCCCTATTAGACCTATGCCCATTGCAATAAAATGCTGTCTAGACAAGGCATTGATTACTTTTCTGTTATTTTATGATTAACCATTATGTTTTCATTTTATGTTCTGTGTTTTAGATAATTATTCTGAAGGAGGAAATTTGTGTTCTCGGATGTCACACTTACACATTGTACAACCTGTGCGTTGGCATCCTTGGAATACTCAAATCCACAAATGCATTATTTAATTTCTTTATTTTTATTGAGTAGAACAGACCCCCCCCCACACACACACACCATTGAACTGGCTTCACTGACCAAATAAAATCAAAGCTTTCTCTGTAGCTCTCATTGTCCTTGCTATGACACATAGTTCATCAGCTGCAAATTATGCAAGCAACAGTTTCATGGTTCTTAAACCAGGAAACCAGGAGTCAATGTGCATATATCACAACAATATAGGGTCTTGCCCTATCAGAATCTACCATAGCTCCCTATATGTATCTAGAATGTGAAGTGACTGAGCCATGAGTCTAAAATGTGAAAATTTCAGAAGTTTTTGAAATTAGTATTGCTGAATTTTGCAGTTCTTGGATGATGGGTGGCTCTTAAGAACACGAGAAGAGCTCTGCTGAATCAGACCAAAGGCCCATCTGATCCCGTATCCTGTTCTCACAGTGGCCAGCAAGAGATATATGGGGAGTTCACTAGCAGGGCATGAGCAAAACAGCACTCTCCCCATTTGTGATTCCCAACAACTGGCATTTAGAGTCTTTCTGCCTCCCAACTGTGGAGGTAATACACAGCCATTGTGCGTAGTAGCCATTGATAGCCTTGCCATCTCTGAATTTGTCTGAATTTTAAAGCCATCCAAGTTGATGGGCATCACTACAGCCAGTGGGAGCAACTTCCACCCTTTTATATGAGCTGCGAAGAAGTACCTTCTTTTGCCCATCCTGACTCTTTCGACATTCAGCTTTGTTAGGGGGTTCTAGTATTATGAGAGATGAAGGCGAACTATCAGAGTATATCCGGGCATATTATTGGTATAGGGAATGCCCATAACTTAGTGAACATTGACATTAATGTGTGAATGCTGACAACCCCTAATGAGTATAATGAACATTTTGAAATAATCAATAAGAAGGGACAAGAGCTCAGTGGTAGACCTTTGTGGGAACACTCAGTCAAATTAAAAATATCTGCAATGGCAGATACATATTGCAATGGCTATATGTAGAAGTTGGGTTTTTGTAATTATCATAAGCTGGAGAAAGGGGTTTCTATTTGCAGACAGAAATGCAGAGGTATAAGAATGGATGCTGAAGGAGGAACATGTGTTGGTCCTCAGTGGCACATACATTGCATGTAGAAGGGGTGATGCTCAGCATAGTTACAAAACTCGGGTACTAGGTGATGAGAAAGACCTCTGAGACCTTGGAGAGCAGCAGACTAGTCAGCACAGGCAAAACTAAGCTACATGGACAAACAGACCCAGAAGTTCCCTACACTTGTGAATACATCTCCCCACATTTTGGACAAGCATCCCTTCATGTTGACAATAGCATTTTGCCAGTTCTCATTGTTTGCTGGTTGTTGTTTGTTTATTTGTTTGTTCCCCCCAAAACATTAACAACATTGGCCTGGGACTGCCCATTTTCACCTTTGAATGTTGGTATGAGCCACATTTCAAGCAGGCAGTGTGACAAATAAAAAAAAAAATGGTTGGGACCAACTGGCTCACTTTGGCTCAAGTTGTGGCAAAAATCGGCCTGCGCAAGCTTGCAAGTCTCAGGGAAAGAAGGGTGGGTGTAAAAAAGCGGCTTAACCCCTTTCCCTTTGGTCATTTTTCCATTTGAAAAACACTTTCCCCAAGCTAAGCTTTCATTCACAGCTAGGGCATCCTCTGAGGAAAAAGTAATCAGGTGAAGCTGTTTTGAGGTGAGAAATACCTGAAGGTGAACTCCATCTACCCACTGTGGTGGTCGAGGAACAAAATACTTTATATAAGACTCATGCGCAGCAATCTCGAAATTGCTGTGGTATTCTCTCACCAGCAAAGCATCTGAAACTAGCTCACAATAACAAAAAAGGGCTACTGCTCAAAAGCATGTGCTCTGGATGCAGAAGGCTCCCAAGTTCCATCTGGCATCTTTAGGCAGGGCTGAGAATGTCTCACGTCCAAAAGCTTGGAGAACTGTGGGCAGTCATTGTAGACAACGCTGACCTGGCTCAATATATGGCAGCTTCCTACATTCCTCAGATATTCTGATTACTAGAACGGTCCGAAAATGGGTGGGGACATGAAATGTATGGCCAAATTAGTTGAAGTGTTTTCAAATTGAATGGACAGTTCCCAGCCAGAACATCAGAACAGTTTCGTCTCACAATGATCTTCTGACATCATAATAGAAGTCAAACCACTCTGGCAGTTCACACCCTTGAATCAGCCACAGATGTGGTGGGTTTGAGTTTGTGTGTGTAGATAGATATACAGTGACAGCCAGCAATGTACTGATGCTTGCAGAAGTGAGAGATGTAATTAAAGCACATAAAAGAATGAAAAGCCACTTCTTTTTCTCTCTTTCCCCCCACCCCGCACCAAACTCACAGTGTCTATGACAGTAGTGTCTCACATCAGATGTAACTGTTCTGTAGGAAAGGCTATGTGAATGGAAAACAGGGACGTATGTACACTTGATAACTATGAAAATCCTTTAATAAAAACAACTATTTTTAAAAAGCACATAAAACATGCAATTCATATAATTCCCGTGAACTGTGAACTTTTGTTCCCCAATTCTTTTAAAATGGATGTTTGTAATAATGCTCCAAATAAGCATACTCTGCAGTAGAATTTCACTTGCAGTGAAATTGTGTTAATTCTGTTACACATTATAGATCAAGCTTCAGGCATGGTTGCAGATAGAGGCATACTTCTAGTGTGAATTACAAAAAGGAATGCTTATTTATTGCTAAGATGAGACGTATTCTTCTAAGAACATGTCCCCCCCACCACCACCAAAAAAGGGCACTTTGCACAATTTTCTCTGATTTTCCCCCATTTCCCCACACAATGCTCCAGAACAACCCTGGCTGCAGAGCACTGTGAAGGATGCAGAATGGTGGCCAGGCTGCCAATATGCTTATTGCTGCTGTAACCACTTGCAGCAGCAATGAAAAAGAATCAAAGAAACAAACAAAAAGATTCCCCACCCCTGAGAAACTGTAGGAGAATTTCTCCCTTGCTGTTCTAGCATTTTGTTGAAGTACTTTCCCCAATTTTTCTGTCCACAAATGCATACAGCTCTACTGTTGGTAATAACAGATGTTCAGATGAATGGAAGTTCAGTGGTTAATGTGCATTAGCAACTAGATATTGTTAATGTGCAGAACAACCAGATATTGCATATTTCCTGGTCAATATACACAAGCCTTGGGGAATGTGCACTTATCACAGCTAAACTGTGCATATTAGGAGAACTTTGCACCAAGATGCCGATGAATTTTAATTGAGTTTACAAGTTGCCATGAATTTTATTTTATTTTTTTAAAATGCAAACTGATGTGAAAATGTGGAGAAATGAAAGTAAGACTAGGAAAATGAAAAGCTGAAATGGACAGATTCACTCATCCCTCATTTCAGCATAAACCCTGCATTACTGAGAACAAGTTGTTCTGACCTGCCTGGACTTGCCTTCACAAAGGTTTCGGTTCTAGTCTGTGGTCATTGAAAATATTAGGACAGTTGGAAGCAGAAGCCACATTAGAATAATTGAGATTAGAAAAATAATAATCACTGCCCATCTTTATCTGGACATCTTTTTGTTTTTTTCTTCTTCTTTGCAGAAAGCAAACAAAACTTATTCAGGAACAGCTGAAAGAGACACGAAATGGGAAAACCTACAGCCTTAATGCTTCCAGCATGATGGCAAAATCAGAGACCAGGGCTGAAAGCCGAGTCCAGCTGCAAAATGTAAGTAACTTTGCCAACCTCTATCCTTAATTCACTGGTTGAATGCTTTAATGCTGATGGTTTGGGTTTTCGTCACCCCCAGATGTGCCACTAATTTGCACCTGTGGTGCTGTGGAATGGGGGAAAAAACTGAACAGAATCATTTTATTTGTCCAACGGTCTTTGTTAAAACAGTGCAAATTGGAGCTTTATTATGCTGTCTTGTCGTGGTTTGCCATAGTAAATGCCAGCATCTGAATAGATGTAAAATATATAGGAAAACTTCAGGGAGCAAAATGGGATGTAGAAAAAAAAGTTGCCTTGAACAGCCAGTCATGTTGGCTCAATGTCTTTGGGAACTATATAGCTTTATGGTGCAAAACAGCAGGCTATGAGAAAAGACACATTTAGTTATCTCCACACAAGGTTTACAATTATATGCTGGCTATGTAAGAAACTCCAAATTAAACATTAGCCTGAACTAATTCAGAACTTGGGTCTGGAGGCAGATGGTTCCTAAGTGGACCCAGGATGGGTCAGCATAATTGAAGGGGTGCTGAATCAGAGCCCCGGGTTGGATTGTGGGACTGTACTGGTCCCATCACCTCCTGGCAAATAGAAAGGGAAGAAATGGAGGCAGTGAGAGATTTTACTTTCTTGGGCTCCATGATCACTGCAGATGGTGACAGCAGTCACGAAATTAAAAGACGCCTGCTTCTTGGGAGAAAAGCAATGACAAACCTAGACAGCATCTTAAAAAGCAGAGACATCACTTGCCAACAAAGGTCCGTATAGTAAAAGCTATGGTTTTCCCAGTAGTGATGTATGGAAGTGAAAGCTGGACCATAAAGAAGGCTGATCGCCGAAGAATTGATGCTTTTGAATTATGGTGCTGGAGGAGACTCTTGAGAGTCCCATGGACTGCAAGAAGATCAAACCTCTCCATTCTTAAGGAAATCAGCCCTGAGTGCTCACTGGAAGGACAGATCCTGAAGCTGAGGCTCCAATACTTTGGCCACCTCATGAGAAGAGAAGACTCCCTGGAAAAGACCCTGATGTTGGGAAAGATGGAGGGCACAAGGAGAAGGGGACGACAGAGGACGAGATGGTTGGACAGTGTTCTCGAAGCTACCAGCATGAGTTTGACCAAACTGCGGGAGGCAGTGGAAGACAGGAGTGCCTGGCGTGCTCTGGTCCATGGGGTCATGAAGAATTGGACACGACTAAATGACTAAACAACAACAACAACAATTAGAGTTGCTATCTTCCGTTATTGATCCCTGTTCATTTGCCTTCAATAGCAGAAATCAACATGTAATTATGATCAGGGTCTCGTGCGATGACCTTAAAGATTGGACAGAAGGCCATTCTAGAAGTAACCTTGTCCTGGGCTGCATGATGCTTCAGAGGTTGACACTATCACACTCTGAACCAAGAAACAAATCGGAACCAATGCAGATCACACAGAGTTGGTTGTATGATCCTAGTGCCAAGCTCCCCATCAATATTTTTGAGCCACATCTTCTCCTGTCCTTTTATGCTCTTAAAGTAATTAGGTTCTTTCCTTGAACCATGGTACTGATATTGATAGGAATACATAACAGTAATATCATCAAAAACCACACACACACACACACTCCAACTGCTTCAGTCCTTCATTATTTTTGTGTTGTTTATCTTAGAAATGTCACTCCCTTTCCATGAACAGATGCATCAAGATAGTGGGATTCAAAGCCCATAAGCAAGAATATTCTCCATCTCAGTTTTTTAATGCTCCATTTTACTGGCATTGATAGTTCGTTTCTCTTTCTTCTCACCTCCCGGAAAGACAAGATTAATGGGGTGCCTTCATTATGCATTGCAATTGACTATCTCGTAATTGAAGGTTGCGTTCTACTTGAAGGTTACTTTGCATAACAGCACAGGCTGCACTTTGGGCACACAAAGAGCTTTTGCCCAGACAGATCTTTCCCCGAAAACCAAAGCCCGGTTTGCCCTGCTGTCTCATCCACTCACCAAACTTAAACTGCCTTTCAACAAGTTGAGCCATCATTAGAGACAGTCCAAGATATCTGCTTGCCCTCCCTGATAGTTACAGTCATAATAAACATAATAATGATAACTTGCTACCCTTCATGTGAGCCACTTAGTGGGGACTGTGGCTCATTTGTGGCGGCTTTCCTCTGCCCCCAGGGGGACTGTTAGGGTGCCGACTCCTTTCTGTTCAAAGATTCCAGACCGCTCATAGCATTTATAGTTCCACTGACTGAAAGCGGAATAGCCTGGCTGTTAATGGTGACCGGATGGTCCAGTCACATTGCCCTGACTGCATTGCCTGCCTATGCTTTTCTGAGGGCCTCATTCGCAAAGTGCTGGTTTCCCCCCATAAGCTGACCCCAAATAATACAGCTCTGGGTAATTTAGGGTTTAAGAAAACAACAACTTAAATGGCCACCAGCAGCTGCAAAATACAGTTTTACAAAATGGAAGCTGTTCTGGTTAGCACTGTGTCCACCCCCCCCCTCAAAAAAGTGGGCATGGCCAGAACCCAAGGAGGGCTGTATTTCTCTCTTTACTGTTCTCTTTTCTCCCTCTCCCTACCAAACGCCCTTCCTCCCTGCCCAGCAGACTGCTGGAACCAAAACTTGATTGCTCTTGCCCATAGCTGTCAACTTACAGATTTGAAAATAAGGGACCAGCAGCCTTTAAAATAAGGGATCAGCAGCAAAAATAAGGGACCTGCAGCCTCACCTGTTCCAGGCACTCCAGTCTTCCTGTCCTCCTGCAGTCTGGTCAAACTCATGCTGGTAGCTTCGAGAACACTGTCCAACCAACTTTGTAACCAGAGGTTCAACTGAATAGAATCTGAATCACATGCACCACAAGGCCTATGAAGCCTCAACTTAAGATGACTCCCCGGCCTGGCTTTGCACTGCAAAGTTTGCAGCAGCACGTGCAACAAAATGGCGTCCACCATTCAAAACCCCCCTCAGCTTGCATTAACTAGCCACATACAAGGCATGCAAGCTTCACCCCCCAGTCGTTCTTAGACTTCTTATTGGGTGAGCAACACAGCCAAGCAACGCAGTTGGAGCCTCCCTCCTCCCTGGCCGGCAGGGAGGGAGGGAGAGGAGCTGCTTCATTTGAAATTTAAGGGACATCATTTAAGGGACATCCATCAATAAGGGACAGCAGCGGGGCATGGCGCTGGAATAAGGGACTGTCCCTTCAAATAAGGGACACTTGACAGCTATGATCTTGCCAGCAGCCTGAACTGATCACTTGCAGGCAGCTTTCAGCATTAGGGCTAGGGCCTGGGCTTTTCAGCCAGAACTCACCAGAACTCAGTCTTGGCGCCATTATAAGAGAACAAGAGAGGCGTTTATGTTGAGTTCTGGCACCTCTTTTTCTAGAAAAATAGCACTGCCTATGGCCATAGGTTGCCACCCCATGGTGGATTAGGATTCCCCCCCCCCCATCATTTCTACCCATAGCTTGGTATACTATTGTACCTTAGCGCTTTGACAGGCTGGATTGGCACGGCAGAAAGACCCTTCTGTACATATGTGCCAGATTCAATGTCCCTTTGGGATCTTGTTTTCAAGAGACCATGCTATGTAAATGCAAGGAAGTGGCTATAATCCTGCCACTTCCTTTTTGCAGCCCGTTTTAAATGCATTGCAAATTTGCTTTTCACTTCAGCTAGCCTCATTTATGTTTTCAGCTGTTTGCATAACTGCAGTTAAAAAATACCACAGTCCTCCTTCTCTTCCCTCACTCACCTCTGTGCCAACTAAAGCTTCAATAGCTTGATTATCAAATCTGCATGCAAGGTTAAAAACATGGATGTTTGCTTTCAAGAGGTGTTTTTCATCTGTGACACAGCACTTCACACAGCGCTTTAAAATGGCATGTTTTCTCATTTGCATTCTTCTTTCAAACTGCTCAATAAATTGCGAGCTCCCTAAATTCACTGAAGGTTCAGATTAGGAGGGTTACATTTGACATTATACGTCTCACGCTGTAAGATGTGGAACTAATACTTACGATCGGCAACACTATATTTAGGAAGTAACAGACATACCTAATTATATAACATTTAAGAGCCTTTTCATTCTTTATTTTCTAAGAGAAAATTAGGTACATATTTCAGATTTCAGGGACAGCCAGCTTCTGTATTCTTGATGGCTACTATTTTCTTCATCTGGTTGGGCCCTGTGAGAATAGGGTGCCAGAATAGATGAGTCTTTGGTTCTCCTTATGCTCAGATACCAGTCTGGAAGTCAGCATTGTCTACCCCTATTTCTTTAAAAAAATAATTCAAAAATCAAAGCATTTTTTCAAAAATTATAAATCAGTAAAAACCCTGGACCTGTTTAGGGATTTGTAAATTAATACAGGGAACTTGAACCAGGCTCAGTAGTAGATGGGGATGTTTTAACAGTGGTGTCCTGTGTTGGCAGCTATGTGTTCCCCATCAGCAGTCTAGCCACCACATTCTTCCCCATCTAGATATTCTGGGCCAGGTCCAAGGGAAATCCTACATGGAATTCACTGCAGTAATCCACCCTCAAGGTTACCAATGTATGGTCTACAGTGGTCAGGCTATCTCAGTCCAAGAATGTTTGTATTTGGTGAACTAGACAAAGCAGGTAAAAGGCTCACCCACCCAAAAAGGATATGTGGAACAATGATGTGTTCAGGAGTATTCTAAAGCTATGTACCTGCTCCTGCAGCCAGAGTGTGACTCTGTCCAGAATGGGCATTTTTCAGACATGAGAACAACCTACCCCAAGAGTCTCCATCTTTTCTGGATTCAAGCACAGTTTCTTGGCCCTCCTCAGATCCACCACTGCATTTAGAAATCAGTCTAGAGCTTTAACAATCTCTCCTGATTCAGATATTATGGAGAAGCAGAGCTGTGTGTTTTCTGTTGGAAATGACTTCAGAAGTACAGTATGGACCAGATATGTGTGGTTCATATGAATTTATTATTGGGTAAGAACTGAAAAGCTAGAGATGGCGTGCAATGGGATGGGATGGACCTGTGACTGAGTGCCACTAAGACTTTAAAAAAGGCAGTTTTTCTTCAAATCACATTACTGTGCAGTATGCCCCTACAATTGATGGGGGGGAAATTCTTTGGTCGGCTTTCCTCAGTGGGCTAACTTGAACCAACCCACTTGAACTTGCTTGTAGATCAGAAGGTAACTCCCAGTCAGATTGCACATTTATCTGAATTTTGTAATGAAGTTTTGGCATGTAGAAAGTCCACAAAGATGTATTTTACATTAAAAGTGTATACCAACTGTGTACAACTTAAATACTTTTTGTGCATACTTTTAAAACATTTGAATTAGGCTGCTTAGTCCACCCATAGCTCTTGCCTACAAGAATATTCCTTGTACATAGAAAACAATGTTAGGGAGAAAGGATGCAGCCTAGCATTCTTCTTGAGCTGCTAATATTCTGTGTCAATATTTTGTTATATTTTCATTTCCATGGAAATGTGTGTAGCACCTATGTGAAGCACATTTCTATTTACTGAGGTTGGAAAGGGAATAAATAAGTATTAATTGATTGAAAGCCAATATATAGTCATGGAAGTACATAACTGAAAGTTAAAGGTAAAGGTAAAGGACCCCTGACAGTTAAGTCCAGTCACGTTTGGGGTTGCGGCATTCATCTCGCTTTACTGGCCGAGGGAGCTGATGTTTGTCCGCAGACAGTTTTTCCGGGTCATGTGACCAGCGTGACTAAGCCGCTTCTGGAGAAACCAGAGCAGCGCACGGAAAAACTGTTTACCTTCCTGCTGGAGTGGTACCTATTTATCTACTTGCACTTTGACGTGCTTTTGAACTGCTAGGTAACTGAAAGGTACCTTAGTGTTATTTGCTCCAAACATCAGCTCCCTACTCATGGATGGAAACTTAAGAAACTTTTGCAAATAAGAACCAATCTATAAAAATTATAAGAGAATGGCATGCAGTTGGAGGAGAGGGAAGATTGTTCCATCAGGCACACAAAGATACTTGTGCTGATGGAACAATCTCCTTAGCACCACATTGAATTCCATCCCACATAGCCATAACTATAAAGTCCAGTTAGTTTTAAAGGTTTACTCTTAATACGATGATAAACTGGCTCTCTGTTACATTCAGTTGAGCCACAAACGCAGGTTCCTGGCCCAATATCTAATGGACAAAGGTTGAACCTCTGTACCATCTGAGGACCAGAATTTAAATGCCCCCCTCCTAAATCTCTTTCTAGCCTAATCCCTCATGGTGTCATGCACGGTTCCATCAAGATGCAAGAAGGGGTGAATGAAATTTCATTTCAGCACTGAGCAGAGGGTATACATGATGGAACAGGCAGGATCAGTGTTGTTGCAGCATTTGCTGGTGCCCGGGGCATGCACCTGCATGGGGGCGCCTGGTTCATGACGCCTCAAAATCATGTGCCTAGGGCTATGGCCTCCCTGCTCCATGACCCCTCATGCTACAGCCCTGGGCAGGATTAGTGGCTATGGGGATTTGTCACTTTTGAGAGACATAAGAACATTAGAGCAGTGTTTCCCAAACGTTTTTGGGCAACGGCACACCTGTTTACCGGAAAAAAATCTCGCGGCACACCACCATTAAAGCCCCGCCCCCGTGACGTCATTCGGGGAGCCGGCGGCCCGGGCCTGAGCTGGAAGGAGAGGCGGTGCTTTTCGGCACAAGGCAATCGGCCTGGAATTGTTTCCCGCGCGCTGCGAAAGGGAACAGCTGCGGTCGCGCGAACCCTCCGGCGCTGGGAGGGGAAAGGGCGGAGTCGCAGAGCACCAGCTGGCCGAGCGGTTGCGCGCAGCGTTGCGCTTTTGGAGAGCGTGCGGCTGCTGCTAGGGGATCCGGGGACGTGAGCAGGCCTGGCCCGACCCGGGTTGAAGGAGGACAAGCCGGCAGCGCGCCAAGTGAGTTCGGTTGCGCACGACGGCCCCCGCTCCCCCCACCCCCGCCGGATCCTCGCCGCCGCCGCCTCTCGCCCGCCTCCCTCCCACGGCACACCACCCGATGTCTCACGGCACAGTAGTGTGCCGCGGAACACCGGTTGGGAAACACTGCATTAGAGGAGAGTTTTTCACTTCCAGCAAAGTTATACTGGGGAACACCGCTCTGTGTTTCATATCATTGTCTCAAGCAACGGCCACTATCACCTACTGTAACTGGTGGCAGTTTTGCCATTCAGGAAGGAGTATTTTCCAGCTGTGCTATATGCAGTCTTTTAATTGGAAGTCTGCTAGAGATTGAACCTGGAACTTTATGCAGGCAAAGCACATGATTTGTTGCTGAACTGCGGTTCACTTCCTATTCTAAACATCACCATTAGCTACCATTTCTATTAGAGCTGACATGTAGTGCCTTTCCTCCACCAGCTATCAAAGTGTTTCGCAGATGAAGGCAGCAATCCTCTCTTAAACAAACTAGGAAACAGGGCCAACCAAGATCACACTGCTGATTCCATGACAGTGTGAGGGGTTGGAATTGGCTGTGAGGTCAGTCTCCTCTGTGTTTGGCCCATGCTGTCTCCATTGATTTCTTTCGGACAGCCAGCCTTGGGAGGTAGGAGTGGGAAATTGCTAGTGAGTGGCTAGGTAATTGCATTTGACAGTTGATTTTCTCCATGAAACTGTGAATAATTGGAAAATTTGCACAAAAGCTTATTTTTAAATGCTATCATTATTCATTAATTTATTTAACTACATGCCTCAAAAGTGCTTTTCAGTAATTGCTCTAACAACAAGCACAAATATAATCAGCCAGGAGACAATAAGCACTTTCACAATAATAGCACAATTAAGCCTTTTACTGTACCAAAATGCCAAGCTGATCTAGTAGCCAGAGCAAATTCGCTGCACTTGGACAGGGTATTGGGTCGCTTGCCATGTGGAGCAAAAGCATTTTCAAAGTGCACTCGGCGATTCTGACCCAAAGTGAAAGGACAAATCACGCACAGATTCCAGCTCTGAACATGGGCCTTTAAACATGTAAGGAAATTGAAAATAAGCACAGATGAGGAAGGAGGAGCAAGAAAGTGGAAGCTTTTCTTGAATTTGCTCCTCAAAGTAACAACTTTATGCAAGGCTTCTTCAGCAACACTCCCGCACCAGTGAAATCTGGCTAGAAGGGGCTTGGCCCCTATTGCACAAGGCTCAGGAAGGTGGTAAACTGGTTAAACATTTTCGGCAGGGGGCCGGTCCACTGTCCCTCAGACCTTGGGGGGGGCGGACTATATTTTGAAGGGGGGAGAGAATGAACAAATTCCTATGCCCCACATATAACCCAGAGATGCATTTTAAATAAAAGCACACATTCTCATATAAAAACACCAGGCAGGCCCCACAAATAACCCAGAGATGCATTCTAAATAAAAGGACACATTCTACCCATGTAAAAACACGCTGATTGCCAGACCGTCCGTGGGCCGGATTTAGAAAGTGATTGGGCTGGATCCAGCGCTGGGCCTTAGTTTGCCTACCCATGGGTTAAATGGCCTTGTGCAGCCCCATCAGTGGGCAGCCAGCATTTGCCCCAGCAGGGACAGCTCACCCATGAAGCAAGGTGAGGCAGCCGCCTTGGGTGGCAGGATTCACAGGAGCAGAAGATCCAGCCTCCACGGAATGCATCACCCACTCTCAGTGTTGCCACTTCTACTGCAATAATGCTAGAAAAATGCAACCTGTGCAAAACGCCGGCACCCTGTCTCTACAACTCTACTAGCACCTCTCGGTACAATGGTGCCTCGCAAGACGAAATGAATTCGTTCCGCGAGTTTTGTCGTCTTGCGATTTTTTTCGTCTTGCGAAGCACGGTGTCGGGAAAGTTTTGGAAAAGCTTCAAAAATCAGCAAAGTCTTTAAAAACCTCAAAAAAGGCTACCACACCGCGTTCTATGAGTTGCTCCTCGAAGTCAAGTCGCAACTGTATTAACGGTGTTAAGAAAAAGGAAACAAACTTGCAAGACGTTTCCGTCTTGCGAAGCAAGCCCATAGGGAAAATCGTCTTGCGAAGCAGCTCAAAAAACAAAAAACCCTTTCGTCTAGCGAGTTTTTTGTCTTGCGAGGCATTCGTCTTGCGAGGTACCACTGTATTGTGAATATCACCGAACTTACCTTTTGTTGGTATCTTCATGAACTTATCTAAAAGACTGAGTTAAGCATTTGAAAAATCTATTGAAACCGGACATTATAAGTTCATTTTAGATTGGTTAGTTCGCAAGTCTTTGTGGCTTTGTTTAATGTTCTGTATTTTTCTCAGAAGGTTGATAAAGTATGTATATTAATCGCCAATGAGTTGCACTACTTCTACTGCAATGGCAGCAACAGTTGGAGTGTCCTCCTTAGAGGCCAGATCTGCCACTACCTCAGTGCAGCCTCGACAGTGTTCTCTTGGTGAATAGGAGGCTCTGTGGTCTCCTCCCACACTTGCTGCCAATATAGATCTTTATTCCCCCCCACACCATTTCCTGGAAGGGGGAAGGCACCTTTTTGTGGTTTGCCTCAGGTGCCAAAATGTCTTGGGCTGGCACTGAGCACAAGTGCTTAAAGGGGCCAGTCCTTCTCCTTGGTCTTGGCAGGAGTCAACTGACTTGGCTCGCTTCACTTTCAGGCAGTGCAATATCAGCAGGTTAGCTGACAGGGCCAAGCAAGTAGTAACTTTTTTTATTTTTAGTTTAACATTTCCATAGTGCCCAAAGGATGGGACAGGACGCTTTTTCTGCCTTCTAGGGGTGCATGGGGTGCATGCTTTAGTTTAGTTTACAGTGGTACCTCGGGTTACAGATGCTTCAGGTTACAGACTCCGCTAACCCAGAAATAGTACCTTGAGTTAAGAACTTTGCTTCAGGATGAGAACAGAAATCGCGTGGCAGTGGTGTGGCAGTGGCGGGAGGCCCCATTAGCTAAAGTGGTACCTCAGGTTAAGAACAGTTTCAGGTTAAGAACGGACCTCTGGAACGAATTAAGTTCTTAACACGAGGTACCACTGTAGTTGTATTTAGTTTTCATTTCATTTCAGCTTTCCATTGTTCCCTATGAGAATAATGACAACCCACCTCAAGTTGGTTCTCTGATTCCTAATAGTAATAGTAATAGTAATAGTAATAGTAATAATAATTTATTATTTATACTGCACCCATCTGGCTGGGTTTCCCCAGCCACTCTGGGTGGCTCCCATCAGAATATTAAAAACACAATAAAACATCAGACATTAAAAACTTCCCTAAACAGCGCTCAGTGGCGTAGCGTGGGGGGTGCAACATCTGGGGTTAGAGCAAATCCACGGGTTAGGGGGTGCAAATCCACGGGTTAGGGGGCGCAAATCCACGGATTCGGGGGCGCAAATTACTTGCCTTGCCCCGGGTGCTGACCACCCACGCTACGCCACTGACAGGGCTGCCTTCATATGTCTTCTAAAAGTCAGGTGTTTATTTCCTCGACATCTGATGGAAGGGCGTTCCACAGGGTGGGCGCCACTACCGAGAAGGCCCTTTGCCTTCCCACCAGTAGCTGCTGGTGCTTCAGTGGCTCCCATTCATTGGAGAAATGACTGGCAGGCAGTAACTGGCAATAGCAGAGGTGCTACCACAGACAGACAGCAGGAATTAAGGGGCACTTACCCCATGCCTGAGAAAGGACTGTTAGACGGAGGTGTTTGGCTGCCTTGGGAGCATTGAAAGTTGCATTGGGGAAGAGGAAAGATGAAGATAGTGATGAAAACCCTGGCCTATGGTGACATTAAACTAGTAATGTGTGGGAATGGGACTAGCATCTCTTGTTCAAATGGACATGCATGGACCAATGTTTTGGCAGCATTAGCGCCAAGTCACAATGGCCATTCTCTCTCCTTCAGGCAGGCGTCATAATCATGAGATCACAAAGGGCAGCTGTTGGACAGAAGGAGCTAGAAACAGGTAGAGACATCACATAGTAGTAATACTCAACCTGGAGTAGTCAGTCTGTCACTCTCCCTAAGTCAGAATGGCAGTTCAGGGAATCCTGGCAATGAAAAGTTAACTCCAGTCACTAGAGGACAGGTGCAGAGGCAAGGTGGACGCAGCTCATGGCTTACTTTCCACAGTGTGTTTGACAATTTCCCAACATCTGCAGTCCAAGGTAGCGTAACTGTTGCTTCAGTCCAGCAAGTAGCCATACACATGGATTTTGTCCACATATTACCTAGGGAAACGTGGGTGGCGCTGTGGTCTAAACCACTGAGCCTCTTGAACTTGCCAATCAGAAGGTTAGCAGTTTGAATCCCAGCACCGGGGTGAGCTCCCATTGCTCTGTCCCAGCTCCTGCCAACCTAGCAGTTCGAAAGCACACCAGTGCAAGTAGGTAAATAGGTACCACTGCGGCAGGAAGGTAAACGGCATTTCCATGCACTCTGGTTTCCATCACAGTGTTCCATTGTGGCAGAAGCGGTTTAGTCATGCTGACCACATGACTTGGAAAACTGTTTGTAGACAAATGCCAGCTCCCACAGCCTGAAAGTGAGATGAGTGCCGCAACCCCATAGTCGCCTTTGACTGCACTTCACCATCCAGGGGACCTTTACCTTTACTTTTATAAAATATGTATTTTATCAAAGTAATTGTTTAACTGAAATACAATTAAGAAGTAGTATATTAATAGTGAAATAAAATTAAGAAGTAGTATATTTTTTGGGAGGGCCCAAGAGTGTGGGGCCATAAGCTATAGCTTGTTTAGCTTATATGTAAATCCAGTACTGCACATGGTGCTAGATTAGAACCAGGTGTTGTGAACCTATTGTGAGTCAGTATACATGGCTGGTAGTTTATGCTATGGGTTTTGGGGTGTTTTTTTTTAGCTCTTGGTTGTTTAAAAATCTAACAGACTTAGGCACTTTTTTTGGGGGGGGGGTATTTTAAAAACAATTATGAATAAAGTATTTACATTCCTCCCAGTGTTTGTGTGCAGGGTGCAGGTTCAGTTTTGAAAAGTTCTATTGAAAGTGTGAAATGTTTTCCTTTTCCTCTCTGCTACCTCTGTATTTCACGGTTACCTTGTACCCCTCCTCCTCGACCCTCTTTTAATAAATCCAGCTTTTGTTTTGTGAGAAGCCTTCCACACTGCAGAATTTAATTCACACCAAATAGCATAATGATAGACCTTTACCTGTTTAGACTTCTGTTTATCTGAAAGACAACCCATTGCATCTCAGTTACTTAAAATGGTTTAAAATGCCATATCTGTAAAGTTTCTTTTAGGCAGTTGATTTTTATCCATGAGAAGTCTTGGAACTAACGGTTTTATGAGTCATAAAATTATTATTATTGCAGAGGGCCTTCTTGGTAGTGGCACCCGCTCTGTAAACCCCCCTCCCATCAGATGTCAAGGAAACAAACTTTTAGAATACATCTGAAGGCAACCTTGTATCGGGGAAAATTTAAAAGTCTAATGTTTTACAATTTTTTATGTGCTGTAAGCTGCCCAGAGTGGCTGGGGAAACCCAGCCAGATGGGCGGGATATAAATCATAAAATTATTATTATTATTTGCCTTGTGCCTGGGCATCAAGTGACAAAACAGATTAGACGGACTGAGCTGAGGGCCACAACTTTATTTAGTGATATTCATTGATTTTCAGAATACTTGACTAAAGATCTGCCAAATATCTCACCAACCCATCTGACTTGCAAGGAGAGAAAAAGGAAATAGGGTGTCCTGCACAACTCACCTTGTTTGGACAATGCTGTCTTAGCTTACATCATTCTAGCTGTAATTATCCCACTCTTTGCTTTTCATAGTCTATGCACTCTCAGAAAGAAGCTGCAGAGATTCTGCCAGGGTCCCCATTCTCCACTGACTAGTGGGACCACCGGGCCAAAGCATGCTCCCTCTTCCAGATCCCTTCAAGCTATTAAGTCCTGAGCAGTTCATTAAAAGAGGGGTGGGAAGCCTGTATTGGACTCCAACTCTCAATATCCCTGAACGCTGTCTATGCTATCTGGGGCCTATGGGAGTCAGAATCCAGCAACATCTAGATTCTGACTCCCATAGGTCCCAGATAGCATGGACAGTGTTCCTGGTAGAGCAGCCAATTGCTGAAGAGAGAAGTCTGTGTAACTTCATGCCTCACTTGGCTTGGAGTTGCTTTTTGTAGTACAGTCTGCCACACTATAAAGGGGGGAAATATGCTCAGTTGATGTCATGGCGATGTCAGGTGATTGGCAGGTGGATGGGGCCCCACCCATCTGTCAAAATAATCTACTGATATACAAAGGGGAGGATTCAGAATGCAAAATTTGCGTTTTTGAGACAAGCTGTTTTGTTTTTCGTCAATAGCTATGCAAATGTCACCAGAACTGAAAAGGTTTTTCTGCCTCAGTTTAAATAAAGAATTAATATTTTCCTCATAAAATAATTAGCTGTCATAATGCTGATTAGAACCAGGAGCTGAAACTTTTCCAAACAATAAAGTGTATATATTATATGGCAAACTCTGGCAAACAACAGTGTGCATACACATAATATGTGTATATATTCTGACAATGCATCAGTATAACTCTATTTTAGTTTCCCCCTGCCTCCAAATTCCTCCAATATAATTTCCCAGTTAAATAATTACACAGCTTCTCAAAAACACTATGCAGAAACTGTGCTATACTGAACATGTGCTGAACCTCATTAATCCTCAAATCAACTCATTAATCCTCAAATCAACTTTTCCACACAAGCACACCTGACCACCAAGCTCTGCTGGAGCTCTGCTGTTGACCTTCAGATTCTGCAAGGCTCCACATCCTACCTATGGGGTTTCATTTTATTTTCCCACAAATTTGTCCTCTGCTCCCAAACTTCCGCAAGCCGCCACCTCTGCAAATTATGTTCGTTCCTATAGCAATGAAGGATAGCATCCTTATGACATTGCTTTGTGCAGAATCAGATCATTGGTCTATCAATCCCTAGCATTCTTTACTTCAAATGACAGCAGGGGCTCTCTTAAGTTCTCAGACAGAGGAGTTTTCCCAGCCCTGGTAACTGTTCTCTAACTGGATATGAAATGATTTAACCTGGGACCTTTGATACATATAAAGTCCCAGGCTAAATCCTTAAACGTTTCTGCGATTCCAATTTCCTACCTAGCTGATATTGCACAGACAGCAAAAGCGGACCTACATTTCTCCCTTAGTATTGCAGGAACAACTTCCTCCCTCCTGAAGAAGGTAGTGTGACGACCTTGTTGTCTTTTAAGGGTTGGCATATGATGTGATAGGCCCGTTCAAGGCAGCTGAATGGGTCTCGTGTGAAACAGACAATGGAAGGTGGTGCCATCTTCTGCTTTTTCCCATTCAGCCAAATTTGTCATCTGCACTCGCTCCTGTCCCTGGGGAACTGGGGAATGGAGTCTCATCACCTGCCTTTGGGTCCACTCTGAACTCTAAGCGTGTAGATATATGTTTCACCAAATTAGGTTCTCACTGCAATGCAATTCAGGGCAGATGGCAAGGGAGGAGAGATGTAGGACACACCTTTAAGCGCCCCAAAGCAATGGAGTCGAGAAGCAAGGCTAACTATAATGCCTAGAAGCCACTGACTTTCAGTTGATGGCCTATGACTCCGAATCTGCTTCCTCTGCGGATTAGCTGCACAACCACAGGGCAGCCAATCCCAGCAGAGTTGCTCTCACTGCCAGTCAGCTGATCAGTGGGGAAAGGAAGGCTCCCTTGCCTATACAAAATTGGGAGCATCTTTGAAGGCTTCCATCTCTAACTGGCCCTCACATATGATGTCAGAGGTGTGGCAGGTGGGTGTGGCTTGGGGAGAAGTTCCCATTGTGCAATTATGTGACTTGACATGGTGATGTTTTGTGGACATATTGTGGTATGATCCTTGTGGAAAGGAGCCTCAGCAAAACATAAATTGGATCGTTCAGAAAACCTAGACGTTGGGATAAAGTGATTGTGTGTTGAGACCCTGAAACCACCCCCTCGTTGGTGAATAAGACATAAGGACACACATATTGGGTTAAATGTTGTTGGGCAAATTTAGGCCACAACTTTAGTCGTTACAGAATGTGAGTGGTGTCGGTATTGGCTTAGGTATTGGACTGACCCGACTATATCTGATTCCTGCCCGTCATGCAGGGAGTCTGGAAAGGATCAACCACCAGTAGGGGGAATCCCATTGATGCAAACCAACTCCCCCAGGGTTCCCGACGGGGTTGTGGCATGGCTCTAGCCCCGCCCCAGGCTTCGGACAAGATCCACACCCCTGGATTCCTTTAACGGAATACTCTTTAGCTTGGAGGGGCAGGTGATGGCCACACCTCCCTTCCCCCATCATGAGATCAAACAATGCCTAACCGCCAAACATTACAAAGTTGTGACTATTGCCTCAGTTTAAATGAGTCCTGGCCATGCCTCCCCAGCCAGCGGATTGGCTGGCTGGACGATGACGTGGCTAGGAACCTCCGGGTGACATGGAACTTCGTCCCCCGCCCCCGGAGGGGAGTGGGTGGCCACGTGGTCCACCGCAACTCCTCGCCACATTGAAGTGGAGCGGATTTCCTGCCACCTCCTCGCAAATGATTAAGTGGGCACAAGATGTTGGAAATGGAGACTTGGGGTACATTTTGGACTAAGGCAAAACATGTTCTCCCTACACATGCTTATGAGGGGAAACTATTCTAAAATAATGCTAAGTTGATATGTACCGTATTTTTTGCTCTATAAGACGCACCAGACCACAAGACGCACCTAGTTTTTGGAGGAGGAAAACAAGAAAAAAAATATCTGAATCTCAGAAGCCAGAACAGCAAGAGCGATCGCTGTGCAGTGAAAGCAGCAATCCCTCTTGCTGTTCTGGCTTCTGGGATAGCTGCGCGGCCTGCATTCGCTCCATAAGACGCATACACATTTCCTCTTACTTTTTAGGACGGAAAAAGTGAGTCTTATAGAGCAAAAAATACGGTAACTCCTGAAATCATAAGTAAAGGAAATGAGAATTGCCCAAAGACTTGTCGGAAAGAAACAGGAGACTATATCACATACGGCAGAAGTGCAATGGGGTAAAGGAATATTAGGAAAAGATTGCAGATTTAATATAAAAAAAATAGGTTATGAAATCTCGTATGATCCTCTGCTATTATTATTAAATTATACTGCTGAGTCAATGATGAAAGAACACCAAGAACTATTTCCTTATATGGTTGCTATAGCAAGTATGCCAATAATAGCTAGTATTAATGAATGGACAGATGCAATTTGAGAATTTGATTTTTAATGTCTAAGTTGACACATTTATCAAAGTCAAAAGAATGCAAAGTGTTTTTGTGGCAAACTGGATCCCAGTATTGTCTCAAAGATGTTGTACAGCTTTGAGATGTTCTGAATGTCAATGTTTTGCTTTGGTTTATCAGTCTTACATTGCTGTGCAACTTCCCTTAGGAGCATTGCATTTGGTTAATTTTATCTTTATTTTTTCTTGATTGTCATAATAATAAATAATGATACGTTCTTTAACAGAATGAAGCATCTTGGCAAACGTAGTTTGTTAAGGGTATGGAGTACAATTCCTACCATTGTTCTTTCCCAAGATTATTGGGGGGTGGGAACCATGATTGTGACAGTGGTGTAAATGGCTGTGTATGTGTGTGTGTGTGACAAAGTGACTGCAAGCTCCAACCCCTTAAGGCCAGAGTGGTGGCGCATTTGCGCTGTGGCATAGTATTAGTAAGCCTCCCTGTAATGACCTAGAGGCATATTATGTATGCATTTGATGGTCTTGCAAGAAACCTAGAGAATAAATAAAATATATCTGTTGCAAATAGTCTTTCTCTGTGGGTTTGATCGTACTTAACTCTGTGCATTTACCATTTATGTACCTCTCTGAAAAGTGCTGCTGCTGCTCAAGTATAAATATCACAAGTGTTCGGGGAGAAATAAATACCACAATTGTTCTCATTATATTGGGTGTATCTTTTGAGACTTTCTGAGTCTTCTTAAGTATACTTTAGCAGAACAGCTTGTAAAATTCTGAAGGACCAGGAGGATGAACTGTGAATTGATGGGAACTGAACTAAATCCTTTTTGGAGGGGAGGAGCTGGAACTGGAACTAGCTTTCAAATGAACTTTCCAAGCTCAGGTTCACACAGTGGCCAACCTGATGTCTGTAGGAAGCTCACAAGCAGAACCCGAAGCACAACACTGCTCTCCCACCTGTAATTCCCTGCAAATAGCAGATAGCTATTGTGGCTAGTAGCAGAATATGCTCACCTGAGCCACCAGGTCTTATCCCTTGGCACAATCTAAGCCCACTCCCTGGATCTGGGAAGCGTACGGTGTTTTTAAGATCAAAATCTGGCACCTCCTGCTTTTGTGCCATGAGCAGACATTATCTCATGGTACTTACATATACGGAGTCATATACATGGCTATTAATGCACCGTATATCTCTTCCTGCCCCTCGTTTTCTTTGCTACAGTATTCAAAGGCAAACAGACATCCAGAGCCAGTGATGGAAAAAATGATGGAATCCAGCTTTTCAGGAACTCAGTCCTTTCCGGAAGCCTTGTCTCCTGACAGAGGTAGCCAGGCTATGAAGCCACACAGGTAAGGAAGCGACTCTTAATTGACATTTGTTTTGTGATACATATGCAGCACAGTTGTGCACAGTGACTAGGGGGACATTTAAGAGTGTATGGCATGGAAGGAGCCTTGATCTGTTCATTAAGCAGATGTCCAGCATTTCTTCCACTGCAGATGTAAAACAGCCATTACTTCTGCTCTCTGTGTTCCACATTCTTCTCTCTCTCTTTTTTTCTAAAAGGCCTAGAGGAAGTATTAAGGATGCCATCAAAGCTGTAGTCACAGACCAGTGAAGGAGGCAATTGTATTCTGAGAAACCATCAGAATAGAAGATTTCCCCCACTCTCCTGCCTCATTTCAGTTCATGAAGTTAATGACTCATCTTGTAGGCAGACAGTGATGCCAACGACCAGATTTTCTCGGTGCCCACCCCCCAAACAAATAGAACTCAATATGAAAAATGGCTGCTTTATATATTCACCTGAGAGCGAACCATCACCCACCTGGTCTTGCATCCTTTTCTCACAGTGGCCAACTAGATGCCCCCCCCCCATTGACAATTCCAGTTTTCTTCACTCCAATTCTGGGGTGGGGGTGGCTAGAAGGATCTCTCTGTCGTCCTTAGAACAGAGATAATAGATGACTGTATCTGATATGTTGTCAAGTGATTGACAGATGAGCATTGTTTCCCAAGTGGCTTCGCAGGCCAAACTGAAAGACTTGGCACACCTCATTAGATCTGAGTATCAGAGGTTCCTCACTGCTGCTAAAATTCTAGAGACAACACTTCATCCACCTGACCACAGGAGAGGTGTGCTAGCCCAAACAAGGGAAGGTCAGAAAATCCAGATTCTCTCTGGCAGGGCAATACAAAAGTCAACGAAGTTGGAATTCAGAACCATGGATAGTGCTCCTGTAAAGGTAAAGGGACCCCTGACGGTTAAGTCCAGTCACGAACGACTCTGGGGTGGCGGCGTTCATCTCTCTTTACAGGTTAAGGGAGCTGGCGTTTGTCCTCAGACAGTTTTTCCGGGTCATGTGGCCAGCATGACTAAGCCGCTTCTGGCGCAACGGAACACCGAAACCAGAGCAGCACACGGAAACGCCATTTACCTTCCCACCAGAGCGGTACCTATTTATCTACTTGCACTTTTTGGGGTGCTTTCAAACTGCTAGGTTAGCAGGAGATGGGACCGAGCAACGGGAGCTCACCCCATCGTGGGGATTCAAACTGCCAACCTTTTGATCGGCAAGCCCAAGGCTCAGTGGTTTAGACCACAGCGCCACTCACGTCCCATAGTGCTCCTGTACATGAGGTCAAACATCCCACTGTGTCAGCAAAGTCCTGGATCCATGACCTGAATTTTAGAGCAGAGTAAGGTAACCATTGTCTGCAGTCCCACCCTGGGTGTTGCCTTTTGGCCAGTTAAAGAACCAGTGCCTACTCCCGCAGCCTTTGGCTCTTTCAATGTGATGGAGTTTCCAGTTTTGCAGAGCCCTTTGGGTCCTGCAAGCAGTCTGTGGATCAGCTCTCAGAGTCTGTAGGCAGAGGTATCTCATCAGGGGAGGAGAGACTGGCCCTAGTGCTTGTGAAACCACATAGAATGGAACAAGGAGTGGATCCACCTCCACACTTGTCACTGTAGTTGCTGGAGAACTCAGCATTCAATTTTAATATCCAAAATCCACAATGCATTTTCAGGGTAAGCACAAGGTGATCTGATGATTCTTTAAAATACTATTAAATGTATTTAAACTATTTAAAACAGGACTTCCCTTACTGCATCCTTTTTATAAATAAAACAATTCTATTTATATAAATATGACCATTATCATATTTAACTATAAATATGATAATGATCATATTTATATAAAAATAATTATTTTATTTATAAAAAGGATGCAGTAATGAAAGTCCTTTTTGCAAGTATTGGTGTTTTAAATATGTGCCTTTGCAGATTCATGGGCCTGATTTGATTTATAGGTGATTGCTTTTGTCATTTTATAATTTACTATTTAATACACCAGACCATTGTTTTTTAGAACAGGCAATAGACTTCTGAATGTCAGTGATTTATAAGCCTAGCATTGATTGTATGCATTGTGCAATTGCTTTATAAGTTATTTTATGCTACAAATACTGTACAAGAGACAGATTAGTCATCTGGGGTTTTTCACTTGATTCTTCTCAGCAGACAGATATAGCATGATAACAGTAAATACATCATGATAAACTCTTGCTCGTGCAATTGTTTTTTAGATCAGTCTAGAAAACGCAGGTGCCTGTGTAAAAGTCACCACCAGATTGATTCTACCTAAAGCAAAATTCAGGGCAAATTCAAAGTCCCGCTCAAGCAAAATGTCAATTTGAGTTTTGAGGGAAGGTTAAAGAATTTCAATAAGACTTGACGGAGTTTATCATGGAAGGCATGATATTCCTTAAGGCATGAGAAGGGAACTTCTTTTCTGTGAAAGGTCATTGACCTGCAGGAAAAGTCAATTGGGAAATTATGAAGAATATCAATTATCACTAAAGCTAACTTACAACAGCAGAAGTAGAGCCATTTTACAATTTACAGAGTAGCAAATCTAGACTTGCTGTCTAGCATGTGCCCTGCTGGAAGCCCCAGCTAATTTTGGTTTTCAGGTGAATGTACATGTGAGATACATACATTTACCACATTCACAAGTCACATATTAGGTGCACACTTAAAACATCATTTAGAGCTATTCAAACAAAAGAGTCTAACCACAAGTCATATTGGGTGAGATCTATACAAGACCCATTGGCTTCATTTGAACATTAACATGGTCATCCCATTGATGTAAATGGTTTTCTCTAAGCATAACTATGCTTGGATCCAACCAATTATATTTATTCCTGGAATTTGTGAGACATTCACCAAGGCTCGGGTCTCATAACTGTAGAGTTTCTGTGCACAGTTTCACTAGACATATCCATCCCTCTCCTCCTTTATAATTCCACTGATGTTTTGTCCATTCAAGAACTTCTGTATACACCTTTGAAATTCATCTTAGCTGAAAATTGCTGGAGTAATCTAGTGTATCCTGACTCATATCCACGTTCACAGATTCTCTGAAAAAGATGCCGGACACCCCATGCCAGCAAAGTCTTTATTCTGAAAAGCAATCCAAGCAGGAGCTTAAATTTAAAAAAATAAGAGTGCATGGGTGCAGTCTTTTCACATACTTGAAGCAATTGTGGACTTACTCTGACATAAATATTGTTAGTACTGAGGTATAAATTCTCGATTCCAGTGTTGTGGCTTAATTTCTTCTGCTATGTTTTCTTTAACTATCTTCTTTCTCCACTGGTTCTTAAGAAGCATTGTGGTGAACCTACGAGGAACTCTTGAAATCAATTGAACTTAAGCATTTCGCCACATGCATTCAATCCTATTCTTTCCAGTGAGTATTAAGAAAGCTTAGCTTCCTCTGGATAGCACCCAGTGAAGCTTAATAGAGAGGATGTTTGACACATGCAAGTCCCATTAAAATCCGTGGGATTTAATCACATAGTTAAACAGTTGAGTCTCATTTATTTCAATTAGGGAAGTGCAAAATCAGTCCCTTAATTTCCACTGCCTTTTCCGCTTGAATAAATACCAAATATCTCAGATATCTTTGCTTTTCTGAGCATTCTCTGCATTGTTCGAGTACCTGGTTCCCCACCCCACCCCAAAATGTCACACAAACTGGTACGCATCATAGCACAAAGTGTACTTAAGTGTTGAAATGGGCACACCCGTTTCCCTTCTCTTTTTCTACCTTGCCTCAAAGTACAAGCACAAGTGCAGTAAGTTGGATTTGCAGGCCCATAAACATGGATTTATGGGACGCGGGTGGTGCTGTGGGTAAAAGCCTCAGTGCCTAGGGCTTGCCGATCGAAAGGTCGGCGGTTCGAATCCCCGCAATGGGGTGCGCTCCCGTTGCCTGGTCCCAGCGCCTGCCAACCTAGCAGTTCGAAAGCACCCCCGGGTGCAAGTAGATAAATAGGGACTGCTTACTGGCAGGAAGGTAAACGGCGTTCCGTGTGCGGCTCTGGCTCGCCAGAGCAGCGATGTCACGCTGGCCACGTGACCCGGAAGTGTCTCCGGACAGCGCTGGCCCCCGGCCTCTTGAGTGAGATGGGCGCACAACCCCAGAGTCTGTCAAGACTGGCCCGTACGGGCAGGGGTACCTTTACCTTTACCTTTTAAACATGGATTTATCCTGCAAAATGTCAGCTAAGATTATTAGATAAATAGATAGATGTTTCTTTCGCATCCACATTTCCTATATACCTACTAATCTTGCTTTAAAGCCAAAATTGAAGCTTAGTCACTTGTGACTAGTTGCCTAGATGTGGACATAAATGTGAATCCGAACTTTCATTGGAATTCTCAGCCCATGTTCCAGGGAGAAATACATTTCCAAGTTCTGTTCATTTCTTGTTCAGTGGGTTTGTCTCTGCCTTGCCTTCTGCTAGTCCTGGATTTTAGCTTCACTGGAAGAATGTCTGGAACAATTTTTTCCCCTGGAGCATGTGCAGCTTGTCACAGTTTTCAGTTCCTCCTATTCTTTTGCAACCTTTCCCCAGCCCATAGTACCAACATGTGCATGTGCATTGGCAGAACACTGCAAAAACACAATCTTAGTGTGATTCACTAACTTAGACTCCTGAAAAATGTTACACAAATGGATTTTTTTGGGGGGTGTGGATTTTCTACTCCGGGCTAAATTTAAATGTATCCTGGGATCGTAAAATCCCCCCATACAGCTATGGGTGCCATCTCAGAAGGAAAGGCACTAAAGTCTGCTTCCTCCCAAAAGTCACACAATTGGTGTCTGGTTCCCTCCCCCTTTTAAACCCCCAATACATTAACATTAGCTAGGACAAAATAAAAGCAAAACACCCCAGTGGCAATAATCAATAGATTTATTGGACTTCTTTTTTGTCTCAGACTTTTCATGGTTTTCAAAAATAAAACTGCTGGAACTCTTAAATCTGTATGCCTGGATTATTTTTTCAGGATTTTTGTTGCTGCTGTTGTTTGGGGAAAAGGTTGGCAAAAACAACAAAAAGCACGCGAAATAAAATTCAGGGAGTTTTCTTATGAACTTTTTAAAACTACAAACCCCCCCCCCCCAAAAAAAAAAACACCCCAGGCAATTTTTGTATACAGAAAGAAAACTATAGATGTCAAGTGGCTGCAATTTGAGGATACTTTATCTCTGTGCAGTTGAAAATGTCCCAGAAGGCCTATATTTTAGGCCTATATGTTGTGTAAATTCTGGTACTAGAATTTACAAGAATCCACTAGAATCTGCGCTCTAATTTACCCCCAGATTTCCTTCTGTATTAGAAGTACGTATGATCAGCTTTCTTCTTGTGCAGTGTTTCATTGATGTACATGCGGCAAAACACTGTATGAAAATGAATCTTGATGCAACTGAATATGATTGTTGATAATGTACAGGGAGTTGGGAAAAGCAAAAATGAACTGAATGAGCTGAAAGATGTGGCTATGCAGCAATTTATGCTATATATGTCGTGATCTGTACAATATCTGGAAGTTAAAAGTAGTATATGAGAGGTCTCCTCATGTATTGATTTCACAGTGGGAAAAAGAGCAGTTAAATCTGGCAAGTTAACTACCAAGAGGAATTGGTTGATGGACACCCTAAAAATATAAACCATCAGCATAATTTTCCTCTGGATTGTGTCTGCTAGCCAAAGTCTACCACAGAGGTTGGCGTTCTTAAGTTTTACCGCTGTCTGTGGGGCTCAACTTTACAGTTATGTTTCTACTAAGAAGGGTCTTTGACTTCTTGAGATCCCTTGTTCCGTCTGTAATTAATTTGTTTCCAAAAATTCTCCTCTGCAAATTTTCATGTCCTCCTGATTAATCAAAGATTTGCTAAATATTCACCAAGCATTTTATACCTAGATACCCTATAGTTGATGTCCATATTTGACAGCTGGTATTTTGCACCGTGTAATAGTTGGCATGTGATGAGCTATAGCACATTAGCATATTTGATAGCTGACCTACAATAATATTCTATACTTGACATTATTTACACGCAATATAATATTTATTTTGCATTTGACTGCATTTTTAAAGTACGCTGTTGTATTTAAAAGGTAATGGTATTTGACCGTTGATGTTGTTTCATATTTTTTTCCTATCAAAATGATCAATATTCCCCAAAGCCTAATTTTTAATTTCGTGGTAAAACCTAATATTGAACCTAGGAATTGGAAACCTTCACATTCAGAAACTTTGAATGCATCTTAACATTTATTCCCTTTCCCCTCTAGTACAAAGTACAAAGTAAATATTCTTCTGTTGAGAATATATATATATGTAACAGATTCAGCACTCTAAATGCATCACAGCTTGTGAGCTTTTGCTCACTGTCCCATGCAAGTGCAAAGACAGAGCAAATAAGATGTGGGCATATGAACTGGTCCTAGAGGAAGTACATAATGTGTGCTTTATTATCCCTCTTCTTCTTGGAAACTATGGCAAAGAGGAGGGGGCAAAGCATTTGCTTGCCTCTCTCCCAGAGATAAAAGCGCTTCAGCATAGGTCTCTGTCTTCCCCATGAAAAGCACCCTGGGATCCATTGCATTGGTTGTGATTCTGTTTTGCACAGCTGTAATCGGCTTACCTGCCAACAGAAGCTAGATGCTGACGGTTCTAATGCCTTCCTAGGGATCTTCCCAGCCAGATTAAGACTTCTGCTTCTTGCGAAGCATCCTAGTTAAGTATGTTGCAGCATCTGCAGGTGCACAGATCTTGCACAAGCCCTCGCCTCAAGTTTTCAGACAGATGTTGCACGCAGTAAATTACCTTTTGATTTCTATCTCACATTCTGATTGCCTAAATAGTGTTCCCTCCTGTTGAAGCTCTCCAGGCTGGAGGAAACAAAATCTGCTTCTGAAAGTGCTTGTCCATAATGTGATGGATAATCAGCTTTGTTTAGTAACATACGGGGAAAGAAGTGTTTGTTCTCGGAGTTGTTGTAAACGCAGTGGTGTGTGTTTTGTGCTTCATAAACATGTTTGCCTCCACGGGGAGACAAGCATGTGCAATGGGAGGAAAATGTGAGCATGGCTTTGTTTTTTAACCAGTGTCTTCATCTAGACATGGTGTCCACATTGAACCAACATTTCGAGCATCTAACTGATGACAACCTAGATTGTCAACAGTCTTGGTAAATTGATTGGTTCTCACAAATGAAGAAGGCAGAGGAAAGTAGATGTTGACCGAGTCCAGGGAGTGATGAATGCTTTGTAGTTTAACTGGGGGTGGTACCCTCTGCCTTGAAGGACAGTGATATGTTTCCTCCTTAAGAGGACCTCACTTGACCCTGAAGCCCTAACTAGTATAGAATTAGTATGTGGACAGAATGTGGTGTCAGGAAGTTGGCCTTGTTTTCTCACCCATTTCTGGGGCATCAGTGGTGTCCTGATCCAAAACACATGGATTCATAATTGTTCTTCCCACTTGTCACATGGCAGACATGTCCTTTTGATCTGGGCTTCATCTTAGGCTTGTCAACATGTCTGCTTCAGAGGTGCTTCTGGAGGATCTAGAGCTGGGTATATCAATCAAATACCTTTATTGGCATGTTTCAAGTAACTGGAATAATTAAAAAGACAAGGGTGAAGCTACCAAGGGTTATAAGGTCCCACTATGGTCATGTGTATTTGGATATTCTGCAATGCCCTGTCTATTTTCCGAAAGGATAGTTCATTGGGAACCCTTTCGGGTAAAATTGTGGCTAAAAAGGAAGCTACTAAAGCAGTAATATCTTTGTCCTGATCTGCCAGGAGAAACCTTATTTGGCTTCTTCTTGGAGTTGTGGGCCGGAGGTTCAACATTTTGCTCAGCATCAGTTGGTGGGGTTGGCTGTGTAAAGGGCAATCTAAGAGAATGTGGTCCATTGAATCAGGTACTTCTTGATTGCAGACACACAAACGGGCTTGAAATGGAATGTGTGAGAATCTGCTTTTGGTCACTGCAGAGAGGAAAGCATTTAGTCTTGCAAGCATAAAGGCTCTTCGATGGGAAGGGAGTAGTAGATCCTTTAGATATTTGGCACAGGTTCTGTAGGATGTTGTGATACCTAAGCCCTCCAGAGAACAAGATCTCATAAATGATGTAACAAGCGCTGTCTTTTATGGTCGTAGAGCCTCTGCTTGATTAATTGGAATATGTGATTTTTGTCACATACCTCGAGGAAGAGCTGGGTATATTTGACCATTTGGAGTATGCCTGCGACAAGTTCCAGCTTTGTTCAATGGAAAAGTGATGGCGTAGCTCAGAGTCTGGAACAAGAGCTAATTGATGGTAACAATTGTGTAAATGCAGTTGAAAGGGGCTGCTCCTTACACTGTTTTGCCACTTTGGCAGTGATTCAGGGGTGTGGCTTTTGAACGCTATCCCGCTGCAGGCATTAGCAGGAGAAAGTACCTCATACCATTATGGACATCTCTCTGCTGTAGCTCCTTGAATCAAAGGCATTACTGTGGTGATCCATTGCCATGTCTGAATTACCCACAGATTTATTTGAACTCTTGAGCCCCCAGAAGTGGGGCTAGCCACAGTGGGTGAATCAGACAAGCATACAATACATTCTCACAAGAACAAATGCTTTCAACATTTGTAGCATCAATCTCTTTATTCTATTTCTCCAGGTGTAGGAGCAGAAAACTAAGGGTAGAACGTAAAGCTAGAATTGTGACTCACTAATTCTGTAGAATTTTGAACTGGCATTTATTAAAAAAACAGGATTAAAATGCTGCACTCCATGACTTAGTAATATTGCATTTCATCTTCCATGGGTTTACATGGTGAAAGTTCTGATGGTTTCTCTTGTGTCCTTGTTCCCAGAAGTCTCTCTTCATGCTGCAGCCCAGGTCAACGAACCGGGATGCTCCACAGGAATGCCTTTCGGAGGACTCCTCCCTTACCTCGGGGCAGGTTCAATGGGATCACAGGACCAGCATACCAACAACTAGAAGAGTCAAGGATCACAGATCAGGAGACAATACCTTGTCAAAGGTAGGCAAGAAAAACAACAGGAGCCAGCCAATGTTTCCATCAGCTTCAAACTAAAGCAAAACATGAAAAAGTAGACAAAGATGAAAAAATGTGTCTAAAAAAATTCAGTGAACACCAAAGCTGACTTCCTTAAACTGCTCCGCTGAGGGGCATGCGGCTGCCCACACCTCAGCGGAGCAGTTTAACAAAGCCACTAGAGCTGGGCGATGCTGTGTTTTCAACATTGAGGTTTGGCAATCAACCGCCATGTTGAAAGATGCTGCATTGGCACGGGGTGAAACTGCCTCCGCTCTCACCGTGGGAGCTGAGGCACTTTCACCCCAGTGGGCTGGGGCTAATGCAGCTGGCCCCAGCCTGCTGCTTGGGGCGGGGGGCAAGCTACCTCATCCCCAACTCCCTGAAGATGGGGTGACAGTACCCAAGCACAGGGAGCCTGTCAGGCTCTGTGTAAGACACAGCCCACTGGGCTGGGGCTGCAGTGAGCAGCCTGGATACCATCCACTGGGAGGACCAGGCTGTATCTTTCTGTGAGAAAGATGCAGCACCCCTCATGGATGTAGGTAGCCAGGCAGTAGCCTAGCAAGGCTGCATCTGCCTGGTGCCCACACTGTCTTTAAACTTCTCTATTGAGGGCTGATCAGCTGTGATCCCACTCCTACTTGTGAGCAATCAGGAACGCAATCACAGCAGGGGAGGGGAAGAACTTTAACAGAGGCCCCACTCCACCCCATTGCTGGCAGTTCAGGGCTCCGTAAAACTGCTTGGCTGAGGCAAGGGTAGTACCACGTTCCACAGCCAAGCAGTTTAAAGAAGTGGAGGGAGGAACAAGCTATACTGGCACCTCAGCCAGGCAGCTTGTTTCTCCCTCTGCATTGTATGAAGGCGGAGTGTGATGTTGGTTTCAGTCCCTGCGGTATATCACTGGTAAAACTGCCTCTAGCTTGTTTCTCCCTCAGCACACTGGGCACTGGAGGCAGATTAGGAGCAGTGGTGGTTTCACCAGCGACATACTGTTGAGTGAAACTGCCACTGGACTCTGCCCTCCTGTTGCAGATGGAGAAACAAGCTGCGTCGGTGAGCTGCAATGCAGCTTGTTCCTCCCTCTGCTTCAGCAAGCCCCATGTCCCTCTGGCGCATACATGCTGGAGGGGACATGGGGCGTGCTGAGCGAGGGGGCAAGAAGGCTGAAAGCAGCACAGCCGCCACCCCATCTGAGCCTTCCCATCTCAAGGCAGTGGCAGATGCTGCCTCAGCTCCCCCCACTGCCTTGGGACGGGTAGGGGGAGATGCAAACAGATTGTCTCTCCCTCCCTGTGAGGGAGAGGAAGCCTGCTCCCTCCCCCCCCCCCCCCCCGCCTATGCCATGGCAGCGGATGAGGCAGGCATACAGGGTGTTAGGACGCCTGACTCATCCGCCGCTGCTTTGACATGAGCTCCTTTCCAACATTGTGATATACTGCCATATTGCAGTGTTTTGTAAAGGGACCCTGACAATTATGTCCAGTCGTGACTGACGCTGGGGTTGCGGCGCTCATTTCGCTTTATTGGCCGAGGGAGCCGGCGTACAGCTTCCGGGTCATGTGGCCAGCATGACTAAGCCGCTTCTGGCGAACCAGAGCAGCACACGGAAATGTCGTTTACCTTCCCGCCAGAGCGGCACCTACTTATCTACTTGCACTTTAATGTGCTTTCGAACTGCTAGGTTGGCAGGGACAGAGCAACGGGAGCTCACCCCGTCGCAGGGATTCGAACCGCTGACCTTCTGATTGGCAAACCCTAGGCTCTGTGGTTTAACCCACAGCGCCACCAGTGTATTACGATGTTGGAAAACAGATATCGCCCAGCCCTACTCCTCATGAGCCAGAGGAGCAACGGGGCTTTGGTGAGGCATCTCCTCCCACTTCTGGGGTCCAGCTTAGAGGTGCTGCGTGCAGTCCCAGTGAGTTTCTGCTGGAAAAAAGCCCTGCTCATGTCGTGTCCTACAGGGATAAACCATCCCCTGAGTTCAGATTGATACACATCAGTTCACAACAGATTCCCCCACTCCAAAGTCCAGCTCCAAACAATATGATCCCACTGGCACAAAATCCACTAGAGCTATGAAGACTGCAGAGGGGAAAGGGTGATTTATGGTTGGCAAAACATTTAGCTATTAATTATGCTCAAACAAAGATATTATTTTTTGTCATAAACTATGTTACAACTGGATGCTAAATGCCACTCAGTTGATCAGACAGACTAATTCAAATAGTTGGGTGTTAATTTTTTCACCAACAGAAATGGGAAAGCATGAGTGGACTGTATTAAACTTAAGACTGTACATAGAGGCCAGGAATAAAGTAGTGAAACAGCAAAGGATAAATTGAATTAAGCCAATATATTTAACATAATGGTCCTGTGTTGGGGTAGAAAAAAATCTGACTATACAGGAATCTCCATTTAAACATGACTGTTGGGCAAACTTACATTGTCATGATAGGAGCAGTTTCATTCCATTGGCCCACAGAATGACCAACTTTCACCAGCTTCTAAACTTACCAAAGATCTTCCCTGGCAGAGAGTTCCATGGGGAGGTGGCCCTTATCGAAAATGTCTGATCCACATTTGACCACTTGCCAGATTTCATATGACTTGAGTATATGGAACAGGAAGGAAGTTTCCCTTCAGGCACCCTGGTCCCTGAAAATTAATTTTTCACAGAATTAAATCTGAAGCAAATTTGGAGGCAGAGCAGCTAAGAAAAGGTGAAGGAATTTCAGTAAGTCTAGTGCAATTGCTCAGGGACTTGTGCAATTTCTCATGCATCTCCCAATACATTTTTGTGAAATGAATTTATCTATCCTGCTGTATCAGTGTGCCTTTTGGAAAAGCTAACAAGTCTCATACCTTTCCTCTCCTCTAGGTTATCTACTGGTTTAAAAACACCACAGAATACTTCAATAAATATGCAACTGCCTTCAAGAGAGACAAGCTCTTATTTTAATAGCGTGGCTCCAAAGGATATGGTTGGCTATCCATCTCCACGGGCCAGTTCCGTCCCCATCATTCCTTCGGTGGGCTTAGACGAAGCCTGCATGCAGACACAAAACGTTTCAGACATAACAGGCATCAAATGGTGCAAAAACTCCTATTCCACTGAACTTGTTAATGTGAGTGCCCCAGCCAGCAGTTGTCTTATTGCAGAACAACAAGAAGTCAAAATATTGTTAGAAACTGTCCAGGAGCAGATCCGAATCCTGACTGACACAAGGAGGTCGGAGGACTTTGCGCTGTCAAATGCCGACGCCAAGAACAGTACAAGTGAAAACACAGCATTTCTGCCCATGAGTCCTGTGGTGAAATCGGAACAAGAGGCACAGTTTGTCTTAAAAAGTGAAATGAAAAGAGACTCAGCATCAGTCAAGTGACTTTGACCGGGGGTGGGGGTAGGGGGGTGGGAGGGATGTATGGATCTGTGCATTTGAAGCTTTGCTAAACAGGAAAGAGAGGAAATTAAATACAAATTATTTATATGCATTAATTTAAGAGCATCTACTTAGAAGAAACCAAATAGTCTATCGCCCTCATAACAGTGTTTTTTAACAAAATATTTTTTTAAGGGAAAGAGAGGTACCAGGAGGGAAAACACTTAATCAGAAATTTTGATTATTTTTTTTCTTCTTTTCTTCCAGTTTTCTCCCACCCCTTATTCTGTTGTTTCCTCCGGGCTTACAAAACACAGTTTCACAATTTTACAGATGTCCTGTTTGAAGGTTTAGTCTGGCACAACACCTTAGATGTATGAATTCCAGAAGAGTGCTACATGAGAACTGTTGTTGGGCATTTTACCAGCACATCTTCCACTGAAATGAATGGGAGCAAGAGCACAGTTACTGTTCTTATTTCGCTGTTTCAATGGGGCTCGCTTGGGTGACACTGGCATTGTGCCCAGTGCCAATGCTCCCCCATGCCTCCTAACCACAATCCCTTTTGAGTAGTCTGGCTCTCACAGCCTCCACAATTCAGACCACTGTTTAACACAAGAGTTTTGTCACTGATCCAGATTTGTAAAACAAATCCAAATGAGCCGTACCAAAATATCACTGGAAATGAAATCCAACGTCAGTTTGGCCATTCGTTCCACAAGCAAAACAAACAAGGAATTCTGAATGAAGTCATAGCAGCTTTGGCAGGACTGCAGGAGGGTGTTGTAAGGGAGAAAGGGATTTGAAAATTTAGGTCCTCCTCCAGTGATGCTTTGCAGGAATCCAAAATGGTTTGGTAAGTCTAGTAACATTTCTCAGGAGAGTTTAAGCATATCCCTAATGCAAATATGTAACTCTCCTGCAAAAACTAGAATGTGTTACGTCAAGACTTAAATTCTAGCACCTCAGCAAGTGTGGATGCTTTATGGTATTTTAATACCAGGAGGTTTGATCCAAATGAGCACTACTCTAGTAGGTAAATCTAAGGATGTTCTCTTCTCACTTCAGCACTCGCTATCAACGACTTTTATTTGGAAACAATTTCCTCCCCCTCTTAATTTCAAACCAGAAAAAAAATTCTACTTGAGAGGAAGGTTACTCATGGCAGATACGCAGCCTGTGTGTATATTACCTATTTCATTTTATTTTCAAACAACACAACAAAAGCCCACACCTTAAACCACATTACGTTTGCCATGGAATTTCGAGTATTGTCAGAATGTTATTCTTGGAAGTCATTTGTGAACTCCAGAGGGACTGCTCAAGTATGTGCATACGTGTGCGTTTTAATTTTATTAACTCCTTGTCCAGGGGCCTGGAGGATCTTGTGCGTTTCTGTATTCGGCATATATATATATGCGATTGTCACTTTAATTTACTTCCATGTCTAATATTCCCATTCACTTTCAACCTGATCCATAACCAAGTGAAGCATCTTCACTGGACATGATCCAAAGTTCCTTTCCTCGGAGAGGAAATGCTCAGTTTGTGTATGTTAATTTCCCATTGTCCATGTGTAGAGCAGCATTGGATGATAAAAACAGAAAATTCAGCTCTCTGGCACTTCCTGCTTTTCCGTACCATCCTTAGCAAAAGCTACACATCTCATTGTATGGGACGTGTGCCAGTTTTCCTTCAGGGGTTACATGGAAATGGGAAGTATAAGTCTTGTTCTCCCTGCAAATTGTAAAGGCCAGAGCTGTCCTTAGGTTTTCAACCTTAAAACCTGGATCACACAATCCTAAGTTTAGGGAGACCCCTGAATTTGAATGGACACATTAGCAGCAATCTGTCCTCAGATGCTTCTTTTACACATCGTGCAATCCACTGAGCCAAAGTGGTTTTAGAAAAATATTCATTGATATTAATGGAGGTCTGGGTGAGCACAAAATCAGGTCCTTAAAAATAAGATAAACTTGCCAGTTGGGGTTTTCCTAAGAACTTGAAATTTCTTTTGTATTGTTTTTATTTAACCACAAACCACAATATGGCATCAGAATAAAGAACTTGTGTTCAGTAACAACCTATGTATTAGTACTTTTTTATTTTTGAAACAAGAGTATCATCTGCTTAAACTGTTTGTACAAATTACTCTCTATAGTAAAGAAAAGAGAAAAAATAGACCAAACAGCCTTCCCTCTTTAATGGTAGAGATCATATTTTCTAAACTATATGCACACTATATAGATGGAATACATTAATACTCTAATCCACAGCCAGAATATTGTTATAAAAAATTGCATTACCTTGATTCCCAAGTTTTCTCAAGAGCCAGGTTTCCAAAATAGGGCAGTAGATATGTTCCTGTGATAATGAGAAGAAAGCAATATTTTACTCCCTGTCAAATGAACTGGATAAAGATGCTTTAAAAATGCCATTTGTTTTACTTGCCATTCACAAATCCCCGACACCATTGAAAATCCGTAGACACACAAATCCTCCCCCCCCCCAATGTTGATGGAATTGTCTTGTTTACATAACTTTCTATAGCTCTAATCTTTGCTGTGTGTTTTCACTAAAGCGGTATTTCACTGCAAACTCTGACTGATCTGATCCAGAATGGTAACACCAATTATACTTTTCCACCAATGTCAGAAGTTCTCATAAGATTGGATAAAAGGGGTTGGGGTTGGGGTGCTACCCAGAATCATAGGAAAAGACAATGAACACAGAGTTGGCTGTTTTGCTGGCGTGGGGAGCAAACAAAGAACCTCCCCTTCTAACCAGTCTTAAAAATCTACTGGAAACACACTGCATGATTTCTGCTGGAGAGAGAAAAAAAACAAATCTGATTTTGGCAATGCCTTTCTTAAAGCATTCTATCATTTTGCCATCCTCAAAAGGAGGAAGAGCAGAGCAGCAATGTATTAATGGTCAGTTGATGTGGTTTCTTGGTTTCTTTTTTTAATTGACATGAGAGATGAAGATCTGAAATGGTGGGAAATCTTCCATTTGTGTTAGCAATGCTCTCTGTATCCAGCAAAGGATGTGTGACTGTTATATGTTAACTGTTCTATTCAGTTTTCAGCATGTTTGAATAGAGAGACATTAATATTAACCATCTGAAAGACTAGTGTACTTATTTGTTAAGAATGCAACTTCATCTCACAAATTCGATGCAGGGGAGGTGTGTCAAGATATGCTGGCACGGGTAATTCTTAATCTGAATTAACAGTTTGTACTATGAACGCTTCCCCCCCACCCCACACTCACTTCAGTCTAGCATTTTAATTTCTTACTCAGACTGCACAAAAATAGTATAGCAAGTTGCTGCATGTACACACACACACACACACATACACAAATTCAGGAGGTACTAGGAAAAAATCTGCTCTGCTTTAACCATCATGTGAAACAGGTCATTTCAAAGGCACGGGAAGGCATCCATCTATAAAGTGACAGCCAGTGATTTCATTAGTCAATATTTCAGAACTCCTGGGCTTTGGTCCAAGCTAGGTATGCCATTGATCAAGGCAGAAATTCAGTGCCTATCACGTGTACCAACAGTATTTGGAGATTTTTAATGGTTTCATGAGGAAAAATCTCATCTCTTAAGATGACCATAAAATATGTTATGGACATTTCCTATGCCTTGTGACGCTGAACAGTCATTCGTACCACAAGTGCTAGCTTGGCCCTGTGACCGTGGGTGCCTGGGGCCATGGGTGTCATACAGCATGCATGACCCTGGCACTGAAATTTGTGGGTGCCTGGCCACTTCAGGGGGAATTTTGTGGGTGCTCGGGCACCCAGGGCCCCAGGCAGTTGGCGCCTATGATTCGTACTCAAATGTGCTTGCCTATGTTGGTGTGCACAAATGTTCCTGATATGCATAGCATTTCAAGCAATCTAAACTGTAAAATACGAAGAGTTCAATTTTGAAATAGGTGGGAAAGCTTACACAGAATACATCCAATTCCTTTAAAAAAAAACACCCTACTACATGGTGATCTTTTGTGTATGCATTTCATTTACATAAACAACCCATTCAATGAATAAAGCCACTGTGTACCATTTACACACACACACACACACACACACACACACACACACACACACTCAAAATGCACAACATGATTGTTTTGTAAAGTGCCCCATTAGCAGTTGCTCCACCATCTGGAAACTGCTAAGTAAATCCCCAAGATACAAAAGCAGTTTGGTTCTGAAAGAGATTCTGAAAGAGAAATTGCCCCTTGACGGCAAATTCTAGTCTTCTGGGCATTTCCCAGCTGTTGAGCTACCTAGTCCGTAAAGGAAATTGGGAGAGGAAGCTGGTGGTAGGAAAATTCATTAAATAACTATAATGATGCACTGATATCTTGAGTTGCTGCCAATGGGTGCAACTCCCACCCACAACAGGGAAAACACACTCATGGATGCATTGTGTAGTAACACATCGGTGGAAGGTGAGACCTAAAGAAACTGCCGTGCTGTAGCTATGAGCACACTGGTGTTGCCTCTCTGAAATGGGACTGCTATGGAGACTCTCATAAGAACGTGGCCCCACTGAATAATACTGAATAATAATAATAATACATTTTATTTATATCCCGCCCTCCCCAGCCGAAGCCGGGCTCAGAGTGGCTAACAACAGTAAAACGATAAAACCTTCTAAAATCATTTCATTATAAAATTAATTCTAATCAAATTAATGGCAACCATTGGGCTAGAAGTTCTGTGAGGATTGCCTAAGGAGGGAGTCAGGCTGTGCCCTGGCCAAAGGCCTGGTGGAACAGTTCTGTCTTGCAGGCCCTGCGGAAAGATGTCAAGTCCTGCAGGGCCCTAGTCTCTTGTGACAGAGCGTTCCACCAGATCAGAGCTACAGCTGAAAACGCCCTGGCTCTGGTTGAGGCCAGCCTAACCTCTCTGTGGCCTGGGACCTTCACAATGTTTTTGTTTGAAGACTGTAAGTTCCCTGTGGGACATACCAGGAGAGGCGGTCCCATAGGTACGAGGGTCCTAGGCCGTATAGGGCTTTGAAGGTTAAAACCAGGACCTTAAACCTGATCCTATACTCCACCGGGAGCTAGTGCAGCTGGTATAGCACCGGGTGAATGTGATTTCGCAGCGAGGACCCTGTAAGGAGTCTCGCCGTGGCATTCTGCACCCGCTGGAGTTTCTGGGTCAGTCTCAAGGGCAGCCCCACGTAGAGCGAGTTACAATAATCCAGTCTGGAGGTGACCGTCACGTGGAACACAGTGGCTAGGTCAGGGCGAGAGAGGTAAGGAGCCAACTGCTTAGCTTGGCGGAGATGAAAAAATGCCGCCTTTGTTATAGCTGCAATCTGCGCCTCCATGGAAAGGGAGGTGTCGAAGATTACACCCAAACTCTTAACAGAAGGCGCTGGCACTAACTGCACTCCCGCAAGAGATGGGAGTTGCCCCCCCCCCATCCCATATCGTCCCTAGCATAGGTGGAGAGCAGAAGTTGTTAGACTCCAAGTCTCCTAAGCCCCAGCCAGTATAAACAGTGGTCAAAGATTAGGAGAGTTGTAGTTCAACAATATCTGGAGGACCACAGGTTTTCCATAAATGATATGTGAGCATGCACATCTCAAAGGGAGCAACATGTAAGTTTGGCCAGGGATAGGTCAGTCAGCAGAGCATGAGACCCTTAATCTCAGGGTCGTGGGTTCGAGTCCCACATTGGGCAAAAGATTCCTGCATTGCGAGGGGGTTGGACTAGATGACCCCTGTGGTCCCTTCCAACTCTACAATTCTATGATTCTATAAAATAGACGATGGGAGTATGAATCAGAAAATGGTATTCAATTTGGAAACAAACATTAAATCTGTCCAAAAAGTCTTCCACACAACCACCCATTTGCCCCCAAACCCAAAAGACGATGCATGAGACAAGTTGGAGGAATTGCAAAGCAACAATAAACCAACTATCCAAATTCAAAGAAATATGTGCAAGTAACACTAGGTCCCGCTGTCAAGTGTTCATCGAACATGCGCATGCCAAGCCTACAGGGCACCCCTAAACCTCACCATGCACCCTGGCAGAGCTTTGAAAAGTGCTCATAACCCAACAATGCCTCAGTTTACCCTATATTCCACCACTTCCCTACCTGCCTGTATTCAATGCCCTAAACAGGCTGCCATACCATGCCACTGCCAGAAGCCAGGCAATGAATAGAGGAACCCTAAGGACAATCAAAGGGACGTGGGTGGCACTGTGGTCTAAACCCACTGAGCCTCTTGGGCTTGCCGATCAGAAGGTCAGCGGTTCGAATCCCGTGACGGGGTGAGCTCCCGTTGCTTGGTCCCAGCTCCTGCCAACCTAGCAGTTCGAAAGCACACCCAAAAGTGCAAGCAGATAAATAGGTAAGGTAAATGGTATTTCCGTGTGCTGCTCTGATTTCGATGTGCCTTTGCACCAGAAGCGGCTTAGTTATGCTGGCTACGTGACCCGGAAAAACTGTCTGCAGACAAACGCCGGCTCCCTCAGCCTGTAAAGCAAGATGAGCGCCGCAACCCCAAAGTTGTCTGCGACTGGACTTAACTGTCAGGGTCCTTTACCTTTACCATTAAGGACAATCAATGAATCTCACCTCCCCCCCCCCAAAAAAAAAAAAATTCCAACAGCCCCTTCAAGAGGCAACAATAATAAAGGGAGGGAGAGAGGGTACTCTAAAGAAAAGCAAGGAAGAATGTTTAGAGGAGGAGCAGGTTTAAATGTCCAGCTTCCCATTTATTGCATCCATTTTATTTGGACTGGGAAGCTCTGCTTGCAACTTCAGAACAAGTCAGGATCACAAATCGCAATTTGAAGCTGGTTTAAGATTTTGGCTTGTTCTGAAATTGGCAAACTATAGTCTCCCAATTTGGAGGGAACTGGAAACTATGTTTCATTGGAGAATTGGAAGTTTGATTACAGAGGACTGCGAAAGGAGGAGAACAGGGGCTGAGTGCTCAGACAAAAAGCTCATTGGTCTCTGGGCTTATCAAGCCAAGATATGATCATCCTAATTGGGTCAATGTGTAGGGAGGACTCATAACAATTCAACAAAGCCAGAGAGCTCAAAGCCAATAGTAACTGAAGTTTCAAAAACTACAGCCTGCCATCTTAAACTACTTTTCATCCTTTTTTGTTGAATTCATTTTATTTGGTTCAGGAACTAACAAACAAAACTATTTGCAGTGGTGATATGCAACTCTCATTGTTCTTTTATTTTCTTTTAGTTAAAGAGAAAAGAAATTCAGATCTGTTAGCAGAACAGAACTCTAATTGTTCGGTGATTAAATCAGATGCAGCATTTGTCTCTTTCAATGATCATAAGTCCAATAAAAGATTATCCAAATGGGGTTTTCAGCTTTGTGCAAATGGGTTTTATAGAGCTAAACAAATATTTGGCCTACAGAAAGTGTCTTACTCCTACTGAAGCAAGGATCATTGATCTATTGCTGGATCTGATCTATTGCTGATATTGTGACCTATTGCTGAAGGATGCTTTCTAAGGAAATGAATCATTCCCTTCTGATTCACAGCAGTGTGGGCTACCCTTTATTTTGCATGTGAAAAATCTGCTGGGGTCAACAAGAGTCATGCAGTCATCAGTGACAAAACACTGGATGTCCTACCACAGCCACCCTCTTCCTAGGGTTAAGTGGTCTCTATTTGAACATTAGTTCAGATAAAATATTCAACATGCACACATTTACCGTATTTTTTGCTCTATAAGACTCACTTTTTCCCTCCTAAAAAGTAAGGGGAAATGTGTGTGTGTCTTATGGAGCGAATGCAGGCTGCGCAGCTATACCAGAAGCCAGAACAGCAAGAGGGATCGCTGCTTTCGCTGCGCAGCAATTCCTCTTGTTGTTCTGGCTTCTGAGATTCAGAATGTTTTTCTTCTTCTTTTCCTCCTCCAAAAACTAGGTGCGTCTTATGGTCTGGCGCATCTTATAGAGCAAAAAATACGGTAAACATTCAAATGTTCCCAATATTGTTGGAAACAAAAACTTGAAACAGTGGGTTTAACCCTGAATGTTGCAGTAAATTAGATTCGAACCAGCACATAGGTAAGAGTCTCACATGCTCTATCACATATTCAACATCTAAACTGCAAATATGACAAAAGCAGGATTGGTTCCATGAACCAGTGCTGAAAACCTGAGCATCTTTTTCAGAAATGCACAAACAAAAGGCTGCAGTCCTATACCTACTTGTCTTGCGATAAGCGCTGCTGAATTTGCGGGCTTTACATCTGAGCAGATACTTATAGGATTGCTCAGTTTATCTGCTTCTTTGCAAATAATTTCGTTCTTTGCGAATAATTAAAAACTGTGAACAAGGGCTGCTTGCACTCTGAGAGCCACAGGGTTGCATTTACAGGAACATCACCATCAGAAAACATCAGATCTAAAAGAGAGTAACACAAGAGGAGCAAAGCAGAATTTCCTGTACATGCTTCTGACAAAGATGCATAAAAATATAATTTTTAAAAAGTTTGCAAGTAGGATGCAATGCTATGTACCACTTTTTTGGAAGCAATTCCCACCGAACTCAGTGGGACTTACTCCTAAGAAAGCATGTGTAGGATTGGGCTGCATATTTCCTTCTATTTCCTTCTTTCATATATATTTTTTAAATTGAAAATGTTTGTGTGTCCCCCCCCCCCCCCCGTATTATTAAAAAAAAAAATCAGGCCCACAGTCTTTGTGGGGTGGGATGGATTGGGGCAGGTGCTCATTTGTGTATGTGTCATTTATCACCCCTACATTTCAATAAAGCATCAATGGCAATGGTTCAATCTGCTGATTGTCTGAAGACACAGACAAGCACATTTTCCAGGTAAGGAGCCTATAAACACAGGTGCATTCTTTGGAACGGTGAGAGGATATTGAGGAAACATTCTCATAAAAATAAAATACAGAGAGATGCAACATACAGTCCCCAAATTTATCATATTTATGCCCTGCCTGTGGGCCTTCACTCAAAAGTTCTCCGCAGCTTAGCTATTTTCCTTAGCTATTTGGTGGGAAGGGAGACTTTCCACTGATAAAAATGTGTGTCGGCTTATGCACTCAAATGATGCCACAGGGCCAAAGTATACATTAAACACACTTGGCAAGCATGTGCTTGAACTGGCCACCCTTATTTTGATTGGGGGAGGGGGAGAAAGCAGGTACATGAAGCCCCCCTCCAGAGAATATAACTGATCTGAATTGTATATTTCCCCCTGATGTTTGCAGTGCACAATACTGCACTCTTGGGGACAAAAGAGCTATTGAAAGTTTCGGCAGGAAATGGATTCAGGCTCCCACTCCCAATTAGGAGTTTGTTATAGTACGGGCAGTGGCGGAGCTCCATGCTCCGACACCGGGGGGCAGAGAGCAGGTGGGGTGTGGCTGGCATGCATCCCAGGGCGTGGTGCTCATCCTAGGGGCGTAGCATGCCACCTGTGGGGGCATGGCACCCAGCGTGGGCGGTGGGGGCAGCTGCGATGGCACCCCACTGGTATCACGCTGCCAGGGGCGGTGCGTTCCCCCCACACTCCTCTTCCTCCACCAGTGAGTACGGGACCCCATGGCATCCTGTACATCAGTTTAAAAATAATAATGTGTTGTAGCATGGAGTTTGGGTGAAAGTTCTAAAAGCAATGGGCTGTCAGCGGCAGGTTTGAAGCGGGCCTGAATGAAACGGGCTTCTATCTCTGGTGTCAGAACTCAAACTAGAAAATGTAATCCAATTCCATGCAACAAGGAGACATGGAAATCAATATTTCTCTTATACTTCTTATACCTCTTATACTTAATACTCTTCAAAAAGTGCAATGCTAACAAATGTGTGGAGCTTAAAATGGAATATGCATGAAAACTGCCAAAACATTTACAGTCGAACCTTGGATCCGAAACGCCTTGGTACTCCGACTTTTGGGTCCTGAACGCTGCAAACCAGGAAATGAGTGTTCCGGTTTGCGAACGTTCTTTGGGACCCAAACATTCATTGGGGCTTCTGGGGCTTCCGATTGGCTGCAGGAGCTTCCTGCAGCCAACCAGAGGCCGTGCTTTAGTTTCTGAACATTTTGGAAGTCGAATGGACTTTCGGAACGGATTCCGTTCGACTTCCAAAGTACGAATGTACTGTCTTCAATTAACATCGGTGGGGTTTGCACATTTGGAATAAGTACAAGGAAATTTTCCTCCTTTGTATTGGAGCAGGCTGAGCAAAAGCCAGCTATCCAGCTATCCCTGCATGATAAGGTGAAAATCCCTCTTCTACACAAAAAACCAAGGATGCCGGAGACCAGGCTTCTCACCTAGCCACCCTATTGGTTGGCCAGTCATCTTCATTTCCATTCAACCCCTCTCTCTGCTGCCTTTCTGTCTGCCCCACAGATTGTGTCCATACCTTGCCCCCTGTAAGTACACAAATAGAACACATCAGGTACCGATACAAATTCAAACTGGCGGCATTCCTGTGTCTGTAAATATGGACTCTCTACGGTATATGAGTTTGCCATTAACATTGCATCCCACATTTTTTATTAATGCCATGTTTCTGACCTTTAGCGCTGCTGCTGCTACTGCTGCCGCCGCCACCTCAAGTTCTTTTTATGACTGCAGTGGTTTTACAACCAGCAGGGAAATTGCTTGATAAGCTAATTTAGCTCCAGGCTGCCTGTTTGTAGGATGGTTCCTGCCTTCATCCTGGAGCCGATTTCTCTCTCACACACCCCCACTGACATATTCGGTGCAGTTAGTGGCGCCCAGATGGTGGTTTATGTCAGATAAAGTGGATTTCTGTACAGTTACATTTATGGGATATAGTAAATATTATCCTTCTTCCTATGAATTCACAGCGTTTTATATAGGGGCCACATGTCAAGAGTGAAATGGCAGAGAACTCACAGAGTGAACCTGGGTTGCACCAGCTGTTATGAGGAAGGCCAGATTCCAGTTATCGCACATCAAAGCCGAGTTTGTACAAGCAGCAGCATGTAGGAAAACTGTTTCTGGACTCTTCTGTCTACAGATTTTTGTGACTGAGTGCTCCCACAAGCTCAACAACTACTTGTTGTTTAGTCGCTTAGTGGTGTCTGACTCTTCGTGACCCCATGGACCAGAGCACGCCAGGCACTTCTGTCTTCCACTGCCTCCCGCAGTTTAGTCAAACTCATGCTGGTAGCTTTGAAAACACTATCCAACCATCTTGTCCTCTGTCGTCCCCTTCTCCTTGTGTCCTCCATCTTTCCCAACATCAGGGTCTTTTCCAGGGAGTCTTCTCTTCTCATGAGGTGGCCAAAGTATTGGAGTCTCAGCTTCAGGATCTGTCCTTCAAGTGAGCACTCAGGGCTGATTTCCTTCAGAATGGTTTGATCTTCTTGCAGTCCATGGGACTCTCAAGAGTCTCCTCCAGCACCATAATTCAAAAGCATCAATTCTTCGGCGGTCAGCCTTCTTTATGGTCCAACAACTACTACAGGCAATGAAAACTAGCTGTTAGGGAGAACTGTTCTATAGAATGCAGAGCCAGTCCTACCATTAGGCACAGTTCTTATGGGGACCCCTGGCCATTTCCTCTGTTAGAAGTCAGAGCTATGTGTGCCTGTTATACATCCCCATCAGCTAGCCTGCTGCCCTCAGGTGCCTATTGCCAGGACTGAAGATGCCTAAGAGTCCGCTTCTGCTCATACACTGGAGGTGGGGAGCCATCTTGGTTTTTTGCCTCAGGCAGCAAAGTGCCTAGGAACCTGTTTCACTTCATATGTTACTGCATCTTGACCATGCTGGTTGAGTCTTGATGAGAGTCGTAGCCCAGCAAGAGCTGGAGGGCTGCAGGTTCTCCATTCCTCTTTTATCGCCATCTTCCTGGTTCATTACTTTTCTATGTATTGGGGATGGGAATTTATGGAGGAACACACAGACATGGGGTTTTTCACAGGCAGTGGCTGAAGGTATAGCATGGGAATGTTTTTTTACTAAGTGTCTGCTGTTAGCATTAACTGTTTGCTTCCTTGTTTTATCTTACCAGCTTTTTAGCCAAGGTTGGCTTCCAAATAAGCTTGCAATTAAATTCCCCAAAGCATTGCAATATATTAGGACTATGTGTCCTAAGTGTTTGTATGCAGTGCCTTCTGGTTCCTAGCAGGTGATGCGGTGCTACTATTTTTTTAGAAGGCTAAAGTGGGGGAATGATTTTGCTCAGATTGGAGGGGCTTCAGGGGGCAATGCTTCTGGTTTGCATTAAAGGCCCCACCTCATCCCTCTCCCCAACAATTTGAGCACTGAATTGGTATCACACCCCTGGTTCCAGGCCCCAGAAGGAGCAGCAAAAGGATTTAAGGACCAGGTGATGGGAAAGAAGTAGCCCTTTCAGGTAGGTAGCTCTACTTACTAGTTGCTAATCCCAAGATTCTTTCCCTACAAATACTTTCTTCAGTTTAAGAAACCCTTAGTACCATTCTAGGGTATTAGCCTTGATTTTAGGAGTTATTTCTCAATTGACTGAGATTGTTAGGAATTCTAAGCCATTGATAGTAGTACTGAACGTCCTTAAAGAGATTATCTCATATACTTTTAGGCTTCCTTTAAATATTCTGCTATGAAGGCATAGGTTTGATAGTGGGGGGCAGGGGAGACCCAGCCTTTGGCAATCAAGGAATGGCTAACAGAAATGTTGGTTGTCAAAACATGCTCCCGGGATGCAGCTATTGTCTGCTCAATGTGCAGCATGTAACCAAAGTCTTGGATGCTGAAAATGACAGATTAACTGACTTGGAGAAAAAACTAATTCTACGTATTATATTGGAACACACAGTGTAAGTATATAAAAATAGAAAGAAGAGAAGAAGAGTTTGGATTTGATATCCCATCTTTCACTCCCCTTAAGGAGTCTCAAAGCGGCTAACATTCTCCTTTCCCTTCCTCCCCCACAACAAACACTTTGTGAGGTGAGTGGGGCTGAGAGACTTCAGAGAAGTGTGACTGGCCCAAGGTCACCCAGCAGCTGCATGTGGAGGAGCGGGGACACGAACCCGGTTCCCCAGATTACGAGTCCACCGCTCTTAACCACTACACCACAAAGGACTCTTTTCTGTACTTCTCAATTTGCTTAAAAATATATATATTGAAAAGCAATTCCTATTGTACTGCCAAAATCCAAATAACCAAGAGAGGCCCATAAAGGGCATTTTGAATTTAGATTCAGATTTGTATATTTGTTTTAATATTTCCATATGGAATGTTCCTGATCTGTTCCATACATTACTATATCCCCCCGCCCACCTGAAAAATATGCCACTTTCAATTGGCTAGTGAAGGGATGGGGATGAAGTCAGTTTAGCCCTAATTTGCACTTTCTGGAAAAAAATAGATGAGCCAAAACACAGCTATCCTTCATTTTAAAAGTGTCAAAAATGTGTATATTGGGAGAAAGGGCACAAAAGATATGTATTAGTGAAAATAACTTGCAAAAATGCGTATTATTAACACCAGCTAATTATTATTAAAATGTGTATTATTAACACCAGCTAATGTAGAAATGATGGAAGCTGACCCCAAGATTGGGAAAATGAGAAACTGAGAGAAAGCAAAACTGACAGACTTACCCATCCCTAGAGTAGATCACAATGGACAAAATGACATCTTTGCACTACTGTAGATTCATTCCATTTCCCCAAACTAGGCCTGTGTTCCCACACTGAAGAAAGGACTTAAACGTTCATTTCATCTCCATCCAGAGGCAAGAGGCAGGCATCTTGCTTGCCACTTTCCTGCTTAGAAAAGGGATACTTATTCTTGTGGGTGATTGATGGCTCAGACAGGCATCTCCCTAAGTTGAGCCATCCGTGAAACGAGTTGCCCTCTGGCGTGGCAAACCGCTGCACTGACTTCCGAGGGGGCTGTTTAAATTGGGCGCAATAAGATGTAGTGCAGGCGGTTCATAAAATTCCTATTAAGAATCAGGCCTGACACTTGGTTAAAATTTAGCTAGCTTGCGGAATCCTATTTGCCACTGTTAAAAACACATTAATTATCAGTGCCCTCTCATGCAAGACTACAGTGCATGTTATATAGCTCCAGAAACACCCCGCGACAATAATTCCAAGCGTTTTTTTCTTGTCCGCATAGCTGTGGGACCTGAAACTTTGCTCAGGCGTTGCAAGCAATTTGGACCTTGTAATGCGCCCAGCTCACAGATGAAAACTGACAGCCCCATTCTATGGCCAGATCAAAATGGCCGCCCCTTGAACTGCTACTTAGACCAGAGCAAGTCTGGAATTCATGCCTTACGTTAGGCAGAAGATGCAGACAGTTAAGTCAGATCACCGAACTGATATAAGGTGAAATCCTTTGCACCCACAAAAACAGTGGGAAAGAATAGTATGACCCAAATTATGTCCTGTAACTTTCCAGGTTAAGGGCATTGCAGACAGATTTTTCCCTCCCTCTGGAAGGAATTAACATGGAATTGAGTACTGAGCTTCCGCTAGAAACTAATACATTTCCAGATGTGGCTTTTACCTTATGTGAAAGATCATACATAACAAGAAATTACCAGGTAAGGAAACATCAGGAAAATTGAATAAAGTGTTGTCTAAATGCAACCTCTCATTTTCTTCCTTTCTTTCTCAGAAGGTGCTCTGAGTGAACAATTCAGCGCCCCCAGAACTGTGCTAGTTGGATCTTTGTCCTTGAGTGCTGCAATCCACTCTGCTTTTACAAGGCAGAAACAACACTCCCTCGCTCTATTTCCCACTACAAAAAAAACAAAACAAAAAAAAAACACACCTTTGAAGGGCATCTTTGAAACATATTCTTTTGACAGGAGCAGCCAAAGCAAAACATGCCTTGTTTTCCCCAGCTGCCCCTAAAGAGCTAGCTAGGATGGGAGGCGCTTCCTTTACATATAAGACCCCATTTATTTGCACTATACATTTAAAGCACTATCATGCCACTTTAAAGAAGGATCGATTGTTTAACCACTTTGAGAATTGTAGCTCTGCAGGGGATATAGGGCTCTTCTAACAGTTCTCAGCAACCTTAACAAGCTATAGCCCTGTGACTCTCTGTGGGAAGCCATGACTGTTTAAAGTGGTATGATACTGCTTTAAATGTCTCAAGTGGACGAGGCCTAAGGCATGCTATCCATTTTATTATACTGACCCTAGGGCTGCTTGGGGTTTTTATAGGTTTCTGTTGCCTCCCTGGATTCTTTCCTTTAGTCCCTTAAAAAGGCATTATTACTATCATTATGGATTCAATTTTTTAATCCCACTTTTCCTCCCAAAGGAGGCCAATTACTGCCTCCTCTGTTGAGCTTCTGTGGAGTTGAAGCAGCTTTTCCTGCTGTTGCTGCTGCTGCTGCTGTTGTTCTAAAAACTGATACTGAAGTAATATTTTGTTTTCTTGAAATCGATAAAAAGGATATCCATAGAAAGTGAAGGGCAAGTCTCTCACTTTTGAATCTCACCCATGAAGCAACAAAGAGGGAGACGCAAAATAAGTAAAGCTTTTTCTGCTAGGGTTATTTTTGTGTGTGTCATATTGTTGTTCAAGTCATGTGTACCCCCATTCTTCATCTCTAGAGAAACTTATTTCCGCGACTAGCAATCTAGCATGATTTGGCCTTACCAGGCAACATCACTTTCTAGACCAGGGGTCACCAGTCTGCTCTACTCCACAAGCTGTAGCATACAACTCCCATCAGCCCCGGTCCATGTGGCCAAAGTTCAGGGATGATGGAAGCTGTGGTCCAACAATATCCACATTGGCTACCCTGTTCTAGCCAATGAGGAAGTGGCAAAAGAAAATCCCACCTTGCTGAGTACAGGTTTCAGCCCAGATTAGTTTGACATAGGCTGAAGCCCAGGCTTATGAAATAACATTTGCAAAACTGAATAAATATAGTTTCCCTAATACAAAGTGCTCATCTTCTCAGTTAACCTTATTCAGTTTTGAGCTATTAACTCTTCAGAAGTATTTGTCAAAAAAAGCCCAAGGTAAATATTCAATATTCCTAGAAATAATTGATCTTGAGCTCTGTTTCCATTTCTCTTGCTGATACTTTCCAAACTAAACGATTCAGGAAATTCTAAGATAATGTTGCACTTGTTTGTTTGTTTTACACTAGACTGTCCCATGGGCAGTAGGAGTGATACACGTAGTCCAATTAAATATAGGTTATGTCTAAAATTATATTCTACAGGAATATAATTGTTTGCAGCAAGGTGCTCCTCCCACATAATTTTTCTGCAGGAAGAGAAGAGACCTGGATGCAAAGAGCCATTTTAATACATTATTTTTATCCTTAGAAATTTATTGGAAAAATTCACCTTGGATAGAAGCCATATTGCATATACAGATTACACTTTAAATAGGAAACCTCCTAAGAAATGATAAATAGCTATACAATATCAAAACATTAAAAGAAATTCGCCCTCTATTTCTCAAACACAAACCAACCCTTTTTATACTTTTATGCGGCAAATCAATTCAAGGCTGTAAATGACTCAGAATAAATGGCAAATGAAAGACAAAGAGAGCCTTTATGTTTACATTAAAACATGGAGGCTTTAAGATAATTTTGTTTCAATATACAAGGTCCACATCCTTTTTACAGCCTTTTAAAAAACCACATCATATGTGCATGTTGCCAGCCTCCTTGAGGCATGTGTGAATAAACAAAGACCAAATACATCAAGGGAGTGATGACAATGGTAGCTATGAACTTAGAAGATTTGCTAAAAGCTTTAAACCAGGGGTAGCTAACCCCTTCCAGATGTTGTTGGACTTCAGCTCACATCAGCTTCCATCCAACATGGCAAATAGGGATCGTGAAAGTTGTAGTCCTGCAACATCTGAAGGGGGTAAAAGTTAGCCATTGTCTGCTTTAAGTCTATGAATATTCTGATTTTTTTTTTAAAAAAGTTGCCTCTTATACAATAGACATTTAGTAGTGCCTCAGAAATGTATTGTCTCTCTCTCTCTTCCAAATTCCAGAATTCACCATTAAATGCCAATTTTGGACGTGATGATGTCACAATAATTAAGTGAGATTTTATTTATGTTAATGTGAGCTGGCTCAAGAGCTAAATTTGAAATACTGCAGTTTCATTGTGATCATTTTGTAATTAGTGAGTGCTGTGTCAGTGCAACTAGCATTGTCTTCAGATCTCCCTCTCTCTCTCTCTCTCTCTCTCTCTCTCTCTCTCTCTGGAAATACACGTGGAATGCTTGCCTTCCTGATTGTCATCACTTTCCCTGAGCTGACAAAAAAATCTACCTCATGCTATGCTCCAGGAGAGCAGCATGGGGGGAAGTGCAGTAAAAATTAGTCATTTCCTTTATTTTTGGAATATTTTTAAAGATCTATCACAGAATGGAAAGACGTGAGAAATCATCAACACAGTATAGCGGCAACTCTTAATATAATTTTAATCAGGACGGTGCTTTAAGTAGCCAATTTAATCACTGTCATCATCAACATCATCAGAGTGATTGAAACCATCATTACGTTGCCTGTTGATTATCTGGAGGTGCTTCTTCCTGCACCATACAAGTTGTTCATTAGAAAAGTGTCAGAGAGGGCGGGAGAAAGTGGCTTACTAGGGCAGCAGGGCATGCCAGGGTCAGTCCTTGCAAGAATAAGAGTGAAGCTGCAAACACAGAGAGACTGTATCTATCTTGATCTGTATATCCATAGTGTGTGTGTGTGTGTGTGTGTGTGTGTGTGTGTGTGTGTGTGTATTATATATATATACACACACACACACACACACACACACACACACACACTCATACACACACACACACACACACACACAGTGGTACCTCGGGTTACAGGCGCTTCAGGTTATAGACACCGCTAACCCAGAAATAGTACCTCAGGTTAAGAACTTTGCTTCAGGATGAGAACAGAAATCATGCAGCGGTGGCACAGCGGCAGCAGGAGGCCCCATTAGCTAAAGTGGTGCTTCAGGTTAAGAACAGTTTCAGGTTAAGTACGGACCTCCGGAACGAATTAAGTACTTAACCTGAGGTTAATTGCAACAATTGCAAGATGGCTGAGACTTCACACAACAAAGAACACCTATCTCTCCCCCCTCCCCAGCCGACCCCTGTACATTGTCCTTGGAACTAGCATTGCTTCCTCATGGAGTGTCAGTCTCAGGGCAATCTAGTCCCATTTTTAAAACACACGTCAGCTAAGCTAGGTTTCTGAGTGCATGGCCAGGAGGGGGAAATGGAAAAGCCATGAGGCTCTCACATACGTTATTATAAGTACTGCCATCTTCCTGGAAGTCAAATGACTTTTGGGCCCTCCACCTTTGTTTGTGGGGGAGGGGGGTGGGAGATTCAACCAAAGTGGATGGGACCTTTATGTACTTCCAAGGGAACACAGCAGGAAAGGTGATATAAAAGGCATCTGGTTGGCTCCTAGAAGAAAAGAATGCTGGACTTGATGGGCTTTTCGTCTGATCCAGCAGAACTCTTCAGATATTCGCAAGTGTCCTTCTGGATGAGCTACTGAGAAAGTTTATGGTAACTGTTTTGGGGAGCTGCGAAGAGAAAAATAGGGATCTGGCAGGTATTCGGTTGTTCCCCCAGTTAACCTCTGCTCACCACTCTTCTGTCCAGAAGGTGGCAACATCTACTGCTTGTTTGGTTATTTTAGGGTAGAACTCATCCCAGTGGTAATACTGGAACAACCAGACACCCATTGAATAAGTTGGCCAAATGACTGCCTTGGAGTGAAAGGGAAAGAAGATGGTTAAGGACTCCAAAGTCCCCTAGAGATGTCAAGGTAGGGGCTGGACCCAAACCAGCTTGAGTGCCTTCAAAAAGAAGGAGAAAAGGTAACAAAAGGGCAAGGGGAGTGAGGTGGAAGAGGCAATATGTAGAGGCAAGACGGTCAAGGGATAAAAGAAAGGGAAGTGGAACAATGATACATGTGAACAAGGGAATTTTGGAACTGGCACTCATTTGTCCACTCAACTCCTGCCCAGATTTCTGGTCATATTTTCCAGACACATTCCCACTATTTTGGTAGGCGCATTGCTGAAACATGCATCTTGGGCCAGTATAATATTTTTCTCAGTTGCAACATGATATTTAAGAGGCGGCAATATTGTTGCCAGGGAATGGAGTCGGGAAGATAAGTGCACATTTAACAGACCAGAATATAACTCACGAGCTCACTCGCTCTCACTCTGTCAGGGCAAAGAGGGAGAAACAGACAGAGGGGTGGTGGGGAGAAAGTGCCTTTAGCACCCATTATGGAGAGTTCATAAAAGAAATCTTTCATTTTGAACATTGTGCTGAATTTTGCACACTAAATGAAATTAGTGGAGGCTCAGTGTGGGAGTTAAAGATTCAATAATATGTTGGCAGAGGTATCAAGTCTCCCCCACCAGGCAAGATACACGCACAGGTCACCACCTACACTTACTGAGCTACTCGTCTGTATCTAAGAATAAATGTTCTCATTAGTGGGTACAAGAAATATTGCAACGCCAGCTATTGGCCTGAGAAGACGGGTAAAGAAATCTCTCCCCCCCCCCCGAGTTTCCAATCGAATCAGTGTAGCATTTCACAATCGCGGTTACATCACACCTTGAAGAGGGGGGAAATTGCTGTTGCTACAGCACCATCATAATGCCACAGCTGTGCCAAAACCCACTCATTTTTAGTGGGCTTATTCAGATGCCTATTGCCTCCATGGCATGCTTCTGAATGCCCAGGGAGAGCGCTGCTGCACCCAGGACCAGCTTGCTTGCTTCCATAGGCAATTGGCTGGTCACCCTGAGAGTAGGATGCTGAATTAGATGGGTCTGATCCAGCAGGCCCTTCTTACATTGTACGGGTAGACATTATCAGCAATGCCAAAACAAACCCCTTTCCAGCAATGCTTCAACATTCCGCATGGAAATATTCACATTCTCCTTTAAACTGCCCTTCTTTCCAGTTGTCCTCGTGCCCTCAATAATGCCATCGCAGAATCAGATCTGTTTGGTTATTGGTATTGTGACATTCTATTCAATGTGTTATGTTGGGTCGAACCACCTTTTTCCATTTCTGTCAAGCTCTGCATTCCCTTGGAGCAATTTCTCTGGGGATGCAGAATGATGGTGGCAGGATCTAGAACCATGAATGGAGCCAAAGGGTTATAGTCAACTAAATAATATTCAGGGTACATTCACTGGAATTAAAACTTAGGCATGGGTTAACAAGGAACGGGGGTGGCGCTGTGGTCTAAATCACTGAGCCTCTTGGGATTGCCAATCAGAAGGTCGGCAGTTCGAATCCCCGCAACAGAGTAAGCGCCCATTTCTCCATCCCAGCTCCTGCCAATATAGCAGTTCAAAAGCACACCAGTGCAAGGAGATAAATAGATACAGCTGTGGCAGGAAGGTAAACAGCGTTTCCGTGCGCTCTGGTTTCTGTCACAGTGTTCCGTTCCACCAGAAGCCGTTTAGTCATGCTGGCCATATGACCCGGAAATCTATCTGTGGACAAACGCCGGCTCCCTCGGCCTGAAAGCGAGATGAGCGCTGCACCCCATAGTCACCTTTCACTGGACTTAACCATCTAGGGGTCCTTTACCTTTTACCTTTTTACTGCCAGCTTCAAGGAGATTGATGACTTCAGAGCACAATATATCCCCTTCTACTTGAAAGAGAGGGACTCCCATAGCAACCTTGTACTGCTTGACTGAACATTGTGGCCTCCTGGTGATGCAGCCTGCTTGAAGGAGGCAGACTGGACATTGTGACTTCATGATTATGATTACTGCTTTAGGGGGAGGGACTAGCCATTGTGATCTCATTCTGACACTGCTTGACTGAAGGGCAGAGACTGGACATGGTGACATCATGCTGATGCTGCCAGCTCCAAGGAACTGGCTATTGTGATCTCATGCTGAAGCTCCCCTACAGTTGTTGTAGGCTGCCTCTCCAAAACCAGCCAAAAATATTAGGGAATCATAGAATAGTTTGGGCTCAGTTTGATGGGGAAAGGTGATCAGAACTCACATGCAACTGCTATGTCTTTGGGATGCCAGACAATGACTGCCTCTGCCCACTGTTACTGCCAGCTTCAGGGACACGGGTGGTGCTGTGGTCTAAACCACTGAGCCTCTTGGGCTTGCCAATCAGAAGGTTGGCAGTTCGAATCCCCGTGATGGGGTGAGCTCCTGTGGCTCTGTCCTAGCTCCTGCCAGCCTAGCAGTTTGAAAGCATGCCAGCGCAAGTAGATAAATAGGTACCGCTGCATCGGGAAGGTAAACGGCATTTCCGTGCGCTCTGGTTTCCGTCACGGTGTCCCACTGTGCTAGAAGCAGTTTAGCCATGCTAGCCACATGACTCAGAAAGTTGTTTGTGGACAAACGTCCTCTTCCAATACTTGCATCAAAACACATCCGTCCTTCAAAATCTGAACTTCTCCAAATTTTATGATGCATTCTCCTCCTACAAAGATGGCATACATTAGGAGGGAGTGTGCACAAATATGTCTATGAGCAACAATAATGTTTGACAATGTGTTTTATTAGGGGAAATTGCTAGCAAAAATGCATTAATTAGTGTGCATGAAAACCCAGACTTTTTTTTTTCAGACTTTTAAAAAATGTGCAAACTGATGTGGAAATCGCTTTAACTGAACTGAAGACACGGAAAACAAGAGACTGAGAGAGCTATCAAAACTGACATTCTCTGACCCCTATCAGGAGTGAGATATAAATGTCAGAATGAAGATTTTTACTGGAGACAACCACCAGGAAATAAGGACAGCTGGTGTGTAATCATGGAGTCTGGTTCTGCTTCTTAAGTTCACTCTCTATCTGAAGAGCCTCCTTTCTCTCTCATTATTGCAAATGAGAAATGTGCAGCATGATCCTCTGTAAATTTCACAGAGTTCACCTGGACTAACTCTCAGAGCTGTAAGAGCCAGAGATGTCATGTTGGAGCTTCACGTTTGGAGCCCAAGGTAATGTTCTTTTTGTAAAAGAAGTTGTGGGGATTCCCAATTTTGACTGGGGCTAGCTCCCAGGCTGGAGAAAGGATTAGATCTCCCTCTCTGCAGGTTCTGTTCAAATTGTGGCCTCCACAGCTGCTCTCTCTCTCTCTCCTCTCACACATACAACACCTTTACACCAGGAGCTTCAAATGCACAGCTCCAGCAAAACATGGGATGGCCTGAATTGTGTTTAGAATTGCAGCCTAAGCTTACCATTCAGGCAGCAGTCGTGGAAACAGTGGAAAGCGCTCCAGTCCTAAATCCACATACCTTGGAAGAATATGGGCAAACTGATGAATTTTGATCTCCCCGTTTCTCGTTTCTCCAAGCTTAAACTCAGCTCTCCACATTTCCACAGCAGCTTGTGATTTTTAAAAACACCATCACGAAAATTTGTCAGCATTTTAATTATTTCCCCCCAATATCCACATTTGTATGCAACTTTGCCTAATTTTTTTTGTAAAAACAAATCCCCTCTTATATTGCATTTCTTGTATGTTATTTTTACTGATATGTGCATAGTTGTGCACAATGTACCTTAATGTAGGTATTTTTGCAAACATGGCTGGAGAACAGCAATGCAAAATTCAGAGAAGTACAATTTTTTTTGAATGGCAGCTGTTTTGATTTGTGCATTGTTTTGGAAACAGAAAGTTTGCCTTTGTATATGAACGGAATTGAATTTTTCCCAATCCCTACCTGGGAATATGCTCCACTGAGTTCAATGGAGTTTATTTCTGAACAGACGTGAGCAGCATTGCTGTACTAACATTCAGTGGTAGGCCGTTGTGACATTACTGTATGTATCCTGACAACCACCCAGATGTTGGAGGGCAAACGTCTACAGAAGGCTGCCCGCTCTCCTTGTGTTCGCTCTCTGAGGAAGTTCAAAACCTACTTGGGCAGTGTGTCCCCACTTATGCATCTTGGAAGGGAAGCAAATACCTGGCAATGGCTCCAGCTTCTGCCTCGCTCGGTGTAAGCTTTCTATACTATCCAACAAAGGGGATTTGAAGTTCACATAAAAAGCTGAGTGTTTTTAAAAAGCAATTAAAATAATTAAAGGCCATTTCAAAATGTTAGTAGCAGTGAATGCTGATACACACACACACACACATGCAGACACAAGGCATCAGTCCTATGCCCAGGTTGCAATTAGTGAAGCTTATTGTCAAAGAGAAAATGCATTTTATTTGAAACAGCGAGAAGAATGTATTAAGGGGAATGCATAAATTGGATTACCACTCAGCTGTTGTGCTAAGGGAAAAACAGATGGCACTCATTCTGTCCATGTAACACAATTATTAAGGACTTTAATGGGCAGCCATATAAGTTTTAATAATTTTTTAATGAAATTTATAAGGCAGTATACCCATCAGAACTAAAATTTTCAGACGAGAAGACAGATCTATTCAATCAAAAGATTTTGCATTGCTTTTTAATCACCACAGAAAGCTGCAATTACAAGAAAATAATGTCTTTCTAAAAATGAAAAGATAATTCTCTCCGTCGGTCTTTCCCACTCTTCCTTCACAAGAAATACTCAACCCCATTAAGGCCTTAAATTCTAAGGAGCTTCTAAAAGAAGATGGATTCTCACTAAAACATTATGCATATTTTATGGCACTATTAACTTCCTCTTTAAGCTCTTTCACAGCAAGCTTTTTCTTTCTATAGAATGTGCTGAATTTGAAAGAAGGAGAAAAAAACACCTTAAAAACCCAAACAACCTTTTTTCCCCTCATTACACAAATTGCAAAACAGTTTCGTGATTTATAGAACATGATGATAAGAGTTGGCAGCTGATACCAGTTCTTGGGCAAGAAATGAATATACAACACCTAGAGTGTGTACCCACATTTGCACATTTAATGCTTGATGCCTGCAGCATACAGTGGTGGAGACTGTAACCATGGGTGAATCCTTCATCACAGATTTAACAAGTCAGAAATGGCCGAGTACCTGACGTCTCCTCAAATGCTAGCTTTGAATAGAGTCAACCCTATACATGGCTCCAATTTAAACCCTGTTTCTACGCATGGGGACGCGGGTGGCACTGTGGGTTAAACCACAGAGCCTAGGACTTGCCGATCAGAAGGTCAGCAGTTCGAATCTGCGCGACGGGGTGAGCTCCCATTGCTCGGTTCCTGCTCCTGCCAACCTAGCAGTTTGAAAGCACATCAAAGTTTAAGTACAGTAGTACCTCGGGTTACATACGCTTCAGGTTACATACGCTTCAGGTTACAGACTCTGCTAACTCAGAAATAGTGCTTCAGGTTAAGCACTTTGCTTCAGGATGAGAACAGAAATTGTGCTCCAGCGGTGCGGCAGCAGCAGGAGGCCCCATTAGCTAAAGTGGTGCTTCAGGTTAAGAACAGTTTCAGGTTAAGTACGGACCTCCGGAACGAATTAAGTATTTAACCTGAGGTACCACTGTAGATAAATAGGTACCACTCCAGCAGGAAGGTAAATGGTGTTTCTGTGTGCTGCTCTGGTTCGCTGGCATGCTCTAGTCATGCTGGCCACATGACCTGGAAGGTGTACGCCGGCTCCCTCAGCCAATAAAGCGAGATGAGCACCACAACCCCAGAGTTGGCCACGACTGGACCTAATGGTCAGGGGTCCCTTTACCTTTACCTTTCTATGGATGCCCTCCCGCAAGGTCGCCAGGCACACCTTCTCCAAACCTTCACATGTTTTGTGTGCAGGTTGAAAAGGGGCTTGTATGTTGGCCTTGCAAGCCGCATTCCACCTCATCAGGTTATTGTCAGGATGCTTGCATTCCGGGCAGAGCACACATGGGGACTTTCAGGGGTAGGGCAAACACAGACTCAGCAGTTGATCACGCCACGGGCTGTCGACGCTCACCTGACTTCCAGTTGGTCGTGCTGCTGCTGCTGCTGCTGCTTACTCGGATAGGGAAGTCAGCAAGGTGGAAACACACCTGCAGAGCCAATCTTGTGCTCCTGCTGGTGTTTTTATGACACTGAGCTTGCCGCCGCCACTTCTCTACCTCCTGGCAAGCAGCAGCAACACAGCCAATCAGAGGTCAGGTGAGTGGTGCTGCCTCAATATGCCATCTGCGCACACACTACCCCACAACACACTTTCTCACTTGTGTGTCCGGGCTGAATGCCTGAAATTTTGATGTTGCAGTGATTAAGGGACATGTCTATCATCTATCTATCATCTATCTATCTATCTATCTATCTATCTATCTATCTATCATCTATCTATCGACTATCTATCTATCTATCTGACTATCTATCTGACTATCTATCTGACTATCTATCTATCTATCTATCTATCTATCTATCTATCTATCTAATCTTGTAGTGCAAATAGGAATGTGGTGGAATGTGGCAATGCCAGAGCAGTGCATCCCACAGTAAACCCCAACAGGCAGTCTCATCTGCGGGTAGGTGCTTTCAACTTACAGGAAACTTCTAATTTATTTCTCACAGCACACTTGCTGTTCTCTTTCAGCACATAGTTTAGGAATCGCTGCTTTAGAAGATCTCGGTTTTCGATAGCTCAAGCTATTTCGTGCAAGTCAACGAGACTTTAAAAAGTTTAAGGTCTCTTGCTTGAGGCTCGGGGGCACTCACCAAACTTGGCTGGCAGAGCAAACTTCTCTGCAAATCTTTGGCTAATAATGAGTTTTCTTTGTAGGCATGGCTGCAGCTGAGAAACTGTTTTGTTCCTGTAGGGCAGGTTGTAAGGAGAAAACACACAGGGAGTGGGGGGGGGGGGGATACAGAGATTCATTAGCAAGCATTTTCAGTGTGTTATCTCTCTGAGCTGTGGTGATCCTATTATCTGGCCATGATTATTCCTATACTTCTTCTAAAGACAAAGACAGAGGAGATGTACAGTGGGGTTTTAATTGGCCGTAACCTTACGTGAAGAGTCTTAGGAACATAGATTGGCAAAATCTGCCTTTAATGTGAATCAGAATTAAGTCTAAATACCTAATGCTTCTCAGGGCTGCATTAGGTAGGGTGAAGTGGCAGACTTTGGGGATCAAATAAAGCAAATTTTCATTTATTTGCTTTACAAGTGGGCCATACAAGAAAATGCTGCTTTGTGAAGTGTTCCTTCTCCAGGTGCCAGCCATGCCTTCCTCCCAGAATACTCCACTCCATTTTCTCTTCTGCCTCCCAATTTTCCATCCCACAACAGTAAATCAGAATTGTAAATACACATTCCATGCTGGCTGTTTGGGTATTTTCCTTCTTTAGGGGTTTTTCCTCCCTAAGATACTCCCCCACCCCCACAAGTTCTTCAAAGCTTGGGATTCTCCCAGCATACTGCTATCTCCCCCTTGTGCATGGATGGCACAATTGGTAAATAGCACATTTTCAAGGATCCAAGCTTGGGCTTATTGGGGTCAGGAGAACTCTGGGCTGCCCTGGTTTGGGCCGGGCTGCCTGGAGCTGCTAACAGGAACTGGGTTGGAAAGCTGCAGAGGTCTGTTTTACTGGTGTATTCCCCACTAAGGTCGAATCCTGCAGGCTCACAAGTGTCTTCCCTATTCACTTGCAAAGCAGCAGCCAGCAGACTGAACCCTCTTTCTCTTAGTGTGGAGCAGGGCGAAGGAGATGCAGCTGCATTTGAACATGAGCTGCACCCCTAAATTGATTTGGGGCAAGATCAGGGGGGCTCTGCAAAACCTTAGTTTTTATACAACTGCTTTACTGTTTTTCTGTTGTATATTTTTTCTAATGAGACTGTTAACTGCTTTCTGCTGTATATCACTTAGATGCATTCATAATTTTAAAAATATATATAAACGAGCCAAGTGGTCAGACTGAGTCAGACAACTGGTGCATTTAGTTCAGTATTGTCTGTACTGACTGCCAGTCCCTTATAAAATGTGCTGGGAAGGGGGGTTATTGTGTTGTTTTTGTTTTTATTATGTATCTTTTGTTTCTATATTGTGATTTTATGTTCCAAATGCCCTGAGACCTGTTGGTAAAGGGTGGTACACAAATATCATCATCATCATCATCATCATCATCATCATCATCTCTCCAAAGTTTCAAGCAGGGTTCTTCCTAGCCTACTTGCAGATGCTGGGCATTGAAACTCTTCTGCATGCAAAGCAGATACTCTATACCACTGAGCAATGGCTTGAGATGTGAAGGTGTGAAAAAAACACACACCCAAAAATTGGGGGGGGGGGATTCCCAGTGTTTCTCCCTCCTGAGGCCTTCACATCTCAAGCTATGGCCCTTCCCATCTTGGCAAACTAACGGCCAGCACAGATGTGAGCAGACAAAGCAAACAACAAAGAATTTCCTTCCTAGTGGTGTTAAAGTCGTGCCACTCTCAAAATAACTACAATTGAATCAGTCCAATACAGTGGTACCTCTGGTTTTGAACTTAATTCATTCCGGAGGTCTGTTCTTAATCTGAAACTGTTCTTAACCTGAGGTACTGCTTCCGGGTTAACAGAGTCTGTAACCCGAAGTGTTTGCAACCCGAGGTGTTTGTAACCCGAGGTACCACTGTACAATGATGACAAGTTGACTTTATTTCCCTTTCTGTCCCAAAAGATGGCATCGCTTTGCAGCAGTGGTTCAATAACTATCCAAAGCAAAACTTGTGCTGTGATGGCAACAGAATGAGCACAGGGTTAACTTGTTTAAGTATTTTCTCCACCAAAAGCTTCTCTCTCTCTCTTGGGACTCTTTGCTGTGCTTCGGTTCCAAGTATGAACACACACACACACACACACACACACACACACACACACACACACACATTCCTCTTCACCCATGGGGCAGGGGAAATAGCATGAGGTTATATAGGCTTGTATTGATCGGACAGCTCTATGCTGCTTATTGATGAAATCTTACCATCAGCCTGACACCCAGATCATGAGATGCTCTGCTGAACTTAGACAGATAGCCTTCTGATGGGTGCCTGCACAGGGCTTGCAAAAGGGATTATCCTCGCAAAACCCAGACAAGCTCCGTTCTGACTTGCACTTTACTAGAGGGTAGTATGAAACATTAACTAGACTGAGCACAAGAATAAATTCCCTCATGGTTGACAAAGAGACTGGGAGAGAATTTCTCCTCCTCCTCACATTAAACTTTCTGAAAAGATTTTTTGGTGGTGGGGTGGGGGAACGTAAGAATTCTCAAAATCACTCTCATATAATGTGGCCTTATCCATGATTAATATGCAACAGCAAAAAATAAAAAGAGAATCCACCTCTTCTTGTATTGTCAATTTAGGCATGCAGGTATATCATCAGAACTCGTTAAGTAGAACACAAGATGCTGACTCATGCTAAGTCATTACACTGGTTTTGCTAGAACAGTATTATCTATGCTGACAGACAAGAGCTTTCCAGAGTTCTAGAAAGGAATCTCTCTGCCCCATCTGGAGATGCCTGGGGTTGAATTTGAGATGTTGCATGCAAAGCATGCACTGTCCTACTTGAGCTACACATCCTCCCTTAAGTGGCTTCTTAGCACCTGATGACTCAACTGAATGTGTGCTCTGACTCCAGTAACAAAAATTTCTGTGCAGGGATTGGAGGTTATAGGAAAGTTCTATACATTATGTATCGGTCTGTGATATCTGTTTAACATGCAAACCACTGCTCGGTGCCAGTTCTTAACTATGTGCGAAACAACCCTCGATGACTCATAACTGCATGTGTGAACTGATTCCATTAAACAGCATTTTAAAAGTCAGCGATGTTGTGAGTACATCAGTGGGGTTTGATCTGTAGCAATTCATTGGTGGGACTCGAACCGATGGCTTCAAGATTCTGAATAAACATTCGGAAAAGCTTTTTGACAGTAAGAGCTGTTCAGCAGTGGAACAGACTACCATGAGAGGTGGTGAATTCTCCTTATTTGGAGGTTTTTAAACAGATGTTGGGCGGCCATCTGTTTCGGATGCTTTAGTTGAAATTCCTGCGTTGAAGGGGGCTGGACTAGATGACTTTTGAGGACCCTTCCAACTCTATGATTCTATGATTGTAATCCAGGCAAATATTGACCCAGATTGGATCAATGATCGACTTCAGAATCTGCAGTTCAGTAGATTCTGTTGTGAAGTGGTCTGAGGGTTGTGCACTGCCTCTGATCCAAGAAAGTTTTCCTTTTAAACCTATATCTGAAGGAGTGTCTCCACCCCATCGTTCTACCCGGACACTGAGGTCCAGCGCCGAGGGCCTTCTGTCGGTTCCCTCACTGCAAGAAGCCAAGTTACAGGGAAGCAGGCAGAGGGCCTTCCCGGTAGCGGCACCCGCCCTGTGGAACGCCCTCCCACCAGATGTCAAAGAGGAGAACAACTACCAGACTTTCAGAAGACATCTGAAGGCAGCCCTGTTTAGGGAAGCTTTTAATGTTTGATGCATTGCTGTATTTTAATATTTTGTTGGAAGCCGCCCAGAGTGGCTGGGGAAGCCCAGCCAAATGGGTGGGGTATAAATAAAATAATAATAATAATAATAATAATAATAATAATAATAATAATAATAATAATAATAATAATAATATATTGTGTCTCCATTCTCCCCACAGAGCTCCTTGCTGCCATGTGCCTAGACTGAACATAGAGCAAGTCCCCCTGGGATCAACAAAGTTTGGTGATAATGCATTGCTCCCTGGGGGAATTTGACAGAAGAAACATGGCTGCCCCCTCATAAACACTGCTAAATAGGCACCATCAGCATAATTTTGTATAACTCCTGACTTGGTTTATTTATTTGGCACCCATAAGTGACATTCTGTTTCTGTTTTTAAAACAGTTAGGTAAGTTGTGAATGATTGTTTCACTGTACTGGTAACTCCATTTGCTTGCTTATTGCAACCTTGGCTAGGCATGATGATTGTGGCTAGATGTAGATAGCATCACAAAATCACGGGCTATTATATTAGAGCAAGAACATTAATACACCCAGTCCCTAGGCGGCCTTCATTTCCATATAAATGCAGAGCATTATGGTCGGCTGTACACCTTGAACACATGCAAAAAATGAATAGGAAAGCCATTTTCCCATCAGTTATTTTTCTATTTTGATTTAGTAACTTAACTTAACAGTCTTCTTTGTGAAATGATCAATGGTCCACCATGTCACCTTGCTGCGTACAAGGGAGCTGGAAATCCTCAGCAATTTGGGTGGGGGTTTTTTGGGTTTTGTTTTTGTTTCCCATAATTTGATTACATGTACAAGACCTCGGGCTAAATGGAAAATCCAAAAGTCTAAAAGCTTTAGAGGCAGGTGAGAGGAGCTAGGAAAGACTGCTGAAATAATGCAGAAGATGATCTGACATAACAACATTTAGCTTTGTGTGGGTTCCATCCATTCCCCTAATACAGTAGCTTGTGTGTATATAAATATAATAATAACAATATTTATCGAAAGCACATCAAAGTGCAAGTCGATATATAGGTACTGCTCCAGCGGGAAGGTAAACGGCATTTCCGTGCGCTGCTCTGGTTCACCAGAAGCGGCTTAGTCATGCTGGCCACATGACCCAGAAGCTGTATGCCGGCTCCCTCGGCCAATAAAGCGAGATGAGCGCCGCAACCCCAGAGTCATCCACGACTGGACAGGGGTCCCTTTACCTTCATTTATATCCTGCCCATCTAGCTGGGTTTCCTAAGCCACTCTGGGCAGCTCCCAAAAGAATATTAAAAACACGATAAAACATCAAACATTAAAAACTTCCCATGCCTTCAGATGTCGCCTAAATGTCAGAAAGTTGTTTATTTCCTTGACATCTGATGGGAGGGCATTCCACAGGGTGGATGCCACTACCAAGAAGGCCCTCTGCCTGGTTCCCTGTAACTCGGCTTCTCGCAGTGAGGGAACCACCAGAAGGCCCTCGGCGCTGGACCTCAGTGTCCGGGCAGAACGATGGGGGTGGAGACGCTCCTTCAGGTATACTGGGTGTACCTGAAGGATATATTGTATATGCCATGTCTGATTCTGCCGTCAGGTTTACTGAGGGAACACAATGCCTTAGAAGGTGCACCCGTAGTCTGCCCCATAAATTTCTAGGCACCCCATCCTACCAGTCAAACATTGATGGGTCCCTCTTTACAGATTGTTATTCTGTCTATACTATTTCATTACTTATCAGGATCTAGTCACTTCAACTACTGGCCTTGACTGCAGTCCAAATTTGACTTCTCTCTGACATAAGTCAGAAGAAAGGCCTCTCAGACAGTCATGTCTTCTTGGAAGATCAGGCACTGTGATCAGACCACCTCTAATCCGGCCACCCACCAAAATCATGACTTGTGCCCACAGTACTTTCCAGATTCAAATCTTAAAATTTATGCTTGCTCTCTCTCTCTCTCTCTCTCTCTCTCTCTCTCTCTCTCTCTCTCTGCAAGCATGCACAACATTTAAATTTTGAAAAGGTTTTAGTGTGGTTTTGGGCACTGTGTCATGGAAAAAGGAGCGCTGAAAAGCAAAAGGAAACAGAAATACTAAATAAAATAGAAGAGGACTAAAGAGCCACTGGCTGCACAACAACTGCTTCGTGTGTGTTCTTGGATGCAAGTGGTTAAATGCTTTGACACTTTATAAATTAGAACAGGGGCAGCATAACACAATGTTATAAGATGTTAATAACTCAGATACGGAGAAATCATTTCACAAACCTTGGATTGTCTTCAAGAAAACATTGAATAAATTTTATTGATAGATCGTTTAAAATTAGTTCTTTCAAGCTACAACCTGATTTGGGTGTGTGAGTGAGTGTGTATGTTACTACAGATATATAATCTTTCATACCTGAATACTTATGAGTACAATTTTACATTTAAATATTAATTACTCGTTACAATCTTTTAAAAAATTATAATAGTACATAATTATTTAACTCATGAACTCAATGCTAAATTCTAAACTAAATTAATTTTTAGGTTAATTTATTACCTTAATTTCATTTAAGATTATTAAATTTCACCACTGACACTTTAATTATATTTTACTATCCTTATGATACATTTGCATTCATTTCTAACAATTTAGAACGCCAATTTTGTTTTGTTTTTAAATTTAGTTTTTTAAGCCAATTCCGCATTTAAATATTAGTCACATATTTACTGGATGCAAAGTTTCTTGAAAACATTTTTAATATAAGCATTAGGGTCACCAAGGGCTAGGTTTCATCATAAAACATCCATAAGTATTTATTTATTTATTTTTTTAAAAAATTGTATCCCACCCTTTCTCAAAGAGGATATGGGGTTTGTCCCATTTTACCTAACAACAACCTTGGACAGGAACACTGTGACTGGCCCAGGGTCATCCAATGAGCATTACAGCTAAGCAGATATTTGAAATGAAGTCTCCTAGATATACCGTATTTTTCGCTCTATAACACGCACCCGACCATAACACGCACATAGTTTTTAGAGGAGGAAAACAAGAAAAAAAATATTCTAAACGAAACAGTGGATGTATGATTTTTGTGGTTCATGCTGTGGCCACAGACATGTGATCTGACGGTGAGTTTGGGGTAGCCCAATGCAAAAATCCTGAGGATCCATGTGGATCCATGCTTTGTAACCATGTGTTTGCACCACTGCGGCCCCAGGCAACAGTGAGTGCGTGATTTTTTTGGTACAAGCTGTAGCCATGGACATGCTATGTGATCTGATGGTGAATTTGGGGTGACCCAGTTCAAAAATCCTGAGGATCCATGTGGATCCGTGCTTTGTAACCACGTTTTAAGTGGGGAGGGAAGGAAAAGCACTCAAGGGACAAGGAACACGCGTGGGGTGGGTGGAGAAGGATGCTGTTAATAATGCAGAAGAGGGGTATAAGAGGAGAAGGCTCCTCTCCTCTCCCGCTTTGCTCCTTTAAAGCAAGCAGGCTCTCTGTCCCTCTCTCCTCCCCACTCAGCGGCTCTTCTCCCGCTTTGCTGTTTCAAAGCGAGCCACGGAGGAGGGAAGGAAGGGGAACCATGAATCCTCTGCTCACGACTGCAGCAGATCCCCCCGCCATCCGTAGGCATTCCCTCCATAACACACACAGACATTTCCCCTTACTTTCTAGGAGGAAAAAAGTGAGTGTTATGGTGCAAAAAATACGGTACATTGAGGACTGTCTCAACTACCTCTCATTCACCCTCTCACTAGTATACAACTAGAGTTGTACCTTGGAAGTTGAACGGAATCCATTCCGAAATCCGTTTGACTTCCAAAATGTTTGAAAACCAAAGTGCAGCTTCTGATTGGCTGCAGGATGTTGGCTGCGGAAGCCCCGTTGGATGTTCGGCTTCCAAAAATAGTCCACAAAACGGAACAGTCACTTCTGGGTTTGCAGCATTCGGGAGCCAAAACGTTCAAGAACTAAGCTGTTCAAAAACCAAGGTACGACTGTATATAACTACCGTATTTTCCACTCTATAAGATGCACCAGACAACAAGACACACCTAGTTTTTGGAGGAGGAAAACAAGGGGGAAAAAATCTGCATCTCAGAAGCCAGAACAGCAAGAGGGATCGCTGCGCAGTGAAAGCAGCAAAGCCTCTTGCTGTTCTGGCTTCTGGGATAGCTGGGCAGCCTGCATTCACTCCATAAGATGCACACACATTTCCCCTTACTTTTTAGGAGGGAAAAAGTGAGTCTTATAGAGCAAAAATTACGGTACTTATACGCTAAGTCATGTTTGTCTCTGGTCTTCTCATATATGTCTCTGTCACCCAAAACGTTTCTTTCCTAGGATTCACCCCAGCTCATCAATAACTATGTGCAAGCTGTTTATGGGCTTCTTCATCAAACATAGACTTACCAAGCTAAATGTTGTCCAATGGCAAAAATAATAATTCCTCACAATCCAAAAACTGAAAACCCCTCACTGAAGTAATTTGCAAAAATTAAGTTTCACCCCCTGAAATGACATGCTCTACCTGGTCTGCCTCCTCTGCAGGCCACATCTCCGACTGTTCTGCACCACCTCTGGTGATTCTGTCGGACTGTAACATGTCCTCGAACTATTATAATACCACTTGCTTGGCTGGATGAAGGATGGAGAGGTGTGTCATTAGAAAGCCACTTCCGAGCTTGGGAGGAGGTGGGGCTGTGGGCTTCACGCCCAGCCCCCGTGAGATCAGGGGAATCCTCGGCCGCGTCACCAATTGGCTGACTGGGGAGGCGTGGCCCACCCTATTTAGGGCCGGCGCGGCCAAGGCTCCCCCTCTTTTCGCCGCGCCAGTCAGCTGTTCCTGTTTCCCACCCTCCCTCCCGGCAGGCTCCTTAAAATTGCTATGGACTTCGGTTGGTTGCCGCAAGGGGCCTGGTAGGAATTTTTTCCAACTGGCAAATTGGCTCCAGCCAATTGGTTTTTCGCCTACCTCATAGCAACTCGTCACAACTCCTCAGCATTGGTGGCTAGGCATTGGTAAGGGAGGGTTAAGTGTATGGGGGGGGAGGAAGCGCCATCGCCTCCCCCCACAGCAAAGGGTAGTCCGATAAAGGATTCCGGGGGGCGTTGCCCTGTCTGAAGCCTATGGAGGTATGGGCCTAAGGCATGCCCCTGAGCAGTGACCCCGGGGGAGCTCCTAGTTGACGTGCCTCAGCAGGACTCCCTCTACTGGTGGTTAACCCTTGCCGGTCTTCATGCAATCGGGCTGAAGCCGGCTAGTCGATAGGACCAATGCCTAAGCCAATACCGCTCATTCCTGTAATCAATAAAGTTGTGGCCTATTCCGCCCATTAACCTAATACTTTGTGTCCTGTGTCTTTATTTCTTTATTTCTTCCTGGGGAACTCGCCACGCAAACATCTGACTTCATTGTGGGTGGAACATAGCCTACTGTTCAAAAATAAGAATGACAGTCATTGCCCAGCGTGATGAAATCTTGTTTGTTTTAGTGGGGCTTGTGTAATGTATTCTGTCACTATATACATTGCAAAGTGTTTGATGGGGGAAGTCTTCTATCTGGTCAGGTGAAAGTTGGCTTAACTGTCATGGGGCAGGGAGCTTAACTGACCACTCAAAAGGGGTTGGAGACAGAACCCTCAGTATGCAAAAGAAGAATAGAAGATATTCATATTCTGATTGGTGGTTGCAGGTTTAGAATTCTTAGCTAGAGAGTGTGATTGGCTGGGGCTGGGTGGAAGGCAGAAGCAGCGAGTATTTAGCTGGATGTTAGTCGCTGGGTGTCAGTTGGTGATTCCTAGTGGACAGGCAGAAGATGACGACAATGTCAGCAAAGGAAGAGGATTGAGAAGGAAGGCCTGAGAGGTAGGCAAAGTGGCTTGGTGGATGGAGTAGCTGAAACATTTGGCATTTGCGGAAGATACAAGGGGAGAACCTGTCCATGGTGCTGAATGGTAAGGGAGAGGCAGTTTAGAAGAACAGACTGGTGTCTGGTAGGAGAGCCTGAAGAAGATTCCAGGATAGGACAGCAGATACAGACCTGTGTTTTAACAGTGTTGTAAATAAAATTATGCCCTTTTCCCTTATGGGGTATCCAAGAGCCCATATAGAGTCCTTACATAGGTTCCCTATTGGTAGGAGAAAATAACAGAGGCCAACCAGAGAATATTGAGAAGCAAAGCAGCTAGTAAGCTTGATCTTTATTGATCTGTTGCAACAGGGTACTCCCTCACACGCAGGAGAGGAGGAGGACCCAGAACCAAGGTGTGCAAGACCTTATAAAGACTTTTGAAATTCCCATTCTCTAGATCAAGACCACCCCCAGAAACATTATGCATACATCACAGAAGGGGTGTAACCTAAGACCACCCCTCAGATACATCCCACCTACATCACAGAAATTTAAATGTTGTTTTTCTCCTGTCACAGTTTATCTCCTGTCTGGCAAGTTACTTGATTGGATTTCCCGGGGAGCCTGGCCATTCTTTTGTAGTGGTAAAATACTTATTTCCTGGGCCAGGTCACAGGCTCACACCTTATTCAAACAGACATATCCTTGAGACAGGATTTGTGAGGAAAGAGACAATGGGGAGGCTTTTCCAGTTTAACCTTGCAGAGAAAGGATTTGGTCAGTTTAGGAATCAAAATGGTTCCACGTTGGTCTTCCTGTGTTGATCTATGTATGTGCAGTTATGAACATTACCATATATCTAAGACCATAAAATTCCTATCACAACAGGTCAGGAAAAGCTTCAACAAAAGTCCTCGGTATTACAGTGCTGAGGAAGCTTAACCCTGATTCATTGTAAGAAGGCAGGCCGATGTAGGCTAACTGAGGGCAGAGGTTGGAGGGGCAGCTCCCTATTTCCTCCAATGGATCAACTTCCATTCATCCATGCTTGTGCTTTTATTGATTCTTCGAACTAAAACCAAAGCAGCCTTTTGCTACCCATGCTCAAATGAGCAAGTAGTTCTATAAGCTGGTGAGGACAAAGGTTCATGATTAGAAGTGGATTGTTTTGCTGCCAGGCTTTTAATACACAGTAGTTTCGTCTGCAGCCTCTGAGTGACAACCTGGCTTGCTTCCTGCATTGTGTAATTTGAGATGACCTTAGTTTCACACACCATAGATGAATAGGTCTGTTAGCTCACGGGGCTTTTCTGTAATTGCGTTCAGGTTAATATGTGTGGCCTTCGTCAAGTTACATATGTCAGGGCTACAGTCTCTATGGCATTGTCTTGCTGTTTTGAAATGTAGATGGATCCTTTCATTGCCACATTCCTAGAAAACTCTTAGCACCATTTATAATTCTAAATGAATTTCATGGAAGGATTTCTCTCTGCATTTTCTCAACAGGGCTTGGTATGAGTACATTTATTTCTGCATTCCTTTAACTGTGTTTGTTGGGCTCCAGACTTGTGCTATAAATTTAATCCATTTATCAGCCAAGGATTAAGCATCCTAGCCTCAAGTGCAAAGCTAAGCAGGGTCTGGTATGGTTAGGGTTATGTTAAGTGCACATTAATTCCCACTGAGTTATACTATGCTATACTCAGTGTTTTTTTTTCTTTAAAAATGTATAGCGGTACTCTCATTTTGACTCAAGAAAATCACCATTTTATCGTTCGAATCGGGAAAAATAAACACAGTAAATGGACAAAAGTACAAAAATTCACAATTTTGGGGGGGTATGCGTACCCCTGCATCCCCCCAGAAAAATGCACTGGCTATAATAGTAGTTTCCTGGCCTAGGTGGATAATGTTTTTGGCGTGAGTGAGATTTGGGTAATGTGAGAGGAAAGTGTTGATGGCTTTGAACAGTTTGCCAATCTTATTTCCTAGTTTGTGATCATGAATTCTTGATTAGTCAGATTTACTGGCCACCCCACCCTAATTGCCTAGAACTATACTTGCAACAAGTAACATGGTAATTATTTTACCCTAATCCTTCTGGTTCAGAGAGACCAAAATCCAAATGTCTTGTACCACTTCCAAGCAACATCTAGGATGTAGTTTTGGAAGGTCTCTGAGGGGAACATTCCAAAGCTGAGAGGCTGCCATGGAAAAGGCACCTGTCTCGGTATACCTTTGTGGATCTGATTTGGCAATATACATTGCATGCTTAACAGTGTCACCCACACATGTCTGGTCAGAAGTAAGCCTATTGTTTTCCATGCAGCTTCCTTTCAGCCCCAGGGAGCACTCCAAATTAATCCCAAGGGCCTTGATGGAACTAGGGGAGGAAGATATCTGTTCAGATCTAGTCTATTAGGCTTATATACACACAGAATATCATGTTTTATATTTCTATGACTATCTCTCTGTCTGTATTCTGACAATATTGGAGGAGGTGGTAAGATAAAATTTTATACTACTTTTATACCCTTTTATACTACTCATTCTAAGGAAAAAGGCTGTATTTTGAACATTGTCCTTAATAAACAGGTAGCAAAGAGCAGTTTCTTTGCAAGCAACACAACCTTAAACACAAATAGTATTTTCCAGAATTGAGCTGACACTGAGATTTGCTAACAAATAATTTCCCGGTGAAAATTCTTATCTTGCATGAAAAGGAGGCTTACGACCAGGTAAGCATTTCTCTTCATACAAAATTGAAACTGACTTTCCACGGATAACACTGAAGTTCAAAAGACAACGGAAATCTCTCCTGCTCTCTGAAAGTTCAACCAATATTTTCCTTTCTTTCTAGAGTGCTGGGTGAGAAGTTTATGGGAGGCCAGAACTGCTGCCACTGTGCTTTTGTTACCATGTGATTCCACTGCAGCCTTTCATTTCATGATTTCTTTGAAACCAAAATAGGGTTTTCTGTGTGCGGTTAAGCACCAACAGCTTTTATAGAATGAACTCAATCAAAAATGGCTCCTTTGCTTGTCTTTATCTTTGTGCTTTTCATTTTGTAGCCCAAGTGATATCCTTTCAGCCACCTGTAAGCCATTAGCACTTCTGTTTCACCACACATTTCCTTCAGGACCACATTCAAAACTTAGTGCAAAATAAACCATTGCATGTATGCTTGTCAAGAAATGATGTCCCTGTGTATGAATCATTGCTTAAGCCCCTGGTCTGATTTTTTGTTGTTGTTGTTTAGTCGTTTAGTCGTGTCCGACTCTTCGTGACCCCATGGACCAGAGCACGCCAGGCACTCCTGTCTTCCACTGCCTCCCGCAGTTTGGTCAAACTCATGCTGGTAGCTTCAAGAACACTGTCCAACCATCTCGTCCTCTGTTGTCCCCTTCTCCTTGTGCCCTCAATCTTTCCCAACATCAGGGTCTTTTCCAGAGAGTCTTCTCTTCTCATGAGGTGGCCAAAGTATTGGAGCCTCAGCTTCAGGATCTGTCCTTCCAGTGAGCACTCAGGGCTGATTTCCTTAAGAACGGATAGGTTTGATCTTCTTGCAGTCCATGGGACTCTCAAGAGTCTCCTCGGGTTTATTTCTGTATGGCAGGGCTGGGGAACCTTTGACCCTCCTGATGCTAGTGGACTACAACTCCCATCATCCCTTAACTTTGGCCACACTGACTCCAGCTGATGGGAATGGAGTCCAACAACTATTGCAGAGCCAGAGATTCCTCAGCTCAACACTTTTCCCTACTCTGCACCAATGGCATAGGTCTGCTTTTACTTTCCACAAACGATGACCTGCCTCACAGGTTTATAAGCAACTTTCTGAAAAGGATGCCTTGGGAAAGGCAGCTCACTAAGCCACATCAGGCAGAGCAATCCATCACCACCCCTTATTCTGGGCCAAAGGGGTTAGAGTAGCAGTGGAAATAATATAAATGGAACTGAAATTGCATGGAATATACTGGGTTAAAAGTACATATCTGAACTACTAGAAGTGATGTGCTCCAAGTATCTCAGATACTTAGAGACTATGACATTCATACAGAAATATTTTGACTTTATGTGCCAATGAGAAAGCAGTAGCTTGAATGCTGTTAGGATTTCATCTAAAAAAGTGAATGGCCACCAAATGTTTCTGGTCCTTTAAGAAGAAAAGAAAAGAAAAACCCTGCTATTTGATCCTATGACCTCATGTAACAGTGATGGATTATGCAGGATGTCCCACATTAATAGGCATTTTCAGCTCATTCTACACCTTGATTTAAGTAAGAGGCTCATTATTCTTTTTTAATCTCATATTCATGTGGGGCATGAAAAGGACAAAGGCATCAGTTTTGAATGTAAAGGGTTCCCCTTCGCACTCCAACCAGGACAATGGTTCTCTCCTATTCAGTTAAGGAAGTAGGACTATCTAAAAGTTTAGGTCCTAAACTTTAGGAATAGATTCTTAACTATACTGGCAACTGAGCACTAGGGACTCAGTATGGAGTTTCCTGCCTGGGAGATTTTCAGGAAGAAACCTGCTTCTACAGCAGTGCTCAATATTTGATAAGTACAGCAGTGGTCAGCACCAATATCAGTTCTCAGCTGGAGCAGCAGCTCTTAGCAGACTCAGGCTGAATTCTCAAAAACATTTTAACACTGTTCATGCCTACCCAAAAGCTTGAGTTTAATGGCCTTGAACCCAGGAAAATTGGTACAGGATTCCACATGCAACAGGGAGTTCATCCCCCCCCCCCCATTGTGTTTCTGAGCAAGCATGGTTAGGACTGTAGTGCATGACTACAATCCTTATGATGGCAATAAATGAGCAAATATATTTTGTTAAAAGAAGGGAGACAATAGATAGAAGCCTCCCAGGGATCTTGGTTCCCTTTTACAGGTTTTTATAAAAAATAGATGCAACCTTGATGTGAAGACCACAATCCTAAACATGTCTCCTCATAGCCAACCAGATGTTGGGATTTCATTCCTCCCATTGCAGGATGTGTGATTGTTTTCATCACATGTCTGTGTTGACATTCCATATTGTTGGAGTCATGAGAGCGGACGTTCAGTTCCACTGTTCCATTGTGTAGTACTTTTGTTTTTCTTCTCTCTCGGAGATGAAGAAGGAGAGAGGAGCCATGTTTCCTTTTGTTCTGTTTTGTACATAATAAAGTAGCTTAGAAATCCACACCTCCAATGCTTAGCTTCTGCTTGAACTCTGCTATTGAATTGTGTGCATATATCTCCGGATACAGTATATGTCGCAGAAGCGCATCGGGAAAGAAGAGTGATGAATCATCCTGAGGGTCGCTTGTGGGGGAGAACATAGCTGCCTGACATTCTCCAGTTGGTGCAAGAACCCCAGCAAGGTCTATCTCCATGTACCCAGGCACCAACACCAGATGCCTATGGGAGCAACCCTTTCTCATTCATATACACATCTGTCAGTCCAATGACCAGGGGAGACTTGGACTGTGGTGTGGTCCCCTACAGTCTTCAAACATCATTCAAAATTATTGGGTGTCATCAGCAAACCTGGCCATTTCTCTGCTTGCCCCCAACATCAGATCATGTATGAATAAGTTAAAAGACATTGGTCCATATATATTGGTCCATGTATATATAGGTCCATATAACACACACATACACATATACTAGGGACTTATCTCTCTCCATTGTGATAAAAAAAACATTCATTCCTACTCTCTGATCCTTGCTGTTTCCTCTTTACTCCTGCAATCTGTGTCTACCCTCCATCACTCCGGTTATCTCTGAAAGCCAAGATTCTGTGTGAAAAACTAGCAATATTGACATCAAAAGGGGCACCATCACTACATGATCTCAGACTTCAGATGTTGCTGGACCACACATGCTGCTCAGTGCTAATTAATTCACTTTATTCCTGCACACCATGACTTGGTTCCAAATCCTCTGTCGAAACAGCAGCTGAAAGGCTTTGATTCGCTTCCAAAAGAGCCGAAAGCAATTTGCTCCTCTGCAAATTTTAACGCTGAATATTTTTCCAGATATTTTTCAGAATATTCCAATATTTGCCAAGCATTCTCTGTATATTTGATGCCCTGTCATATTTTATTTTGCCATTCGATATGTGGCATTTGATGTCGCCGTCTGATCACTGGCATGGTAAGCACTTTAGTAACGGACAGTATTTAGCATCCAATAGCATCTGTCAGATGGCATGCAATGGTATTTATATCCGACAGTGTTTGACAGCCTCTGATATTTCCTAGATGATGCCAACAAGCACCTGAATTTTGGAATAGACCATCACATTGAAAGTACGTATCTGAATTCTGAAATCCTGAGCGGTGAAGCTAGACCAGAGTATGCCAACTTTTGAATATTAGTTTTCATTCTGATTTCTAGTTAAACTGACATGAGAAATTTCTCATGGGCATGGTCTTCTCTGTGAAAAATAGCAATGTGGGCATCACATTCTAGTACCACCCACCCCAAGTTGCGGCAAATGCTCGCTTTGCCCCATGGTAGAAAGAACCGTAACCTGCTAGAACTAGACTCATAACGTCCGTTGAAATTGTAAACATTTACGAACCATGTTTCATAGCCTTCAACATCTTGGCTTCGGCAGTATATTAGGCCAAACTACACTGCCACCCAAGGCAGCTCATATTTGTTCCCAAAAGTGCTGTTCACCACCACAGCAGCTTCATGGACAAATAGAAAGGAAGGGAGCACCGCGGTAGTAAATTGGTGTGTCCCCCCCCCCCAAAAAAAGGCATTTCAGATCAGGGCCCCATGACTGCTTTTTCTTCAAAATAAACTATCAGTTGCTATTAAAAGCAAGAATAATGTAACCTGTGGGCTGCGGGCTGCCCCCCCATCTGTTTTCTTCTGTGCTGTTACAGTCTTTTCCATTTTCTCTGTTCCAAATGTTTTCCCTTATACGGAAGTTGTGACCTACGCCTGTATTGGCTCATATATATAAAATTCCTGTTCTAATATTATTCCTGTCCTTTATTCCCTATCATCAGATGGTGACTGTGGAAGGCCTTTGCATTAAGTACAAAAAGGTTCCAGATACATCATGCAAACACTGTTATTTTGGGTTTTCTTCTTTCTTTGTTTGTTTTACAAAAAAGGGGGATTTTTGCATATCTAGATCTTTATATGTAGTGAAGTAGTGGTAGAGACCCTGAGTTTAGTGCAGCAATGAAAGCTATTTAGCTTATTCTAGGGTTGCCATATTTCATATCCAGACACAAAGGTTGTTGAGCTTTCCAGACGTTATGGTAACCCTAATTTATTCATAAGATCATTTTTACAACACTTGAGACTATCAAGTAGTATTGGCTCTAGCCCATATTTCCAGCAAGGTTAGAGGGGTCTGTTTGAGAGAGAGAGAGAGAGAGAGAGAGAGAGAGAGAGAGAGAGCGCTTTCTTTGATATAAATCAAATCTATATATATTGGGGAATAGCCATCGTAACATCTGTGCACCTCATTCCTTGCTCGGAAGTTCAGAATGTTCTATCTTGAAATTGATTTCTAAGTAATATATAAACATTGTCCACTGACTGATCATCCTTGAAAGTTTATATGCTCTTGGAGCTAAAGATGTGAATGATAAATGCTGCTGATGTATGTAGCAATGAATCATTTTGCTGGATTTTCTGATATATATTTTTAATCGTAGCTTGAGCAATCGAAGTCTATCTTTGGGTTTACCCCTATGAAGCAGCCAATTGAAAAATAACCCCCAATATTTATTCCCATTTTAATGGGAAAATCCATGAAAAGTGACGGCATCAGTGTAACCACATACGCATTTTAGAATTAAGGTCGATCCATCCTTGGAGATGCGGAAAGGGCTTGTTGACCATGGATTGTCTTCCCTTTCATGAATAAATTCAAATGTGCCATTTCTGATACAGTAACATCAGAGCTGTTACTGAAGCAAAGAGTATAATTTGAAATGATTAGGGCCCATATAACAGATAATTTTTATATAAAGCCATATAAAATTTAAAGGATCTATTGCAAACTAAGGGCATGGAATAGGTATCTCAGACTGGAAAAACAACATGTTTGCAAGCCACTTAAATGCCGGACTACTATTGTTCTTTATTTCTGCCTCCTGTAGTGGCTCAAGATTGAATTTGGGGTTTGAACCCATTTGCAGCCAGAGATTTCACCAATCTAGTAGTGGGCAGTGGGATCAAGTGGTGGCACTCAACCAACTTCCAGTTGTCTGTGTCCCTGCCCATACTGGGATGGAGAGGGGGCAGTGAAGCTTCATCATGATCAACCTTGATGTTGTCTTGCAACTGCGTACTGGGAGAATATGATGGGCCACACAGGAGATCAAGGTCATGTGAGCACTGCCAGCCACCCATTATCCACCACTGAACCAATCCCTGGGTGGAAATGACAGCCTAGGAAGCACTCTCCAGTGACATCATTTGCAGTCCCATAATTCCTAGCTCCATAGCCCTGCAGGAATCTGTGTGGAGCTGCCACTTCCCGGCTCTCCTGATTTGAATTTCAAGTTTGGATGGTTTCATCTGTGTCTTTTTTTAAATTATGGATGATTTAATGTAGCTGTTTCACTGTGTATTTTAAGTATTGGTAGCTGTATTTTTTATAAAGACATCTAAAGGCAGCCCTGTTTAGGGAAGTTTTAAATGTTTCATGTTTTATCGTGTTTTAAATATTCTGCTGGGAGCTGCCCAGAAACCCAGCCAGATGAGTGGGGTATGTATGTATATATGTTTGTTTATTTATTTATTTTTAATTGGTAGCTGTGTTTTTTATTTTTGTTATATTGCTGTTGGCTTTTATTTGTCTGTGAACCGCTATGGTGCTTCTTCTCGAAATGAAAGGCCTTATGTAAATTACAACAACTCTCCTGGCCATCTCGTCCACAATATCTAAACACACCTACCATTACTGCACAGGTACTTCGTTGGAGAAAATTTGGTGTTGATTTATTACCATACTGCAGCCAAGCTATTTAGGACCTCAGAGGTGAGGACCAGCACTGTGAATTTTACTTGAATCACAATAGAAACAAAAGCTGTGATTTTTGTGCTAGTGTTTCGAAGAGACATATTGTTACATACTTTCAGAATCCAGATGTTAATGACCAACTGTAGCTGATGGGGGCCTAATAAGCGCTAATATACTAAGATTAAACAATCTGGATATTTTTAGTTCATTTGTGGATGAGAATCTATGCTGTGCAATATGTTATCAGCTTCTTCACTCGTAGAACTAGCAGCTTGCGCAGTTGGTTCAATCAATGAGTAACAATTAGATTTTGGATTCATTCATCAATATAAATGGAAAGGAGTCACTAGAGGAAAGCACAAGTGTCTCTAAAGAACAAAGTGAATCCTTTTCCATTCTATATTATATACTGACATAAACCAGCAATTGGGAATACATGAAACATGGCATTTTATAATGCAAAATGGTTATAATGTCCCAGAGGGTTCTGAAAGCCCACTTTTTAAAACCTATTTGAATGAGAACAGTTTTGCCATCATTTAGTTTAGTTTACAAAGATTTTGCTTTCAACGCTTAAATGTTAATTTGTTGCCCAAACTACAAACATCATACATCCCTGCATGAGATACAGCGGGTACCCACTATTTTTGTACTTTCTAGAAATGATTGAAGACCTTTTTGATTCAACAAGCTTTTCCAGTTGAGTGAAAGGGTGCTTATTCCCTATTGTTTGTAAATCTCTTTTTTAAAGAATACAATGCTATTTTGAAGCTATTTGGTTTTTTGGTTTTTTTTTTTGTTATTTTGTAAATCACCTTGACACTAATGTGGAAGTCCATTAATAAATTAGTAAACTAAAATTACTAATTTATTAATTAATTAGTAAACTAAATTTATTTGGGAGTAGGGAGAAACTCGTCCTCCAGGCACATTGGGCCAGTCTGGGGGTCTCGCCTTCCTCATAGCAATTGACACAGATTGGGCAGATAAGGCAGGGGGTTGTATACCTAGTGAAGGTGGATCGAGGGGTGAGTGGGACTCTCACCGCCTGCTCCAAGGGATAGGGGTACCCCATTAAAGAGTTCCAGGGGGAGGTGCTTCCATCTTGATGCCCAGGCGGGGGCTGATGAGTTAGAGTAATACTCCACAACAGTGATCTTAGAAGTTACCCTGCTTTTATGTATGCCACGGGGTGATCCTTAAGAAGAGAAGAAGAGTTTGGATTTGATACCCCGCCTTTCACTCCCTTTAAGGAGTCTCAAAGCGCCTAACATTCTCCTTTCCCTTCCTCCCCCCACAACAAACACTCTGTGAGGTGAGTGGGGCTGAGAGATTTCAAAGAAGTGTGAATGGCCCAAGGTCACCCAGCAGCTGCAGGTGGAGGAGCGGAGACGCGAACCCAGTTCCCCAGATTACGAGACTACTCTTAACCACTACACCACACTGGGTTAACCCAAGATTAACCCTTCTCCAAATCAACCAGGGACACGGGTGGCGCTGTGGGTAAAAGCCTCAGCGCCTAAGGCTTGCCGATCGAAAGGTCGGCGGTTCGAATCCCCGCGGCGGGGTGCGCTCCCGCTGCTCGGTCCCAGCGCCTGCCAACCTAGCAGTTCGAAAGCACCCCCGGGTGCAAGTAGATAAATAGGGCCCGCTTACTAGCGGGAAGGTAAATGGCGTTCCGTGTGCTGCGCTGGCTCACCAGATGCAGCTTGTCACGCTGGCCACGTGACCCGGAAGTGTCTTCGGACAGCGCTGGCCCCCGGCCTATAGAGTGAGATGGGCGCACAACCCTAGAGTCTGTCAAGACTGGCCTGTACGGGCAGGGGTACCTTTACCTTTAAATCAACCAGCAGTCAGGTTGGGTGATTCTGGATAAATACCCAACGCCTACGCCAAGATTTGCTTTCATCTGTAATCAATAATGTGGTGGCCTGTATTATCCCAAAGCGGTTGTCTTGTGATTATTTTATCTTCCCTGGTTAGCCCCTGGCTGCTTGCTACCTCATGCCACCTGGGCCCACAACTAGTTTGTTAAAGGTACTGACAGATGATAGACAGACCCCTATTCTCTTCACAGAACTACATTCCCAGAGTTGTTTAGCAGTCTACCCCTCTTCCCCAGAAAACCCCAGAAGTTGTAGCTTTCTCAGTAACACCCCATATCCAGTTGTTCTCAAAAAGTTGAAAACCTTCTCAATGTAATTTTAAGAAACACACTACTTAAAATCATAAAACAATGTATCATTAACTAAATCAACAGCATTAAAATAAACATCCAAGTGTGGGGGGCATTACTGCAAAATATAAAACCAGCTTCAATATAATCTTTCCCGCAAGCTATTTGGGTATGATCCATTCAAGGTTAGGTCTCATTGATTTCAGTGGGCAAGCTAGGAATAATGTAAATTATACATGGAGGCGGGACCTAGGCAAACTGCGATGAGTCAGTATCATTCTGCTAAATGCAGATTATTCATTTTTAGCCTTCAAGTGCATAAACTTGATTGGATCATGCCCTTTCTCTTCAAGATGCTCAGAAACATCAAGTAATATGCTCCTGATCTTCAGCTTATGACCTTTGTTGTTATTTCATGTTAGAATAACCATCAGTGCTACCAGGTATTATATCACATTCACAGATCTGTTGTTTATTTTGAAAGGCAATGTTATTCTAATTGAAACATATTGATTTCCCAGCGAATGTACTCATATTTATATTGGCATCTCAAGGTTCAGGGAACAGAATTAAATTGTAATGTGGCAATGTACTCACATTTTAAATTATTTCCTGTTCAGGGTTGGCACAGGACAACAGTTCGAATGGCCCCTTCCTCCAGTTGAAAACCTGCTTGTGTGTGTATCTGTATTGTCAATATAGTTCTTCTGCAGAGCTCTCACACCTGATTTATTTATTAACTTATTATCCTTTATCATAATTTCAGGGACTTTAAAGTGGCATATTGTGGAAAAGTGGGGTACAAATGGTCACATATGTTTTTTTTGCTGAAAACATTTTAAATACCTTTAAAATTAAAAATTGATTAAAAATTAAAAATTAATTTAAAATTAAAAATTAATTTAAAATTAATCAAAAATTAATGTAAAATAAAAAATAAAAAATGTTTTTTACTGAAAACATTTTAAATACATTCAAAATTAAAAAAAAAAATTAAACTCCCAGTCACTAAACTTGGAGAAGGACCAGGAGCTACTTCCTCCAATCCTGTGACATGGTGAGTCAAGGGAGCCATTTATGGGAGAGGAGCTACTGCTGATCTGGGGCAAAGCTTTTGGAAGGACAGAATATAAATATTATGCTATATTATATTGAATTTGAAGAGAACTTTAGGCAAGGGTAGCAAGAAAGGATCTGAGAGGGGACAGGAGTCTCTCCTATAATATCTTTAAATATATATATATTTATATTTACAATCATTTTAACATTTCAAAACTTGACTTCCTTCCCTCTCTTTCTGCGGTTCCTTAAATTTATTTTTAATACCTTCTGCATATCCAAATTAACTTAATTTGCTCATTTATTCATCTACTTTCTCTCCCATAATATCTAATGAAGTTTCTCCTAAGAGGAGAGGGTGAGGAAGAAAGTGGAATAGTTCAATGCACATATATACAAAAGATGTCTTTTCAGTTCTTCCCTTTTCAATAAATGTACATCACTTCAGGGATTTCATTTTCATAATATGGCCTATCCTTACATAATGTTATCAGTCTTCTTTTGACTAATAAATACCTGCAGGCTATCTGTCTCCTAGTTCTCGTATTATGTAATCTAATCTCTGCTACGAAGAGAACAAGTAAATTTTCATAGTTTTGTTATAGCAAACAATGGAGAACTCTACAGGGGAATGATCCCCTCGGAATAATGGTGGAAAGAGCATAAGAATCCTAAAATAACCCTCTTCTGTGTTCTTCTTCTTTCCCCCATCACAAGTGCCAACTTCAAACAAGTCTGACTCAGACATTGGTTTCATTGAGTTTAATGGGACATGTTGCCATGTGCAATTTCATTGGGTGGATTTCTCCCACAAACATGAATCAACAAGGTTTTGTGTGAGCAGATCAATCAACCCTAATCATTAGTTTTGTTAAGAACAGGAGGTTGTTAAGAATGGCACCTAAGCTGCAGTCCTATGATGCCTGAATAGGAGTAAGTCCCATTTAATTCAATGGGACTTACTTCTGAATATACAGGCATAGGATTGTGCTGTTACTCTCATTTCTAGCTATAGTCACCCCAACACATACTGAAATATTTTAACTCCACTGTGTCTGGTGCCCCTTAATGATTTATGTATCAGAAAGGGAGGCAAAGGTGAGATGTATTGCTGTTAACCAGCACCATATTGTGATCCTGTTTGTGAATCCGGTATGATACTTTCCACCACCTAGGAAGGATCCCTGCCTGAAGCCATGGAGAGCCACTGCTATTGACGGTAGACAATACTGAACCAGATGGATCATATATAACACACATCCCTCGTACTCTCTTCTCTGAAATCACTAGACAACTTTGATTCTGGAAGGTAAGTCCACTCCCTAGAGATGAAATGCTAATTCTATGGCTGTCAATACCATACCCAGTCAACCGGTGTGGGTTAGTGGTTTGAATATTTGGTTGGATGGGATAAATGTGTATTTAAATTTCCTTCTCAGTTATGAAACTCCAGAGTGGTTTTTTTGGGACGTCTCAAGGCAATTTTCCATTGCCGACAGATCACTGCTCTACAGCACCCTCTGGTGCCGCATTTTTATAACACATTTTAAACGTTATAACCAACCAGTATAGATTTGCCTTCCATGTGCCAAGGCTGGTGATGGCCCATCAAGGAAACCATCAGGGGGCAAGACTGCCAGGCAAGGGGGAGTGGGGTCCATTGTTTGCTGGGTGCTAGTGGGCAGAGGCAAAGGCCAGGCTTAAGGTTTCAACTTTGAATGACGTAGGCCAACAGGAGGTCCTTGGAGTTGGTTAGCTGCAAAAAGAAGGGGCAGAACTCCATGTGAGCTGAGGATGACAGGCTGGATCGAAGAAGAAGAAGAAGAAGAAGAAGAAGAAGAAGAAGAAGAAGAAGAAGAGGAGGAGGAGTAGTAGTAGTAGTAGTTTGGATTTGATATCCCGCTTTATCACTACCCTAAGGAGTCTCAAAACGGCTAACAATCTCCTTTTCCTTCCTCCCCCACAACAAACACTCTGTGAGGTGAGTGACTTCAGAGAAGTATGACTAGCCCAAGGTCACCCAGCAGCTGCAGGCGGAGGAGCGGGGAATCGAACCTGGTTCACCAGATTACGAGTCTACCGCTCTTAACCACTACACCACACTGGCTCTCAGAGACAAAGAGGATGCTTTTTTGCTGTCCTTTGAATCAAATGCTGAAAGGGGGAAGCCAGAGCTTCATAGGACGTGCTATGCAATCCCTCCATCTAGGTGCAGGTTGTATATATGTGTGTAAATAAAACCATATATCCTAAAGACACCACAATCTCCATTGTGCCTAATTTCTGAAGAAAACACAAACCCTGGGTAAGTGCCTGAAACCCCTGATATTTCACACCGCTGGGAGATAGGGGTGGCATATAACACTATAACCAGGTCCTCTAATCTTTCAGGCAACACCATTGGCTGGTACAACTACACAGAGAACTTGTTCCTTGCTCCTCGTACAACAAATGCAATCAATAATTAGAGTTTAGAGCACTTGATAAGCCAAGGATGACCGTTAGACAAACAGGGATGTTAGCAGAATTAGTACATTCTGCCACACATACACAGGCCCCTCTCCTTCAGTTTTGAGTGGAATTTGTCTGGAAAGCCAAATGTTCCACAAAAATCTGCCCCCAATTTTAGGGGAGTGTATAATCTGCACTAATTTTACAGTTCTTATCTGTAAACACAAAAGGTGGATAATTTGTTGCCTGGGAATTTGCTTGTAATCCTCAACATTTATGCATGTAATATGAGTTCTGACGACATACATTGATATTATGATGTAGTTTATAGCCCCATCTAGTGATCCAGCCACCAAAATACTATCCTATACTTCCGATCAGGTGGAGCACTGGCAATGTGGATAACAAACCCAATGGCTGTCCTTATGATGAAGACTTGCAAAATTGCTTGCACTTTGGGGTTAGCCACTAGAGGGAAGAAAAACCAACACATGGTAAGAGAGTAGTGATGAAAAGGCCATGGCTAATTAAAAATCAACAGTGCTTGGTTTAGCAAATTATACATTAATTATTTTTCTATGAAAGTGGACAAATAAACAATTATCAAAATTTGTTGTAGTTACTAAGCAGCAATAAAAACAAAATTTGCCAGTTACTGCTATTTGTTATGCTAGCAGGTTATGGATGTACAAGTACTGATTTCCCTCAGATTAGGCTGAGGAAGTGACTTGTCTGAAGCAACCCAATGAACAGCCACGCTCAGGAGGGGTTCAAACCCAAAATTCCACCTGCTGCACCATCATTGCAAAAAGTACACCCACTTTCCTGGTTTTAAGTCTCCACTATAAAACTAAACACTTTGCTGAAAGCACAACCCTGGTCTGCCCTAAATATAGAAAGAATTTCCTGAAAACCTCAATGTCATGCTTAGTTGCAGATATATTTTTTAACTCCCATCTCATTCCTTGGTCTTAACAAAAAGCAAGTTGTTTTTTAACTAATTCAACAAATTCAAAAAATATATTATATTTTTGTACTTGTTGTTATAGTTATAATATTATATACACTTGGGGATGGGCCATGCACACAGCCGGGGGGGGGGGGGGCAGGAGGAGCTCTGCTCCTCTTAATTAATAAATAAAATAAATAAAAATACTAGGCTAAAAATAGAAATGATCAGAATATCCACTCTGACTTTATGCAAATCCATGATTGCGATGTGGTATAGAAGTCCTCCAATGGGAGCTGTGCGATGACATTCTTATGTTTTTATTACAATGAAAGATATATGCTACACATACACACTCCAGGATTCCTAAAGTAACAAGCACATTTAACTATATGTATGATGCTGCAGAAATAAAGTACTGAATGTGGTTCGATTCATATCACACACACTGCATAAAATTCTGCACATAATTAGTTGATCTTTTAAAAAAACATGCAATGCACGAGCAGTTCAGACATAATCAGGCATTCAAGCAAGTGGCAGCCTGATGTAGACAAAGTTCAGTCAGGTCAGAACCAGCAAATTCTGTGTATAAATCCTTTTAAAATGGAGCCTTCCTCCATCTCTAGCTATCCCGCAAACAGAAAAACACCCAGCAATACTTGCTGGTGAAGGAAGCACTCACTTAATGTCTGGGGACATGCATACTAAATAGTCTGTGCTTTGCTCCAAAATCCTAACTTGCTGTTGGACCATTGGTCATGTTGGCTGGAGCAGATGGAAGTTGGAATTCATAAACATCTGGAAGGGCACAGCTTATCCATTCATGCTCTGCAAACTGACCATGAGCAAGGCTGAAGATTTGTCAATGGTTAACCCAAATAAATAATAATAATAATAATAAATATTATTTATACCCTGCCCTCCCCAGCCAAGGCTGGGCTCAGGGCGGCTAACACTAAATATAAATTACAATAAAACGTAATGGGGGGGGGAACAGTTAATTAAGATATAGCTTAAAATACAGCTTAAAATGCAGCCTCATTTTAGTAGTAGCCCATAAATCAAGACCATAAAGGGAGGAAACATCAGATATTCACCCGAACCAGCTATCCATGCTGGTCCTACGTGGGCCAGCAAAAAAGTCAAGGGAAAATTTATATACCAAATCCCATATAAGGGATCAGAGTGAGTCCAAGGCAAATCCCGCAGGGCCCTGGTCTCTTGTGACAGAGCATTCCACCAAGTCGGGGCCAGTGCTGAAAAGGCCCTGGCCCTAGTTGAGACCAATCTAACCTCCTTGAGGCTCGGGAGAGAGAAAATCCGAGCTAGGAGTACCTTCAGAGTAATAGGTCAAATAGTGTGAATGAGAGAAGGAAGATGGCTTGATCAACCCCTTCTCGGTCTCTATGGGCACCTTTGGCTCCCTTCTCAGATGTTGCAACTCCACCTCTCAATCTTTGTTGTTGTTTGTCTGTGTCATGTGTGCGCCCTTTATGTAGTGAGGTTCATATTGAGGTGTTAAAGAGGCCACAGGGGTTGCATGATGAGGCATCTAACTTATGGACATCTACAGGAGAAATGGGGTACAGACAGAATTCTCACCTATCCTGCTTGTAAAGAGAACTGGATATTCTATCATGTGACAGGATCAGGTACTTATGGGTGAGAACAGGGCCTCCTTATCTCAATTTCTGCAACACCATAAAGCCGCCAATAATGTTTATATCAGGGTCATTTTAACCCCCAGTGCCTAGGACAACCATAGTTTCATTTGAATTGGAGTCTGTTTCCAATACCCTTTAAGCAAAACCCTTTAATTAATTAATTAATTTAATTAATTCAATTAATTCAATTTGTATACCACCCTTCATCCATAGATCTCAGGACGGTTCACAACATAAAAATACAAGATATAAACAAAACAAAAAATGGACCAACAGATGAACCTCCCCTCACCCATTAAAATGGGGGGCGGGGAGAGAGAGAGAGAGAATACAAGGAGAAGGAACTGGAAAATGGGTAAGAGAGTTAGAAATGATACACCCTTTTGGAGTTGGTTATAAGCCTGAACAGATATGAGGCTTGTAGAGATAATATTCACCAAGTTCATGACACTCAGATACATCTTTCCCGAAGCACCCATCCTTTCAAGCTTTACAAAGAAGATCGCTGTAATCTTGATTGCTGTGTTCACTTAACCGCATACAAATGTGTGGGTTATTGTATTGAAATAAACAAAAGAGCAGACAATCAGTTTGGACTGTTTTCACTGTAAATTGGATCCGCATTACGTGACATCATATGAATACCTTGTGCAAAGCCAACCAAAAGAGCCATAAAAATGATGCGGCGAGGAGTCAAATCAATAAATTGTTTCTTTCCTCCCGCTTAATGGTGTATGCACATCAGATAAATTCGGTCTCATCTTTCATCCTGCCTTGGGTTTGTTTGCTTATTTTCCTCCCCACACTTTTTTTTTTAGCAGATGTTGATTCATTCATAATTCAGCGATGAAAACTCATACCGAAAAAAGCCAAGCAGAGTGACACTCAAAGCTGCAGACGGCCAATATGAAGCAATTTCATTCAGCTCAGTAGGCACAACACAGGTAAACATCAGAGGATACGGGATATATATATATATATATATATATATATATATATATATGCAGGTTTTGGTGTCCTCGGGTGTCTTCCCGTGTAAAAGTTGGGGTGTCTAGGCGACGTTTCGACGAGGTCTCACTCGTCATCTTCAGGCTGGTGCTTTCGGCTTCTTGTTACTGGAACAGAGCTCTGTTCCAGTAACAAGAAGCCGAAAGCACCAGCCTGAAGATGACGAGTGAGACCTCGTCGAAACGTCGCCTAGACACCCCAACTTTTACACGGGAAGACACCCGAGGACACCAAAACCTGCATTCCTGTACCCGTGAAAATCTACGAAAGCATATATATATATATATATATATGAAGGCATAAGCTAGCAAGCTGTTAGGAATGGTGGCCAAGAGGGCAGGCTAACGGGTCGTTCAGGCTTCCAGTCCACTCAACCTGCATTGGACAATGGATTTCTCAATTCCACGCTGCTGCCATCCGCTCAGTTACAAATTCAGAACCTGTGTGGCAGAGCCAAATATCTCCTCTCAGACCCCTGCAAGCCCCTAGATTATGCCCCAATTCCCCTTGCCAAAAGAAAATGGTGGCAGTGGCATGGAACAGGAGTTGGTCAATAGCAATGATGGGGCAGATCTTCCTGGAGGCCTCTTTGTGAAGCTCCAACCCCCGGTGCCTCAGATCAGAGGCGGTTTTGGGGCATTGCAAGCGGTGCGGCTGCACCAGGTGAGCAGCTGAGGAGGGGGCCTTCTCGAAGCCTAGTAGGCATTTGCCCAGCTTCAGGAAGCAGGTGAGAGGCTCCAGCAGGGTCCTAGACTCCTCCTGCCTCCTTCTCAAAGTTGGGCAAGCACTTGTTGGTCTTGGGGAAGGAGGAGGAGGGCTCTAGGACCCTCCCAGAGCCTTTGCCTCATCCCCAAAGCCCACCTTAAGCCAGTGCTGTGAGGGCTGGGGGGAGGGAGTCAAATTGCCTCGCACAGGGCGGCATATTACTAAGGTCCGATCCTGCTCAGATGCTGCTACAGCAGCATCCCAGGCACCAGAAAGCCTGGGAAATTAAAGCTCTTTGGGGTGGTGCAACTACCAGTACAGTGGTACCTTGGTTCTCAAACGCTTTGGTTCTCAAACTCCAAAAACCCAGAAGTAAGTGTTCTGGTTTTTCACTGATTTTTGGAAGCCGATTTTTGGAGCCTTGGTTTTCAAACGTTTCAGAAGTCAAATGGACTTCCAGAACGGATTAAGTTTGGCGCTTTTATTTTTGCTATTTATTTTGCGTTTTTGTGGCTTTTTCAGTTAATTTGTTTTTGTGACTGCGTGGAACCCAGTTCAGCTACTGATTGATTGATTGATTGATTGATTGTGTGACTGCGGAAATGGATAAAGGCCCCCCATCCAAACAATGACTATCATCGGTGCAGGGAAGGGGAAAAAATCAGTTTTTCATTTTTATTATCTACAATACTGTCTTATTTATTTTATAGTACAGTACATTAATTATTGCTTTCATTTTATGGATCAAAGGTCTCAGATAGTAAAATTAATGTTAATTTGCTGTTTTAGGGGTTGTTTTTAAAAGTCTGGAATGGATTAATCTGTTTGGATTACTTTCTACGGGAAAGCATGCCTTGGTTTTGGAACGCTTTGGTTTTGGAACAGACTTCCGGAACGGATTAAGTTTGAGAACCAGGGTACCACTGTACTTATTTTTTCGCCTGCTTTTGCCTCCTCCTGCCTGCCTGTGGCTGCACAGATGCAGGGTTTGAAATGCAGATGGTTGTTGCAATGAAAAGGTTATTTCCTAACTTTCAAAGTTATTTCAAACTTTCCCCTACAGAGCTTTGGCTTCTTTTTAGAGGATGCCTGAAGGTGAACCCTTCCATTTTGTTTGCTTTATTTTTTACCCCTGAATTATCCTAATTCTGTTTGCTTCTTGTTTGCAAATAATTTGTGCATTAGCCGTCACTAAAAGCATCCTTTCCTCACCTCTCTCTGAACAGATGGTGCTTTTCAGATTGAATGGGGTGATCAGATGTCCCTTTGCATTGAAGTCACATGTGAAAAACGAGGCTTCTAACACATTCATTCATGTTTCGAAGGGAAATAAAGCACTCTCGATAATCAGAAGCGGGCTTTGCATTGGATCAACTGCAGTGGGGTTCTGCTACAAATCTCTTAACTCGGAAGCTTAAGGCTGCACTGCGAGGTGTGACTTTGAAGATCAGCATTGCACTTTAGCAAGCTAACAGGGTGTTTTTGCTTTTTTTAAAAAACAAACCCCACCTGGCCACACATTCAGTGTTTATGTTGGAGAGTTCAATGAGCTTTTTCAGAAATGTCTTCAAATAATTGAACAGTATAGTCTTTCACAGCATTTCTGCCAGGAGGCAGAATGGTCATTTGTTAAAAACAGTGGCAGGTAAGGGAGGAAGGAAAGAAATGTGGTAGCCAGGACCTAGGCCAGAGATGGATGTATCAGTCCATTTCTGGTCCACATAACTTTCCGATGTGCTGCCTCATAAGTACATTAAGCCTAGGGGTGGGTGAATCTTTCAATTTCAATTTTAGGAACCCATCCGTTCCTGCTATGGGGACCCATTTTCAGAGGTTCTAGGTTGCTTAGAGAGGGGAGAGCACATATTTCCTCATATGCCACAAATTTTGAGAACCTTGTAGATGACATTCAGTCTCAAACATCACATTAGTCTGGGCAAGTATTTTTCAACTACTGCTTGAATGGCTTTTTTAAAAAAAAGTATTAAGTTTTTAAAATGTATTTTCTACATTTCCCTTTCCCTTGCATTTTTAAATCATTTTCTACTTTTCAAAGATAGGGAAAAATATTTGCCAGCCAGCATTGTGTCTTTTCATTTGTGACCATGCATGCACTCAGAATTATTCCTGGAATCAGTTCTCTTTAATTTTATGGCTCTAATCTACAGCAGCGCAACAGCAACAGACAATGTAACAAACATGACCTAATGTAGCCCAGAAAAGAAAAGTAAAGTATTTTGAACTGTTTTCCACCAAACCTCCAATTTCCCAGGCTACTATGTGGAGAGGTTTTGTAGAAGATTAACCTACTTTTAGCCTGCCAACCTAGCAGTTCGAAAGCACCTTCAGGTGCAAGTAGATAAATAGGGACCGCTTACCAGCGGGAAGGTAAACGGCGTTTCCGTGTGCTGCACTGGCTCGCCAGATGCAGCTTGTCACGCTGGCCACGTGACCCGGAAGTGTCTGCGGACAGCGCTGGCTCCCGGCCTATAGAGTGAGATGAGCGCACAACCCTAGAGTCTGGCAAGACTGGCCCGTACGGGCAGGGGTACCTTTACCTTTTTAACCTACTTTTTATTCTTCTCCCTGTATGTTCTATTTACAATCACTATGCAAAGCTACATTGCATGTTTCTGTTACGTCCTAGTTTTCCTCTCCCCATTTCCTGATTTATTATGTTTTATTGTTGTCCCTTTAATTGCAAAAAGTCTCTGTGTAAGTTCTGCTTCTTCTCCCAAAACAAAATGATAATACAGATTTCTTATTTAAAAAAAATAGAATCCCTTTTTGAACCATTTTCTGTTCCCATCCTATTTTGCTCTTTGGAAGGTGGCAGCCATTTTGTTTTCAGCCATACCACTGGTGGAAGCCATTTTGTGATGCTGCCCTCAGGACCTTCTCAAGATGCTCAGTGTGCCCTTGGACCCAAAAAGGTTAGCAACCACTAGGTATGACATTTCAGGGTGTGAATTATGTAGGCTAGCTTTTATATGCAAATTGAACCAAATTTCCCTCCCTATCCCTAAATGCACCCAACATTTTACTGGGGCTATACATTGCAGAGGAAGGTCAGCTGTGGCAAGCTGCCTTTCAGGGAAGTTTCTTCATCATTGATCTCACCACTGAGGGACCATTGATACGCTTAAAGAGAATTGAAGGTTCCTTGGGAAATGTTCAAAAACCACTGCTATAGCACATTCATAGGAGTGACCTCATAGGGGCAGAGGTCCCTTCAGCCTCACAATAAAATATTTGAGGGGTTTGCCCCTCCAAAAAAATTAATGGGCAGTCGTTCAAATTTTGTGTGTGTGCCATGTCATGTGATCAATTCTGCAGGGCAGAGCTTCTTCAAGTTGGCACCCCTAAACACATCTGACAACTCATGACCAGCTTGGAATAATTGGCATGTAAAATATTAATAGATAACATACAAGGGCGTTTGCCACCTGACAGCATTTGATAAATTACATGAAAGCCATCTGCCCTGGCTGAGCCAGGTTTTTTTCTCTTTTTTGGCCTCCTTAAATAGTAAGGAATCAGAGGTGCATTTAGGGGAGCAGGACCAGTTTGCTCGCAGCATGTGCCTAGCTGAGAGGATGCCACAGGGGAAGCCACAACAATGTCGTAGAACGGCGCATAAGAGGCAGGGAGTTCTGAATTTTGGCGCTGCATAGGGCGCCACTGAAACTTGACAGCCCAAAGTCTGCCATTGCCACAATGCATTTGGACTCTAGTTCACACCACCTGGTTAGAATAGCACAGTATCTGGGATGTTCCCACTGCCAAGTTTGAGGTACGAATGCTTTGGGAGCTTTTATATTCAGGATGAGACTCTGCTAAATTCAACCTTGGTAAAGAACAACAGCTGTTCTGCATTCCATAGAATGCAAATCCTACCTAGTTTGGTATATCTGATTGAAAAACGTAAACAGATAAACCCCTAAGAACCAAGGGAGAGTGTTCATTTGAATGACACTTACTTCCCTCCTTACTTCACTAAGGCTGCAATCCTATTCACACTTATGAAGAAGCCCCTTTGAACACAGTGGGTTGTACTTCTGAGTAAACAAGCATAGTAATGTGCCATAATATGATTTTCCACTTCCTGTGCCTACGGTGGTTTTGTCTAGGCAGCAGTCAACCAAAATATTCTCTTCAAATAGCCATTCTCAGCTATCATCTTAGGTTGTAGGTGAAATCCATGAAAAAGACTGAGGTAGCATTTCCCAGTAGCATATTTCAGATTATCCCCAATTCACAATGTATCTGGAGAATTGATTTAAAAGGCTTACCAGTTTAGAAGCATCCAAGCATATTTAGGCATCATCTGCAGAATGCTGGAGTTTACAGCTTATGCATTCCAAATCTGGCCCAATAATATCAGGGATGCTCTCTGGGAGCACAAACTAAGAGGTTCCTGAGATAAATTAAAGAGGAACGGGGAGAGAGGTCCGTGTTCCCACAGCTCAATGGCACTTTAATCTCAATGTGCACTTTTGGCTCCTTCTGTGAACACCTGGACAGACAGTACAGTGGTACCTCTGGTTACGTACTTAATTCATTCCAGAGGTCTGTTCTTAACCTGAAACTGTTCTTAACCTGAAGCACCACTTTAGCTAATGGGGCCTCCCGCTGCTGCCGTGCAATTTTTGTTCTCATCCTGAAGCAAAGTTCTTAATCCGAGGTACTATTTCTGGGTTAGCGGAGTCTGTAACCTGAAGCGTATGTAACCCAAGGTACCACTGTAATCCAAAGACTCAGCTGTACAGCTGCAAATGCAACATTGAAGCGCATTACACAAATGTGACACTAGATAGCGATGGTGAGCTCATGGCAAATTCAATATATTTTTCAAAATGCATTTTCACAGCATTTTTGATATGTGTCTAGATTCCGCCCCAGTCACAGCCTGAGGTGCCCAAGCCTGTTTCTCAAATGCCACTGTTTCCTTAAATCGTAAGCAGGCAAAATGAGGCGGCAGGAGGTGTTGGATGGCAGCTGCCTTGTCCTCCTAACTCTGTTTGAGGACAGAGCTATGTTTCAGATACTACCTGTCCCAGCCTCCCTAAACTAGCCAGCTGCCTCAAGTGGGGCAGAGGATGCCAAACCCATTGCTCTCGCAGGCTTCTATACACAGAGTGGGGAAAGGGGCCATCTTGTTTTTTGCCTCAGGCAATAACAGGTCTTTGGCTCTCTCTGGTCATAAGGACTAGTCTCTTTTAAACTGGAATCGGAATATCAGGAGATTTCCTTAAGCTAGGGTTGCTGTATTTCAAAACATAAACTTTCGGAAACAAAAGTTGCTGAGTTCTTTTCTTGGAGGGTACAAATGTATTGAGCTTTCCCTAACCCCCAGGTTGCTGAGCTTTAATATAAATTCAACAGTGTAAATAAGTTTTGATGGATGCAATAATGGAATACTGAATGGTATACCATAGTTTTTGTAGAATATGCAGGGATTTAGAATATGTAAAATGAGCCATGGAAAGAGAAGAAGGGAAGTCATTGATATCTTAAGAACATAAAATGAGTATTTTAAATTGTAAAACAGCTTTATGGAGGGGGGCAAACTGGTTGAGCTCCCCCCCCCCACACACAAAAGTTGTTGCAAAATCTCCCCCCCCCCACACACACAACAAAGCTTTTGAGCTATTTTTAATGAAATTCACCAAAATCCACACTTCAGACACGGACTACCACAATGAGGGCCAAATACCAGCTATGTCCGGACATATGGCAAGCCTACCTAAGCTCTACTGGTGGCTTAGCTACAAAGTCACAAAATTCCTCCAGGAAAGAGGCTGTAATTGATACCACAATTAGTTTTCCCCAAGAACTTTTTACATAGTATCCCATGAGTCTGGAAAGAGTACTTACTGTGCGAGAAGACCTTGAGATACCTCTGTCTTAACACCAGGAAGCAGGAGGGGTCAGGAGATCTTCAATAGTTGTATTTATTTGTGAACAACGGATTAACCACCCAGCACAGAAGCTGTGGGCTTGCTCCACAAAGAAAAGACTCCATATCGTTCCCACTCAGCTGTGGAGAGAACCAAACCCAGAGAGGGGAGTTTCTATTACAGATGAGACCTCTTAAAGAGACAGGCAACAATTTGCATAACTTCCAACTTTGCTGTTTATGTGATAATCTGCATCAAGTCCATTTCATCTTTGGACATTTGCCCCCCCCCCACTTCCTAATTATAGGCCCTTCCAATGCTATGATGCTAAGAAAACCACATACAATAAAGGTCTGAAATTCTGCAGTCAAGCTGTATCTTCATTTGTAAATCCGATCGTGCCGTATCTGCCCATGTTCATCATTTCCATTCAAACTGGAACATGAGTGTGTCACTTTATAAAGGTCCACATTTTACATCAGCCGCTCAGAAGATTAGGGGAATATTTGTACAGGTTCTTTTTCTTCCTAAAATGGCCAGTTATTTATGTCCCCGCCCCCCTTAGATTGCCCACTTTATCTGCTCTGCTGAACACCTGTGTTAGTGATGGTAATTATGGGCTTATTAATAGGGATCACGTATGGTTCTACGGTTTATTCACAAATGCTTGAAAGGTATCAGCAAAGACCTTGATTAAAAACAGCATATGTCTAAACATCTTTAAAAAGCAGCATATGTCTTACTCAGATCAAGTCTTACTCGGATCAAAAGTCCTTCTGTTTCTGCAAAGGCACCAATTGGATATATTCATAGCCATGTAAACATTTTTAAGACCTATTGATCTGAAGGGGTGGCATTGCAATGCTTAGATGTAGCTGCAGGGTTCCCCAAACTTGGGTCTCCAGCTGTTTTGGACTACAATTCCCATCATTCCTGACCACTGGTCCTGGTAGCCAGGGATGATGGGAATTGCAGCCCAAATGCAGCCAGAGACCCAAATGTGGGGAAACCCTGCCATTATCTCCATAGTATTCCATCATTACTATGACCCCAGCTCTCAAAGAAACACTCTACATTGATAGATGGCTTCGAGAGCCAATTCAAACAAGCATGAAAAGGGCATAGTGTCATTCCCTCTAGCCTGCACCATTTTAGAAATCTGCTGGGTAGCATATTGTTTCCTTGGAATAAATAGAGCAAGTGGTTAAAGCAGAGGGCTATGAAACAAGGGCTTTGGGGAAAATCAGCAACAATTATTCTTTCAGTTGATATTACTTGTTTAGGTTCAGTCAATTGATTTAGAAATGTATCTAGTTCCTTCAGCCTCATGCAGAATATTTCATTTTTCTTTGAGGTTGAAAAATCCCAAGAACCTTGAAATGCTGGTTTACTCTGATGGGAATGGTAGCATTTTCTAATCTCAATCAAGCAGAAACCACCTGGAGAAATACCCTTTTTCTTTATACATTTTTAACATGCATCTGGCACAACGCAGCCTCATGAAAATGATAATTATTGAAAATAAATATGTGGCCAAATTTACACACATCTCAAGAAGACATGATAATGTTTATAGCGAAGATTAAATAAGGCAATATTTTCAGTTGCATCTGCTGCTGATTTTATGTTTTTTCTCCTCGCTCCTCTGGAGTCATCTGCTATCTGTTTAGTGAAGCCCCACCACCACAGGTCCTCCCCTCCCCCTTCTTCCTTCCTTACTTCTTATTTGCATTTGTGCATGATGCGAAGGGGAAATACTGTGGAATTATTTTGCAGCTGGTTGTGGAAATAAAGAACAGCCAGATAGATACAGTGGTACCTTGGTTTTCAAACGTAATCCATTTTGGACTTCTGAAACATTCAAAAACCAAAGTGCAGTTTCCAATGGGCGCAGGCACCCTGGAAACAATAGCCGACAGCCGTATCGGACGTTCGGCTTCTGAAAAACGTTCAAAAACCGGAACACTTACTTCCGTGTTTTTGGTGTTCAGGAGCTGAAATGTTTGAGTACCAAGGCGTTCAAGAACCAAGGTTCCACTGTATTTTCTTGGTTCAACTGCAGAAGATTAGAGTTGCAAGGAATTTGCATATCTTTGTTCCCAAAGCAAACACCATATATACAAAGTTTGTCTGCAGACAAACACCGGCTCCCTCGGCTGCCTGAAAGCGAGGTGAGTGCTGCAACCCCATAGTCGCCTTTGACTGGACTTAATCGTCCAGGGGTCCTTTACCTTTTACCTTTACCAATAGGGACGTGGGTGGTGCTGTGGGTTAAACCACAGAGCCTAGGGCTTGCCGATCAGAAGGTCAGTGGCTTGAATCCCCGCGACGGGGTGAGCTCCCATTGCTTGGTCCCTGCTCCTGCCAACCTAGCAGTTCAAAAGCACATCAAAGTGCAAGTAGATAATTACCACTCCAGCGGGACGGTAAACAGCATTTCTGTGCGCTGCTCTGGTTTGCCAGAAGTGGCTTAGTCATGCTGGCCACATGACCCGGAAGCTGTACGCCAGCTCCCTCGGCCAATAAAGCGAGATGAGTGCCACAACCGCAGAGTCACAACCGCAGATTCCATACCCTCCAACATTTCTCCCATGAAAATAGGGACGTTCTAAGGAAAAGCGAGACATTCCAGGATCAGATCAGAAACAAGTATGGCATCTCTAAATCAGGAACGTCCCTGTTAGCTAGCTAGAGGCATCTTGGATGCCACAGTAAAAGCAAAAAGAAGCACATATGGACAGAACCTTTAGTTTGACCTAACAGGGCAGTCCTCCTGTCTGTACAAGCATGGGTACCACAAGTAACCAAAGGGAGACAAGTATGATGCCCACCCCCAGAAGTGGCTCACCTGATGCGGAGGAACTGCAGGGCTAGTGTTAAGACCTGGGACTAAAATCACTACTAAATTTCACCAAAGGCAATATTACGGTTTCCTGAAATTCAAATAATTTTGAAGAATGAGTTTCAGTACAATTAGAGAAATTCCTAAAGTGGAGGTGATGGCAGGTTGTACTGCTTTAAATCATTATTATTATTATTATTATTATTATTATTATTATTATTATTATTTATACCCCACTCATCTGGCTGGGTTTCCCCAGCCACTCTGGGCCGCTTCCAGCAAAATATAAAAACACAATAAAATGCCAAACATTAAAAACTTCCCAATACAGGGCTGCTTTCAGATGTCTTCTAAAAGTTGTGCAGTTCTTTATCTCCTCGTACCCTAGCATAAACCTTTGCAGTGCTCACTGAATAAATAACAGCTCATATGTGAGAACAAAAATATGGCGGAGTGCAGAAATATTTTGTTTGTGTGTGATAAATGCACTCCTTGAATAGACACCCAGTGTGCATGAAATTGTCTGCTTATATGTTCATTTGTTCTGCAACCACCTCTGCAAGGATAGCTATTCCCCAGGTATCTCCTTCTAATTATTGGGCAAAATAAGCAACTGCTAGGTTCTGCAGTTGAAATTTTAGATGCATTAAGGAAGTCCCCTTGGAACTGAGAGCGCAGTCTCAGAGAACACCGCAAGACCTTGTTTGCAGAGTTAGTTGCTCCCCTGTCAACAATATTTATTAAAGATCAATGCATAATTCAAAGCAATTAATCTATTTGAACAATTTTATTCCTTTTTATGCTTATGCACTAGCCATGATATCTATATTTTATTCCACCCTCTGTGCGCTTGAAACAACTTGGCAAAGAGTATGCAGCAATGGTTTTCAAACTTTATACCTTTAGGGACCACTTTCCACATTGACTGATCTGCATGGTCTCACATCATTGCCTGATCTTCCCTGCCAAAGATGGATCCATTCTGGAAAAGCTTTCCAAGTTATATGGCTCTCAAAGCTGCCTCACACTGTACATTGGCTTTTGGTTCGTGCCAGTGAGGTGAACATCAGGCTAGGATTGGTGAGACCCAGATTCAAAACCACACTCAGCTCACTGGATTATGTTGACCCAGCCATTAGCTCTCAGCCCAAGCTACTTCACAAATTTCTTGTGAGGTAAAAATGTGAAGGCCCCATGTACACTGTCTTGAACCGCTTAGGAGAACAGGTGAGGATATCAATAGGATAATTAAAATCATTTGCTGTAATAGAAACCAAAAATATTTAAGGCTACTATTGACTAGCTGTACATCACAAGCACTGGATGTTTTGTGAAGTGGATCACCTCGAGTAGGAACAAGATGGAGACTTTTGGTTTTATAACATGTTTACACTTTCTGCCCAACCCTTGACCTTTGTGCAAAGTGTGTTCTCCTTCATGGAGAGCACATGTTGCAGTGGGGGCCGACAGAACACTCCAAAGTTGTGGGGCAGGCTAATTGATCGTTGGCCACTGTTGTGATTGGGCTTCCCTTGTTGTTGGGAAGATGTTAATGTTGACATTTGTTGATTGACAGCCAGAAATGCTAAAACTCCTTGCGCGAGACTAGGGCTTCTTCTTTTCACTCCATGCATCGGATTGCCTGTCCCCCTCCCTATATTTAGGGTTGTTCGCTTTGACCTTGCTATGCCTGTCATGGGGTCGTCTGCTCTTGGGGCAGGGGCCCAGTAGGAATTTTGTCCATGTGGCTGATTGGCTGGTGCCATATGGTTTTGCTATGATTTGCATAGCAAATCGTCACAACTTGTAAGGTTGCGGTTAGGCATTGGTTCATGGTTTGGTTGGTTGAGGGGCATGGATTGGCTGTGCCTGCCCCTCTAATGCTGCTGCTGCTGCAAGGGATTCTGTTAAAGGAATACAGGGGCTCACTATTGCTTTTGTCTGAACCCTGCCAAGGGGCTAGGGCCACGCAAGAGCCCCTAGTTGCATTTGGGGAGGGCTGAGGGCAGGTTCCCTGCTCCGTCGCTATCCCCAAATGTATTCCCCTTTTCTGACTTCCGCAGGCGTGCGGAATGTCAGTCTGTCCTCCACTAGGGGGCAGATAGTCGCAAAGCGTGTTCTCCTTCATGGAGAGCACGTGTTGCGGTGGGGTCTGCTGAGCCACCCCTCTGTTACCAGGCAGGGTCTCTAAAGATGGCCTGGGGCAGTGATTGGTTCACTGGGTTGCTGGGGTAAAAGTTATGTTGCAATTTTGGTGGGAGGGGTAAAATGTTTAAGTACTCTGCATGCAGCCTGGAGCTTTCTCTTTGCTGTGTGCAACGGATCACCCGCCCACCCGCCCTTGAGTAAGGGGTTGTTGCATTGACCTTGCTATGCCTGTCATGGGGTCGTCTGCCGTTGGGGCAGGGGCCTGGTAGGAATTTTGTCCATCTGGCAGATTGGCTGGGCCATTTGGTTTTTGCCTACTGCGTAGCAAATCGTCACAACTTGTAAGGTTGTGGTTAGGCATTGGTTATAAATTGGTGGAGGAGGGGTTAGGATAGGCTGGGCCTGCCCCTCCATGGTTGCTGCGGAAAGGGAATTCCGTTAAAGGAATCCTGGGGCTTGCCATCTTTTCGTCCAATCCCTGGAATGGGACTAGGGCCGGCAAGCCTTCGGGGAGCATGCGGGTGAGAATTGAGGTTCTGTGACTCAGCTCCATTTCTCACCGACTTGCTTTCCCCCGCACTGTCTTTCGGTGGTGCCTGGAAGTCAGTTCTGTCCCCAGGCGGGGGGACAGATAGTCTTAACCAATGCCTAAACAACCACTCACGGTTTTGTATTTAAATAAAGTTGTGGCCAAAATTATGCCAAAAACCTTAAACAAAAATTAAGTGTGTGTTGGGAGTTATTTGGGGGGTGGCTTGGGGACCTCGACATGCAACCAATGCCTAAGCAACCACTCACATTTTTGTATTTTAATAAAGTTGTGGCCAAAATTATGCCAAAACCTCAAAATTTCTGTGTCATGTGTGTTATTTGGGGTGGCCCTGGGGACCTCAACCCGCAAAAACAAACAAACAAACAAACAAACAAACAAACAAACAAACAAAAAGAACACCCCTATTTTCAGATATATGTGGTAGGTCCCCCAAGTTAAATACCTAATTTCTTTGAGCACCGACTCTTCTGAATGATACCTGGGGTAATATGTTCCTAGACTTTCTCTTTGGACAATGTTTCCCACTTTCTTTCATTTTTTCTTTCATTCTAACTCCACCCCCCCCCACTTAGTCTGCTTATTCTAGTAGCCATCTGACACTTATATAGGTTAGGGTGACAGTGGGGAGGGTGTGTTTTGTGTGGGCCCTTTCATGTTTTAAATAATAAATAAATAATACCACATCATCTTGTCATATATATTGGTGCTTCTAAGGTGGAATTTGCCATCTGTATTGTTTAGCAGTGCAAATCTGATCAGCATACACTGGGGTCAGTCCCCCCCCCCATTGCCACGAGTCACAAAAATAACACAGGGACTATTCCTTTATGATGCTGAGATGTCACAGGTGAGTCACAAGTGAGTGTTACTGTGTTGTTGTCATGACATGATGTCAGTGCATATGCAATAAGCAGGAATGAACCGTTGCTACAGAAGCTTTTTGATTATTATGGTGGTTACATTGCCACATGCGTTGCCAGAATCAACCATGGCTTCAGCCAGGAATCTCCTTGTTTGCCTTCTTGATGCCTTTTGTCACCCACAAACCCAGTCAAAAATGACCATACAATGTACTCCTGGGTGGCTCCCCCTTCATACAGCCTGTTGGTTCCCCCTGAACTAGAATAATAATAATAATAATAATAATAATAATAATAATAATAATAATAATAATAATTTATTTATACCCCACCCATCTGGCTGGGTTTCCCCACCCACTCTGGGTGGCTTCCAACAAATTATTAAAATACAATAGTCTATTAAACATTAAAAGCTACCCTAAATGAGGATCTTCCAGATCAAGCCTTGGCTACCCTCTAGATTAGGCTTTTTTCTGCCTCCCCAGCTGCCTTCTGCCTGTTTCCCTTTTGAAGTGGTACTTTTCCTTTGACCTGGACAGTGAGTAGCACAGGTTTGGACACTCCCTTTCTGCTCTACACAGTACTGTATTATGAACCTTATATCAAAGTTTCATGGAGGTATTTAGCAATAGCAGCCCATCAGTTTATGACTGATGATTAGAAAAAACACTTGTGCACTGCAAAACATTATTCATCAGACATTAGAGACCTGCTTAGGAACATACAATTAGCCCTTCCTTTTTAGCAAGCCTCAGTTGAACTAAAGACCACTTTGGGACTGCGTAGATCTGCTTTCCTGGAGGCTAGAGGCAGGTCTAAATGCTGTGGGGACAACTGTGTCTTTCCCTCTGCCAACTATTCTCAGTAAGAAATGTTTCTTTATTTGCATTTGCAAGTAAGTGCTGTGTACTTCATTAGCTTAAATGCTCTCCTTTTTCATTAGGTAAATTAAATGTTCATTGGACATGGTTAGCAGCTTTAAATGCACAATAATGTTCTGCGTGAAGATGAAACCGGGAAGGCTTTGTTTTGCATTGTTTTAATTTACTTTTGGAATTTTAAATACACATGCTCTTCATGGCTATACTAACCTGTGCATACATTGCTGAAAGCATATTTTATAGAGTTGGAAGGAGCCCAAAGGGTCATTTTAGTGCAACCCCCTGCAAGATCTCATTGTGCCTCTAGATCAGGGGTCAGCAAACTTTTTCAGCAGGGGGCTGGTCCACAGTCCCTCAGACCTTGTGGGGGGCCGGACTATATTTTGAAAAAAGAAGAATAAATTCCTATGCCCCACAAATAACCCAGAGATGCATTTTAAATAAAAGGACACATTCTACTCGTGTAAAAATACCCATGGGTAGGCAAACTTAGGCCCGGGGGCCAGATCCAACCTAATCACCTTTTAAATCCAGCCCACGGAAAGTCCAGGAATCAGCGTGTTTTTACATGGGTAGAATGTGTCCTTTTATTTAAAATGCATCTCTGGGTTATTTGTGGAGCCTGCCTGGTGTTTTTACATGAGTTGAATGTGTGTTTTTATTTAAAATGCATCTCTGGGTGATCTGTGGGTTATAGGAATTCATTCTTTGTTGTTGTTTTTTCAAAATATAGTTCGGTCCCCCACAAGGTCTGAGGGGCAGTGGACCGGCCCCCTGCTGAAAACGTTTGCTGACCCCTGCATAGCTCTATTTCCAATACAAGACGGTCTCATAAAGGGTTGCCATATTTCAAACAGTGAAAATCCGAACAGAAAAGTTGAGCTTTTTTTGCCCAAAATCAAATCGGCAAAAACGACACTGCCAACATGGCTTGCATACATCCAGATTGTCCCAGACATTTTGCCATTTTTTATTACTGCCAACTGCAGTCTTCCAGATATGTATGGGGAAATTCCAGACCTATGGCAACCCTAGTCTCATATCAATAAATACCAGGCATGGAGACAGCGAATGGGGCTCAGGGCTGGCAGATGAGACAAGAAGCGAAGAGAGTCCTCTGTAGAAACTTGTTGCCATTTCCTGTGTACATTTGGGTGTAACAAAATGACAAGAACATTTTGGAAATCGCAAGATATGGGAGAAGAGAAACTGCTTCACATGTCTGCAGTAAAGCCACACAGGGATGATACAATACTGGTCTATGACATCAACACAACCACACAATGCATGCAGCATTTAGCTTTGTGCCACTGGAGTGGGTAAATAACAGGTGGAGGCATCCCAGCACTGGTATACACTGGACAAGAGGGAGCCACCACTGTGGGAGACTCCATAGCACCAACCAAACACTGAGGAAGCTGGTGTAAGGCCCTGAAATCTGACATTATGGAGGGAGGATGGGGTAGATCAAGGCTAGCTATGGATCTGCTGGATCCAAAGCTGGTCTGTATCCCAGAGACAGGCCTTATTTGGGGCATACAGCAAAAACAAACTAACAAGCAAGCAAGCAAAATGAGGGAAATGCCCCAATCTTCTCCCCTGGCCGGTGGTGCTCTGTTCTGCCCTGCTGTAGATATGTCTTGTCTGAACAAGTCACGCCAATCTTAGCTGGAGCAGAGTGAATGGTGCTATAGTGAAATTTGTGGAGCACCCAGCAATTTCCAACTATATTAAAAAGTCACAATATTAAAAACTGACCTCTGGCTAGCTTCATTTAAAAAGTAATCAGAATAATTCAAAGGCTAGTAACATCAACATAAATTAGAAAGAAATTTAGGCCAATCTGACAGAAACAAGGATAAATAGCACCAGATACGATACCAGGAATAAGATTAGAGCTGTCACCACATTTATATTTGGAAGTTCTGTTCAAGTGAAGAATTTTGAGGAGATATGTAAGGATTTGGGCAAGATTCACCGAGTTTCTCAAGGAAGCATCTTTTACACAGCCACTGGGTTTTACCTAAATGAGACTTCATAGGAAATTTAGATATTCTTCTCAGATGAAATATTTTGAGAGGAGCCAAGCAGATTTTGATAAGATTAGCAAACTTCCTCTAGAGGATTTCACAAATCTCTGACACTAGGAATATCAATGTCCAACAGAGGTAGTAGATTTGACCACAAAGTACAAAAATAAAATAATGATGTTAGTTTATATGGTAGATAAGTTGCCAAACCTAACAATTGCATATTGTTGCTAGTTAGAATGAGAAGGGGCTAAATCCCAGAGCTGTATTGCTGATAGGCAGATACTAAGACCATAGAAATACAATTAGGACTGATAGACAAGACTCTGTGTGATGTCATTTCTCCTTCTCTCCTGGAGAGGAAGGAGCATATGGTACTTCCTGTTCCTTTCTCTCTCTTTCTCTCTTCTATTGTCCAACATTGGATGCAGACATGCCTCTGCTTGCTCCAGTTCTTATACAGGAAATACAAGTATTTTGCTTGCATAGTTTTCACTGCTGTCATTGCTGTGAACCAATGAATGATCATAAAGGAAGTAAATATTATTTTTAAAATTATAAGTTGTTGCCCGATTCTTTGTTACCTGATAAGAAAGGGGAGCCAGCTTACTTCAGAACTAGACTTGCTGAAAGCCAGGTTTTACAGCCTAATTCCTATGCTTTTAATTTTTCTGCCAAGGATGGGATTTTGAAACTCTGTTCAACCCACACATGTGGGTGCCCGAAGGGGTAAAATGCAATTAATATATCCTCTCCTACCCACTGGAACCCATATCACAATTTAAACATTGGAAAAGAAGAAGAATACAACCTTTGAAAGATTATCTGTTAAATAAACAACGCCAAACATTCAGCAGTAATTTAAAAAATGAAACAGTTATTCTTTCCCCTCCTTTTTCCTATAGAGTCTTCTACAAACATTGCTTCCTCCAGATGCAGACTGAAACTATATCCTGAGGCTATGTCCTGCCAGTGGCAGAATACGGAAGATTTATTATTTGTGGATATTGATACAAATTGACTTGATCTGCATCTTCTGGGTTAATGCATGGTGCTGGAATGCAACTAAATGAATAAATAAGTTGTTATTGTTATTATTACCTTTGACATTTGTCTAAATTGTGCAGTGCTGTTCCTGACACAGGAAACATAGCAAAATGTGTGTTTCATTAGTAAATGTGTTAAAAGTACATATTTGAATGCAAACGTTCACACAGTATTTTTAAAAAAGACAGATTAACAAGGAAACAATCTAGAATGGTCTTATGAATGAGCACATATGAAAATGACATGGACCAAAAATAGACTGGCCGGTACATTCTTCCCTGTGGGTACTTAGGACCATCAGCAATTTGCAGGTACAACCCTCGGGGGGGGGGGAATTGTCTGTCCTGATGTTCTAATCTTTACAAGGAGCCAGCTAATTTGTTTTTAGTGGAACAATGCCAGAGTCAGCCAGCCATAAAGAGAATTTTAGTTAAGTATCACCCAATGACGCATCTGAGGGACCATATTTGTTTACCTGTTGCAAAAGGAATATTATGCATTGCAGGCCCTGAGGAATTTTGGTTAACAGATTAATGCATATAATTTGTTTTTAATGAGACATGATACTTCATTGGGCTATCCTTAATGGATTATTTTTAAAATGCTCCTTACATCCTAAATGCAGTGAAATCAATCCATACTCTCTAAGTCCATACAAAACTTTCTCAGCCCAGCTTGGGTGTGTGTATCTACCAAGCAGTATGGAGAATTTTATTACTCATATATAGATTCAGGTGTACATATAGTTAAACATGGATTAAACTTCCTGCCTGCTACTGCCCAGTTTTGTTCTCTACAAGTTGCAGCTTTCTTCTTTCTATGTAGGAATATTACACAAATCACCCAACAAATGTATTTTGTTAGCATGAGAGTGTGGCCAGTCTTCTGTAAGACACATCTTTGCCACAGCTTGAAGCCCCCCCCCCCCCTCCTTACACTGAAAAGTCACCATTTTAAATCAATTTAAAAACAAACCCAAAGAAAGACATAACACGTGAGGAAAAGAGTAACAGTAGATTTAAAATAGTAGCGGTCAAAGCAGGAAATGGGCTTCAGCTTGTAATTAATAATAATGATAATACCATTTTTTAATACTGCCATTCATTTCAAGAAGAAACACCAAGGCAGTTTAAAAATAAATAAAAGCCAATAGAAAAATAAAAAGAATAAAACACATTTTAAAAACACAGCCACCAGTAATGCATAGTAATGCAACGACATTAAAACATTTATAATTTAAAATCAGGAACAAACAAGCCCATTAAAACAGAATAACAGTTGAAACAGCAATCACAGTAGGAGATTCGAGTCAGGAGATCCGATAAATGCTGGGCTAAACAGATGCGTCTTCAAGAGCTGGTGGAATACAAGTACTGATGTGGCCTATATTTCAGCAGAGGATAAGCTTGCTGCAGTATGGGAGGGCAGGACCATGGCTTTACTATCAAAACACAGTAGGCACAACATCCGTAAGGAACTCGCTTTCCTCTACACAGTCCTATCCCACACTCCCAACACATGCAAGAATTATAACTTGTTTCATCAGAACTCTTTTTTTTGCCTCTCTCAGGATTTATCAGATATTTGCCTGGGTAGGAACTTCAAAATTCATCTCAGATTATTTTGCTTTAAGCAAAATCTAGTGACAGCTGTACTTGGGATTTGTGGGACATCTTGTTACATGGCGGTGCTCTTATCAAAACTCCTTGGGCTTTCGTCAGAATTGATCGTGTTTCACCTGAGGCAAAAGTCCAAAACCTGCCCTTGAGTTTTGCTTTAGACATAATCTCAACATCAGCTCCAGCCATTTCTAGCTTGCCTGTCTCACAGAACTAAAGCACTGGGAAGAGATATATTTTGAGAACATAGAAAGTTGCCTTATAATGAGTCAGATCATTGGTCCATCTGGCCCTCAGTAGAACATGACTTCAGGCATGAGTTTTCCTCAGCTCCACCTGCAGACACCAAAGATGGAACTGAGGACTTTCTGCATGCGAATCAGATGCTCCATCACTGAGGTAAAGTCTTTCCCCTTTGAAGAGATATAAATGAGAGGTAGAGGGAAAGGTAGACGTTGAATGGGCATGAAAAGAAGAAGAAAAGAGATGGGACCTAACCACAGGAGATTATTTAATGTAACTGGCACACTATTTGGTATTTTGAATAGGAAATACTTATTTTGCATACTGCTAAAAGTGTCGGCAAGGTGCTTCCCAAGCCGAATAAACATGTGGATTTATTGTAGGGCGACTGGAGAGTGTTACAATCCTGAGATTTAAGAACATAATTATAAGCTGCAGCAGACAGTCAAGAGCGTAAATAAAAATGGGCAGAGTGAGTTCTGTGATCCATACATTTACATGCTAAGTTAACTATCTGTTATATAAAGGATGCTGCTAGCACAGAGTTTAGTACATTAAACCATGATGCCTTGCTCTTTCCAATGGATTTGTGGGGTGAGGGAGATCATAATATCCCCAGAAGGCAATACCAAAAAAACAGGAGAAATAAAACAGCCCTTTTGTGAGCCATATAAAATGTACCATTTTATTGCAGCAAGCCACAGATACTAATGAATTTAAACAACAAATTGCATCTTCAGCAAGAAGCTGTAGTTTTAGGGAATTTTCCCCACCGGGATTTCTATGTGCAAAAAGATAAGATCGTTCTTTTCTCTTCACTGTTCTGGCATAGAGGGGATCATCAGACAGAGAACAGAATATCTGCAAACATTCAAGAGATTAGCTGAGTTTCCTAATTTCCTAATGTTCCAATTTTGAAACAGACATTTCAACTTTGACACAGGAATCCACATTTCACATTGTGATTTTGTTAAGAAGAAAGAACCTCAAAATTCAAAACGGAATGCTCTAGAATGTTGGCATTTCTTGACAACTTTGATTTTGACGAACTTCAAACACAAAACTTTCTCAGCTGACAATTGTCAAAAACTCTTTTGCACTGTGTGCTCTATAGCAAATGATGTCAGATTATTTATTTCTTCTTTTTTAAACACCGTACTGTTGTAAAAAGGAGAGCAACAACACAGCCACATGCTAGGGTTACAGCGACTATGAAAACAAGCATAAGGAAGGAGAATTGTTTTAGATTTATTAGAGGGACATTGCAAGGAAATGTCTTTAAGGTGTGTGCAGTGGGGAGTTCAAGGTAGTAAAATATTGAATTACAATTGCACCCAAAAGGGATTCCAACGCAGTTCATGAATATTATAGAAGTTAACTGTTCAGAGTTTGGCCTCTTCACCCTCAACTCTCCCTCCACTAGAGCTGCCATACGTACAGATTTTCCCAGACATTACCAGGATTTCAAAGGCAGAATTGACTTCTGGGGGGAATTTCCAAAAGGCGGCTCTTTGACTCTTAGATGGTGCTTTGGCTTGACTCTTAGGCAAGTCAATCAAAAAAATCACACACACACACACACAACTTTTTGAAATATGGCAACCCTACTCTCCACACATTAGCTATCAGTTCTGCTTGGCTTCTCTTCCCACAGCAAACCACTTCTTTCCAGGCATGGCAAACCAACACTTGTCTCCTGTCCCTTTATTCCTGGCTGTGCGTACAATATCTGTGAGGGAATGTGGCCCCTGACACAGGGGAAAAGGTTACGTATCCATGGCAATGTGCTTTCCAATGCATCCCTGCATGTTTGCTGCAGAAATGGTGCCCAACTATGGCAAAATAGCCACCAGCTGTCAAATGCTACATGCCACGTCATGCCAACTATCAAATGCCGTCAGATACCAACTATCTGATTTCGCATGTTGAAATCAAAGGGGAAAGGGGCTGTCAAATGCACAGATAATATTTGAGTAGTCAAAGATCATTCCACCTAAAAATTCATAAAGGAAAAAATGTCTGGAATCAAATCTATTTCAAATTCCAGCCGTCATAGCGCCATTTTGCTCTATGTCTATGAAGGGCAAGATGCATGCGGTTTTCCCTCCAAAGGGGCTACTATCTGACCAAGTTGAGCAAGAGGAATCTCTGCAGTCCCTGACCTATGCCAAAGGAATCAACCCTGGGATGTTTCCCGAGAAGAGCTCTGCAGTCCCTGAGCTGCTGCTATAGGAGGTGTTTTTCAATATGCTGTGAGCCAAACGAAAATGGTGCCCAGGCCTATTGCAAATGTTGCCAAATGCCCTTCTGGTTTACATCTGTGAGGGATGCATTTGCACGGCACAGTGAGACACGGTGTGCCGTTATCCTCCGTATTTGGGAACCCAAGTGTCAGAGAGAAGGCGTGACATAACAGGGAAATAATTGTGCCTCAGAAGGTTCTCCTTTGAAAGTAGGCATTTGCAAGGCAGAGATAAGATGGCAAGATAAAAAGGTATCCCAAAAGCACCTCTAAGGCTGCAGGCAAAGAAACCCTCCAAAGTGGTAAGGGGGGGATTAGCTTCAAGGAGCTACAGAGGCTAAAAGGAAGATGTGAGGTGGCACAAAGACCATGATGTATTAAATGCTGAGGGGCTCCCTCAGCTCCAGCCTCGCTAGCTCTCCTCATTAACTCACCACCTGTATTTATCAGCACAGGAGAGCAATATACTTTGATTAGTGTTGCCTTCATAAATGAAGGCATATTATGGGAACAGACATGTGTACAGCATATCATTTCTTGGCTATTTAATCACAAACTCCACTGCAAGGCAATGAATCTCCGCTCTCCACACAATAAAATTCAGCGGAGACCAAAGTAAACAGCATGTGATATGAAAGGGTGCTGCTAAAATTTCATCTGCGGTAAATTTGAAGCGGATACAGCCATACCTTGCCTTGCGAGATGAACATTTTGGCTCCCGAATGAAACCCAGAAGTGATTCGTCCAGTTTGCGAATGTTGCTTGGAACCTGAACGTCCATTTGCAGCTTCTGCGGCCTCCAATTGGCTGCAGGAGGTTCCTGCAGCCAATCGGAAGCTGTGCCTTGGTTCCTGAACGTTTTGGAAGTCGAATGGACTTCCAGAATGGATTCCGTTCGACTTCCAAGGTACAACCGTATTGTGGCTCTTCTTTAGGCAAAGCGTCTGAGGAGTTTCAGGAGAAGTAAACAGAAAATGCCAATGAGATTGGCGACATATACTAGCCATCTTCACCTATTTGGGGTGAACATGTCTGTGTTTCAAGTAGAAAAGGAGTTAGGGGCATACATGTAAACCCAGCCTCCAGCATCCCTGCTGTTCTGACTACATTTCTGACCTTTCCAGGTCTGTGAGGGATTCGGAGGCAGGGTTCCTGATATTAAGACAGGTCTGAAGTGGAGTTTGGGAAAGCCTGAAATTGAGTTAACACACATGGGATGTTGGGCGTGGTGCTTGCAGGCACATTTCGGCCTCCTCCCCACATGTCCCCCCCCCCCACAAATGAAAACAAACTCCTGATTAGTGCCCTTTGGGTAAGATGGGGGACCTGGTCATTCTTGGATTGGCTTTCGCTTAACTTAGAGTAGACTCGGAGAGTTGCCTTTAGAGATGAAGCACCCAGCGAAGACCGACCCAGCGAAGACCGACCCACAATTTTCAAATGCATTCACTAAGATTGGCGAAGTTTCTCATAATGGGTTCACAGATCCCAAGAATGGTGCGAATATCGGCAACACTGAAAACCTAGCTTCACAGAACGCCCTGGACCCTATACTGCAGAGCTTTTTTAAAAATCTGGCATTGTTTAAGCTTTAAAGCAGCTTTGAAAGGAAGGATTAGTGGCTCTAACTAGGTGTCGCCGGGCTTCCCGTTCTTCTTTCTTTTTCAAAAGCACATTTATTTATTTAATTTACAGATTTATAAAGGGCTTCACAGCTCAAAGCTGTCAGCATGGTAGTGGACAATAAGACAATAAGACAAAATGAGACAAAATCTTAAAGATGCAAACTCTAAAAAAGCGCAACCCATTTCTGCCATTGTGCTTTCCCGCAGTTACACACTGAAACAAAATCTGACTACAAAATCTGGGAGAGAGTCATGTTTTCAATCCAGCCACAGATCTGGGAAGTTGTTGTGCAAGAAATTATTTTGTCTAACGTCATATATCTCTTCTCTTCTCTAATGAGCAATAGTCAATAGCTGAATAGGCCACAGACAAAGAGGTAATACGAAACTGTGTTTCATACCACTGGGTTTACTAAGCCTCTTAGAAAGCCTGCACCTTGTTTTGATTGTTTCTCACCTTGGAAACATGCTTAATTCTTCCATTCTTGGAGAGAATTAAAATTGCTATTAAAATTACACCATCTTTTTTTGCTCATTGTGCGACCCTGCCTAGATGGTATCCAGGTGTCAGTACAGCTTCATCCCAGATACGCTGATGGGGAGGACTTATCTCTTGTTTTTCAAATGACTTGTGTCATTTTCAAAGGCTGGCTTGATAAAAAGAAACTTCCAATCTGGTCCTAACATTTGTAGAGCCCAAAATGTATTAGTTGCTTGAAACACCCCCTAAAGCTAAGTGAGATCAACTGACAATTCATATGGCATGTCTTTGGGTTTCTGTTTTCAAAAGGACAGAGCCCTTTTAAGCATCTTCCAAGACAATAACGCCCACTCACATCACAAAGAACTCATAACCCACCTACTTTCAGCAGCAAGAAACATTATAGCCAAACACTGGAGAAACCTGTCAGGAGTAAGCATGGACCAATGGTACTAAATAGTATGGGAAACAGCCTTATTAGAAAAATTAACCAATAAACTGAAATTGACATGGGGACAAATGGAAGAAGACACCTTCACCCCGGTATAGCTCCCTTTTATCACATACGCAGCCCAACAAGACGACGACAAGAATCCACCAACAGCATACGAATCAATATGGCTAACCTGTTTCAAAAAAACACACACACTCCACTCACACATGAAAACAAAGTTCACCACAGGTAACCACAAACAAACAACCACACCCTAGGCCAACCCCAACCTCTCTCACCACCAAAGGAACACAAGCGAATAGTAAGAAAAGCCGCACAAGAGACGCTGACACAAAACCCCACACATACATGAAGTAAAATAGAAACATGGGACCACCTGACCCCACCCCCACCCACCATGGCCCCCTCCATCTCTTCCCCCCTTTTCTTCCTAATGTAACACTAATGTCTCAACAAATGAAACTGATATGTAGAAAATGTAACTTGGAAAAAAGAGACATTGCACATACTTTTGTAAACCAATAAATCTTTAATGAAAAATACGTTAAAAAAAGGATACAGCCTATCCCTAGGCAGCATCAGGTTTGAACAAAGCACTTAGATATCTGCTTATAACAAAATGAGTTTCTCCACAGAGATGCTTCATTTTTGCTTCTGTCATGAATCCACAGCTGACCCAGCCTGAGTCATCTCCCAAGACAACATGTATTCCACACTCGCTCTGTTTCCCCTCTTGCCTGGCCAGCATTCGCTGTACGTTTTCCTCCGAGCTGCGCTGACTTAGAAAAGCCATTGATCAAATTCAACTATTTCCCAGCCTCCCGATAATTTGTCTTGTTGAAAGTCCTCTACATTCTTTAGGTCATCCTTCACTGTAGATCAGGTGTACAGTGCAAAATTGTGTCCCAGATTTGGTTTCCAAGATTTAAACTCTCCCTGGAAGGACTCCAATCCTGATTTATTTGATCCATATTCGTTTTGACCAGATGTGTTGCTGGTGCTGCCCTCAATCTGAAGGTCAGCCTTGGTTCATTAAGGAGCCTGGCATGGACATATTCTGTTCATTATTGTTCCTTCTGCTACTTCCAAGTTTCCTGTGTATCAGCTGTTGGTAGACTTGTGTTTCTTCTGGAGCAAGAGAGTTAGTGAGGGTGCGGGATCTGTATTGTCATTAATGTAATTCCTGTCATTCAGTGCTTTTTTGGGGGGGGGTGCATAACCCTAAACATTTTGTGAATCTCAGTACTTTTGTCCATTTACTGTATTTATTTCCCCCGATTTGAACTATAAAATGGTGATTTTCTTGAGTCAAAATGAGAGTACCCCTAAATATTTTTTTTAGAAAAAAAGCACTGCTGTCATTAGAATTAGAGCCAGTTACCTGTATAGTTACAGAGAATAAAATGTATGGTCCTAAAGTGGAAAATGAGCAAGGTCCCAACTAAAGAAGAATGGCAACTTAAGTTGACAGAATATGCACAACTCGCAAACCTAACAAATAGATTAAGAGAACAAGAAGAACATAATGTTTAAAGAAGATTGGAAAACATTTATTGAATATATGGGAAATAATTGTGTACAGCTGAAAAAGCTGGCAGTATTAAGATAAATTCAACAGTGTGTATCAAGTTTTGATGCATGCAGTAATGGAATATGGAATGGTACAGGGTTTTTTTTGTAAAAGATGCAAGGATTTATGATATGTAAAATGAACCATGGAAAGAGAAGAAGGGAAGTCATTGATATCTTAAGGATGTAAAATGAGTATTTTAATTGTAAAACAGAAAATTTAATAAAAATTATTTAAGTTGGGGAAGGCTGATTATATCCTTATGAGTCTTTTTTCAGGTCAGGCTGGATCTAGACACATCAAGAAACATTTCAGTTAAACACATTCAAACTTTTGTGGAATCTACACACATATTAAAAAATTGTTTTGAAATTACTTTTTTTTAAAAGCATTTTAAAAAATACATTGAATTTTCCATAAGGCTCACCACCGCCATTTAGTTTCACATTGTGTATTGCACTTAAAACACACTTAAAGCATTTTATTTGCAGCTACATAGCCGAGTCCTATATATGAAAAATCGAGTTAAGCAAAAATGGAACTCTGCAGTGCCATCTGGTGTCACAGTGTTAGAATACATAAGCAATGATTATGCCTATGCCTGTTCTAGATAATGTTTCCTTGATAACTCCTATTGTATAGCAGCTTTTTACAGTGACGTTGCTGTAAATGTTAATTTCCTGCCCCCACAGAACGTAAATAAATTGGTTGCTGCAGGATGCTGCTAGGTTATCTGTTGGGAGCTCCCCAGAGTGGCTGGGGAAACCCAGCCAGATGTACGGGGTATAAATAATAACTTCTTCTTCTTCTTCTTCTTCCTCTTCTTCCTCTTCTTCCTCTTCTTCCTCTTCTTCTTCTTCTTCTATACTGCATGAATGAAGAGTTAACTTTTCTGCTCGTCTCTGCATTGCGAGTGCCGACCTACATCTGAACCAGCTTCGACATACAGTCATGCTCATATGCAGTTGAGATATATAAGCAATGCGTATCATAACAGGATCAAGAGGGATAAAGTATTAAATGAGTGGAGAGAAACCTTAGGGGGGAAATGCTTTTGTATTTTTAGATTGTGTGTGTTTTCTTCTTCTTCTTCTTTAAAAGCCTCATTTAAGCAAATGCTTAGTTAGATGTTCTTTATTGGCGAGGGGAGCCGAAATCTGGGGAAGTTGGCTGCGCTGCAAGAGTTGGTTGATGTCCAGTCGGTTTAGGGTCAGAGAACCAGATGGGGATGGAACGGAAGCAGCTGCAGGAAGAAACCTCAGGGGCTTAATATAACCATCTTCTCCAGATCAGAGCAACGCAGATTCCTCCCCCCAGCCAACCCCCTCGCATGCACGCACATTGCTAGCATATGTTCTCGAACGCTGACCAAGCACTAACAGGAAAGTGGGCAGAACATCTTGAGTGTATACAAAGGGAAAGACAGTCATCGGGCTGCTGAGTTAAGAGTTCATATCAGTTTTAACCTGTGAAGTCCAAGACGGCTTCTCTTTCCGTCAAGTGCATTGCTGAGCCAAGCATTTCTCTGCCATTGTGCTGAAAGTGGAAAACCTGCCAAGGTTGGGAGTCTATACAGATTTAATCCTAATTAATTTATGGCATGTCTCGAGTTTTTCCCCCTCTGCCCCCCCCCTTAATCATAGCTTCCAGTCTCAGAACAGTCAATTATTTCTGTTTACATTGTACTTTTTTTACAGCAAGAGCCAGCGATTAAATGGTGTGTGTTTGTTTGTGTGCGGGGGGGGGGGGGGGAGTGGCGGGAGTTGAATACTGTGATTTATACTAGATCTAAATTAAACACCCAGAAATATCTTTCTTTCTTAACAAATATCAGTTTCAGGCCAGAACTTGGCTTTATGGGAGAAACACAGGGTTTGCAATCCTTAACCCTGTCTTCTCCCCCCTTCTGATCCCCCCCCCCTGCAGATGCTCCCCAAAACATTAAATTATTTCATTTCCTTAAAAAAAACAAAAAACCACTCCTCTCAGGCTCTGGAACTGAATGTTCAGGCAACTCAAGGATTAAGAACCAACCCCCCACTACCCATTGACCCTCTGCCACAAGTGCACCAATCATTTCCTGCACTAGATGTATCCAAGAGAATGGCTTGGGGACATACACAAATAAAGTTTGTTTTGATCTCTTACGTGATTAAATATATTCAGCTTAGAACCCTAGAACATTTGGGGAAAGATACTGCATGGTGAATAACAACAACAGCAGCAACAACAACAATAACAATAATGATTTTTATTTGTACCTCACCCATCTGGTTGGGTTTCCCCAGCCACTCTGGGCGGCTCCCAACAGAATATTGTTATTATTAATAATAATAAAAGCAATAAAAGATCAAACATTAAAAGCTTCCCTAAACAGGGCTGCCTTCAAATGTCTTCTAAAAGTCAGATATTTGTTTATTTCGTTGACATCTGATGGGAGGGTGTCGCCACTACCAAGAAGGTCCTCTGCCTGGTTCCCTGTAGCTTCGCTTCTCGCAGTGAGGGAACCACCAGAAGGCCCTCAGCGCTAGACCTCAGTGTCCGGGCAGAACGATGGGGGTGGAGACGCTCCTTCAGGTATACTGGGCTGAGGCCGTTTAGGGCTTTAAAGGTCAGCACCAACACTTTGAATCGTGCTTGGAAACGTATTGGGAGCCATTGTAGGTCTTTCAGGACCAGTGTTATGTGGAATCTGATTCATCTGCTAGATGATGTGACTGAAGTCAAGCGATTTAAGTAACTATGTAGTTTTGCGAATAATTTTTTAGATGGCTGAAAATGGAAGGGATATTTTTTGGGAAGGCATTGTCGAACAGGGTTTTCAAGGTGAGGTTTTTGGTTTGTTTGCTCAGCCTCATTTTTACAGGCGCATCATCCAGAAGGGGTGGGGAGCATCAAGCGAAGAGGCCAAATGTGCCCCCCCAGGCCTCTCTAGCTTCCCCTCAGGAGTCTACCTTGGCCATGCCCTTTACTGGCCCTAGTTTTCAACCTCATGTGTTCTTGCCTTGGATAATGCACCCTGAGCACAGTCCAAAGGAGAGTTCAGCATGCTAAAGCCATTGGCTCCGATCTTCTGATGTGCACTTTGGTTTGTTTCGGATTGTGGCCCCTCTTTCTACACTGTGACTAACTTTTCCTCCTTTCTAATGCTGGAAATGTAACAGTATCCATTGGTGCGGAGGCCAAGGAAATTGTTTTCTCTTCATTCATTTGAAAAGGAAATAAAGCAATATTTAAGAGGAGCATAATCTCGGCATGAAAATGTTGCACGAACAACGCTTCTTCATTTTCAAGCTGTGAGCCTGAAGCTCTGTGTTCATTCTCTCTTATTTCCAATCAATGGCACCACCTAAGAAAGCTTATCGTGTACATCAAGGAAGATAGCACAATTGTCTTCAAATATCTGTAATGGCCACATATCAGTCCTATTCTTCTTCACTTATTGCTGTGTTGATGTGATTTGTTGATCAATGTTTCCAAGGAAACTTAATCCAATATCAGATGCAGCTGAATTAAATAAGATTGAGGGAGCACATTTGGGGAGAATGGTGCAGTCGCTTCCATTCTCAAAAATTTAAACATATGAAGGCAAGTTAAGACCAATTTTCTTTTATTGTTTGCAGGTCTCGTGTTATTATGGGGTTCATATTTGTGGGATTAAATGCATTTTGATGATTTTTTTAGAGTAAGGAATTGTACTGCAACATTTCAAGAAGTGGGAAAAACAAAGCATAACTGCATTCAGATCTGCACATTCATGCAGGAGGTGCAAATCAGGTCATGTTGCCTCAGAATATTGAATTATTCAGGCATCCCTAAATATGCCTCTATATTATAAGCACACCATACATAGATCCTGCTCTGATTACATCCAGATTTAGCTTTGAATGTTACTGTTATCATATAAATTCAAGGTAAGTGCACAAAATGAGGAGTTGTCGGTAATGGAGTTCTATTAGTGAATCTACCATATATTTAGGGACGTTCTTTGTTCAATATGCATTTGGACACCTCTTAAGACATTGTGACCAAATTTTGCATGATTCCCGACATCAAGAAACAAGTTTTTAACTAGGTTTGAATACAATTGGATGTAGTCTTGAATAAACATGGTGGACAGAACCTTTCAGAACTGCGCTGATTTTAAGCACTTATTTCAAAACTTCTCCGATTCTTTGGTTTCTTAGAATTCCTGAGCAGTGTTAAGTACAAGGCTGCTCACGTGTGTAATAAATGCTAGATGATATACCACTGAATGTGAACATTCTCCAAAGTTTTGGCTGTAGAGAGTGAAATGTACAAAGGCCACTGAAAAATGTCCTCTGGTTTCTTCTGGTTGTCTCAAAATCCCTCAGATGATTTGCCTGAGATGGAACCCTCAATTTGCTTCGACGTTTGCTTTAGGTAAAAAGTTGATGGCAACTCCATCAAGAACCTGGTTCACACATTCATGTTCTGCACTTGGATCATTAAAGGTATAATGCCCATCAAGGCAGAAATTTACAGGTATTCCTCATTGCAAAAGCAATACTTTTCGGTGGTGGGTGGGAAGCTTGAGGCCTTCCATAAATTGGTGGGCTACAATTCCCATAATCCCCTACAATTAGCCATGTTGGTCAGGGCTGATAGAAGATGGAGTCCAACAATATTTGGAAGGTTGCGGGTTCCCAACCCTTGCTGTAAGTTCTCACATTCAGCTATCCATCATTAAATATACACAGTTACAGATAGGTAGCCGTGTTGGTCTGCCATAGTCAAAACAAAAAAAATTCTTTCCAGTAGCACCTTAAAGACCAACTAACTTAGTTGGTCTTTAAGGTGCTACTGGAAGGAATTTTTTTTTTGTTTTAAATATACACAGTAGTCGAGTGAACTTCATGCTTGTGGAAACAAGGCCTGCATTTGGGTGTAAACAGGATTGTCAACAGCCTTTGCATTTTTGACCTTCGCTGTTAACATATGCAACACACAAATATCCAGTGCTATTTTTCTGGGAAAATTGGTGCTGGAACTCACCATGAAACTCCCTTGTTCTCTTATAATGGCAATGGTGCCCATCTGAGAGGTGCTGGAACTGAGTTCCGGCTGAAAAAAAGCCCTGCAAATACTATCCCTCAAGGTTAGCAGTGAATTAAAACATTTGGCAATATGTTATTTCTGTGTGACTCACAGGGCTGGCTACCTGTCATGAAAATTTCCTGAAAACGGCTGCAAACTACAATGCAGTTGGAAAACATATATTCACTGAAGCTTTAGGGTTTTGTTTTGTTTTGTTTTTTGTTTTTGCTAAGTAATATCTATTTCTCAGCCATTTCTCCTAGATTGTGTTTATATTGGACAATTACTCCCCCCCCCCCTTTGCTGGACATGGACCTATAGTTAAAATCTAACTTTGCTTCAGGACATTTACTTTTTCTATTAGCTAAAAAAGCATTCAGCAAACGAGCAAATATATTCTTGCAAGATGTGAGGGGAAATAATACAGAAATCATATTGAGCTATTGATGTTACTCTGGTGGAAGTTAAGGTGATTATAGGCCCCCGGGACATGTTTAAGACCAGGGTAATCCATGCGAATATTGTTTTCAACAAAGCAATAGGCACTGGGCAGAATGGAATCATCTGCTTTTGCCTTAGGACTGACTAAGCAAAATTGGAATTATTTTCCTCCAGTTTTCTTAAAAATCTATTCTGCTAATGTCCGCTTGGATCTGTGTTTTGGAAGCATTCATTAGAGCCAACTTATTCCGAATAATTAGGACTCTACCATTTCAGACTACAGTGGGCAACTGTATTTTTAATACTCCCCCTTTTAAAAAATCCACCTTGTTTCACCTGGGAACCCAGTCCATTGGGGAAAGAGGTAGAAAGGAATCTTTTCATCCATGTAGAAGCAAGTTTTCCTCCAGATGTGCATTTTAACATGCAATTCGCCCACGTCAAAGTTTATGTGAAACAGTCTCAAAGAGAGCTCCTGCAAGGCCTGGGTCTGGTATGGGTGGGAGAACCTCCTGGAAAACTCACGTGTGTGCCAACTTGGATGTCATGATGGAAGGAAACCTTGAATATAAATTTAAGAAAATAAATACATATAGAGTAGAATCATGTATTTGGAGCCTTGAAACTGATAGGCATTCCTCCTGTTTTTGTTTTGTGTTATGCATTCAGCAGTGTAGTGCTTCACAGGTATGATGTCATTGATTGGTTTGTTTGCTGCCTGTATATGATATTCTGTTTTTTAATCTTTGGTGTTTTGTTGTATTTTTATATATGCTGTAAGCCTCCCAGAGTGTCTGGGGAAACCCAGCCAGATGGCGGGATATAAGTAATAAATGTTGTTATTGTTGTTGTTTATTCATAAACATTCTGGCTACTAAGATGGCAAAAATGTCAGAATGACAGGGTCCACTTTTTTGTGAGAGAATGAAAAGTTGCTATTCCAGCTGGTATTTAAACCTCACACAGGCCTTAAATGCAGAAGTAGATTTCTGTAGCAGGAAAAGTTCAGATCCTTGAGGCTCACAGTGCAACAATAGCAAGTTCCTTTTGGGGAGATTTATGGCAGGAATAAGGATTGTATGATATTCTCCCATTCATGGATACTTGGAATCTTTAGATCTGGTCATTCTAACGCTTCTTTTCTGTGACAAGATAGCATTTCAGAATACTGCAGATGATGACCGTGTCAATTTTTATGGGTCGGTGGCCTTGTTTTTTTGCATTACTTGTGTTAAATTGTTGCCTTTTTAAAATGTGCTCTTTTTTTTGTTAAGTCACCTTGAATCTCTTTTTGTTGAAAAATGGTGTCTGAGAAATGTAAATAATAATACTCTTCATTGCCTGTGTTTGCCATTTTTCTCAATTCACGTCATAGTTACCTCAAGCAACACTGTCAATAAGGTGATGCATGCTCCCCAATTAGAAATATTGAATAATGAGAATGCCAGCAACATTGAGTCGTTTAGTTCAAGCATGCAAATCTATTTATTGAACAGTTTCAGGTTTCAAGTCATTTTAAGGCACTTTGGGGTAAAAATGCAAGGTAGCTTCAGGACATAGAATTGTAGAGTTGGGACCCCGAGGGCTATCTAGTTTCAAAATGGGAAAGTATAGCTATTAATAGTATAGCTATTAATTAAAGATTCAGAAGGGGATAAAACTGGAATCAAGTTGCTATGGGCAGAGTTGTTTACAGTTTTAATAGGTCAGATATGTGTGATTGTGCAACTTCATATTTGCAGTCACTGAGAGCCCATGTGGTCAACATAAGAGCAGGGAGACCAGAATTTGCCCTTAAAGCTTCCTGGATTATTGACATCTATCCTGAGCTCTTTAGAAAAGGAGCAACTAACCTGTAACTTTCTTAGACAACTACTTCCACCATCCTTTAATATTAGCCACACTGGCTGGGGTTGATGAGGAGTCTTAACGACTGAAGGACCACTTCTTTAAAGAACATGCTTCGTTTTCTTCTCTTCTTTGGCAATCACCTGTAGCCAAGTAAGATTGTCTTGCATAAACACTGTCTTAACAGTGAATCTGTAAGTGACTGTGGAGGCCAGTTCTGGATCCACACGTCCTTCCACAGTGGGGACATAGGTTTCCGAGTGGGAATTGATCATGGCGAGGGTTTGCCAAGCATGCCTTCCTCTTAGCATGTTTCTCTCTTTCTTCCTGAGTTTGCCCATGACACCTTTGGAAAAGGCTGTTCTCCAACTAGAGCACTCACAGGCCAGTGTTTCCCAGTTGTTGGTGTTTATACTACATTTTTTAAAGATTTGCCTTGAAAGAGTTTTTAAACCTCTTTTGTTGACCACCAGCATTACACTTTCCATTTTAAAGTTCAGAATAGAGCAGTTGCTTTGGAAGACGATAATCAGGCATCCGCACAACATGACCAGTCCAACGAAGTTGATGCTGTAGAATCATTGCTTTGACACTGGTGATTTTTGCTTCTTTCAGTACACTGGCATTAGTTCGCCTGTCTTACCAAGTGATGTGCTTATGAAAGAATATGCAACACACATGAGAAACATCTGCAAAGCCAGAGGATGTGGTGTCATGTCCACCAGACAGGACTTTCATATGACTCAGTCTATTCGTCCACATACTCCTATATTGTCTTATTCTGAATGGCACCAGGTAGACTTTTCCGGAAGTTAAGTCAAACTCTTTCCCAATACTAAAACATATAAACTGATATGGTGAAGACCGTAGTTGTGTCTGAAGCATTCAAGCTACATCCCACAAGGACCAGTCCCTTTTCCCACTGGGGTCCAGGGCTGGGCCTAGAAACCCAGCAAACTGATGCTACCTGCCCCATTTCTGTTGAGAAGACTGAAAGACCTGTCCCTGCCCAAGTACCAGCATTTTGCTATTTCAACAATTTACAGATCCTTCTACCAGATCCTACAATAACCTGCCTTGTTTTCTATGTCAGCTGACACAATTCATTATGGTCAGAGGAGAAACAATCTGATTTTTGCTTCCTTCATTTCATGGAACTCAATTACCATGATGGAAGTAATAATGGGTAGGTTACCATAATTTGCTGCAAGAAAAGACAAGCCATCATCCAAGTATAACAATGGGAGCATACAATTGCTTTGCCATTGCACGACCAGGCACAACAGCCCCACTCCCCAGGGATCACAAGAAAAGGAATAAGGACACAGACAACGTTATGGAATTAAAATTAGGCCACAACTTTATTAAACTTTATTAAACTTCTGGATGTAGGAAGATTTGGCTTAGGCCTTGGGCATGTATCCCTCCCAGCCTCCTAGCCAGGGGAACTGGGGCACATCAGGGTAAATGGGATATGGGGGTGTTCTGTGTGACATAATTGTAGGCAGGCAGTCCAGCCCATATCCCCTTTCAGTGTACGGCCCGTAACACCCATTATCTAACCTCTTTAAGAGGGGACCCTGGAATCACCGCTGCAGGGAGGTGAATCACCACTTCACGCCCCCCCCCCCAATTATAGGGAAGGAAAGCCTAAAGGATTTCACCCAAGGCCATAACCGCCAAAGTTTTGATGAATTGCTATGAGGAAGACAAAACCTGCCAATGCAGGGAAATTTCTTCCTGGTCCTTCAACAGCAACCAGTCAAAGACCGTAGCAGCGCTCGCTAAACAGGAAGAAAAAGGTTAACCTACAAATGATAAAACATTAAACAAAGGTAGGGTAGGGAGGGTGAATCTCCAGAGCCGACTGCCTGGCTATCGTCAGTTACGCCCCCTTTTTATAAATGGGGCTGCCCCCACCTCTCAGCAAAACTAGTTACTGAGGCATAAGCCTCTGAATAATAAGCTGAGAAGCAAGCCAGCCCCTTTTTACTAGTAAGTTCCCTGGGAACTGTAGTCCCGCAGGCGATCATGCAAAGGGCATCCACATTATGAAGTGTGAGTGCTCATTCTTAAAGGCCTGCTGGAACAAGTCTGCTTTGGTACATGGAGGGTTTTGATACATTGTACTGCGAGGATGGGGAACCTGTGACCCTCCAGATGTCTTACTCCTCTTTAAGTGCTATCATCTTTGGCCATAAGTATGCTGCATGGCTGGGGCTGATGGGATTTGGAGTCCAACATCTGTGGAGACACATGTTCCTCAATCCTGCCCTATTGCTATCTCAATGTGTGAAGGAGAAATGGTTCTCTCTGTTCAAGCTATGCTGAACCTCGTTCCTTCAGACATGGGACCTAGATGCACTGGTGGAAGAAGAGGATTGTGGGGGGAGTGCACTGTCCCCCCGCCCGTGCTGGGCGCCCAGCCCCCGCAAGCAGTATGGCATGCCCCCAGGACACGCGCCACACCCCTACGGGCAACCCACCCGACCCCCAAGACGCACACCATCCCCACCCCCACTTGCTCTCCGCCCCCTGGTGCCAGAGCATGAAGCGCCGCCACTGCCTAGATGCCACGGCCCAGTATACCTGAAGGAGCATCTCCATTTCCATCGTTCTGCCCAGACACTGAGGTCCAGCTCCGAGGGCCTTCTGGCGGTTCCCTCACTGTGAGAAGTGAGGTTACAGGGAACCAGACAGAAGGCGTTCTCAGTAGTGGCACCTGTGGAACGTGCTCGCATCAGATGTCAAGGAGATAAACAACTACCTGACTTTTAGAAAACATCTGAAGACAGCCCTGTTTAGGGAAGTTTTTAATGTTTGATGTTTTATTGTGTTTTTAATACAGTGGTACCTCGGGATGCAAACGGGATCCATTACGGAGCCCTGTTTGCATCCTGAAGCGAACGCAACCCACGCCTGCGTGTGATGTCATTTTGACCATCTGCGCATGCGCGCGTGGCGAAATCCGGAAGTAATGCGCTCCGTTACTTCTGGGTTGTCATGGAGCTCAACCCAAAAATACTTAACTTGAAGCACATTTATCCTGAGGTATGGCTGTATTCTGTTGGCAGCCACCCAGAGTGGCTGGGTAAACCCAGCCAGATGGGCAGGGTATTAATAATAAATTATATTATTATTGTTATTGTTATTATTTTCTTCAACTCAAGGTTGCGGCGGGGAGGGACAGACATGCAAGGAATTTCAATGGAAACATAACACGATTTTAGGCAAATAGTGGAATAGCTCAGCAGTGTTCTGTTCATTTTCCACATCCCTCAGCAGGAAGCCGAGTAATTCAATTTACCCTCCTCCAAAGAAGAACTATGTAGTGTGAGGAAAGGTACCACTGATGTTTCCAGTTAAAGGCCAAAATTAAAGCTGGTGCATGCTGACCTTATAAGCATTTGTTTTACTTTATTAAAAATTGTGTACTGCACTCAACAATGCTCCCTTCTTCCCACCTCTGAGATTATACAACCTCTTCATGAGTCTATTTACAGCTTTGTACAGGTGGCACTTTCAAGGTCAACGCTGGAGCAATCAAACAATCTGAACAGTGCTATGAATATTCATCCCCAAACATAATGAAGAAGGTACATAAAGGGCAAAGAGCCATTTAAATATAGACTAGCGCAGGAAACAGAGGCATGGCCGAGTAAATTCAGAAAGTGCAAATTAGTAATATTACATGCTATCTATGCCAATATACACTGTGGCTGAAGTAACATATGTGACCTGCTAAAGAGCTGCACTTTCAGTTGCATGGCTTAGCCCTTTCAGTTAGAAAGATGAATAATATGAAATATTTGCATTTTTCTTTTTATGTTGAAAGTGGGTTTGGGTCAGGGCTGTGCCTGGTCGGGAGATTGCCTGGAAAATCTCATGTATGCCACCTTCTGTTACATGGTGAATATAACTGTATTCACTGCTTTTTTCTGGGGGTACACAGGGGTACACATACCATTAAACATTTTGTGAATCTAAATTTAGCTTCATTGAGGGGCAGTATTTCAATATGAGTAGGAAGATGAGAGTACCCCTATATATATTTTTTTTAAGAAAAAAAAATACTGACTGTATTAAAACAGGCTAGCTCGGTATTCCTTACATCATCCCTATATGGCAGGGACGTCCAACTCCCAAGAGACTGCGATCTACTCCTGGAAGAAAAAACTGGCAGTGATCTACCAGTTTGGGGGAGTTGGGAATCCAAAGTTGTTAAGCTTTTTTATGGGGGCCGTGCAAGTATTTATGTATCTACTCACACATGAATTCAGTTAAATGGAGCCTAAGGTAAAGGACCCCTGACCCTTAGGTCCAGTCGCGGATGACTCTGGGGTTATGGCGCTCATCTCACATTATTGGCCGAGGGAGCCGGCATACAGCTTCCGGGTCATGTGGCTAGCATAACTAAGCCGCTTCTGGCGAACCAGAGCAGCACACGGAAACGCCGTTTACCTTCCCGCTGGAGCGGTACCTATTTATCTACTTGCACTTTGACATGCTTTCAAACTGCTAGGTTGGCAGGAGCAGGGACTGAACAACGGGAGCTCACCCCATCGCGGGGATTAGAACCGCCAACCTTCTGATCGGCAAGTCCTATGCTCTGTGGTTTAGACCACAGTGCTACCCGTGTCCCAAATGGAGCCTATTCTGTGCCAAATGGGTAGAGGATTGCAACCTCCAGCTGAACAGCAGCAACTATCCCCTCAGCAAGGTTTGGGAACTATATCGGTCTTCCTGAAGCTACCACATGTTTGCCTCCTATTTGCCAACAACAGTATGCGTCTTCCAATCTAAAGCATCCTTCTGAGAGCCAACTGTACTGTGTGTGAGATCATCTCATCTAATCCACCTCCCTTTTAGATGACGAAAATGTGCGTTTTGGCTTGTCAGATACACGAAAAGCATTACAGCCTTCCAGCGATGTTTGCAAAGCACCAACTTCCCTCCCCTATAAATACCGTCAACGTGAAAAAATTGGAGGGTGGGAGAAGAGGAAGGCAGGTGGCCTTGCAAAAAAAAGATACTTATGTTCCCTAAGCAAGATCACTAAGGAGAAAGGGACAAGTAAATGCAACCCACCTTTGATGTTCTCCTTCCTTCTCTAACTTTTTATTTTCAATAACATCACAGTGGAAATGGAAAGGAGATGAAAGACGATGTTTTCTCATTTTTAAAGAAAAAGGAGATGATAGTGGTTAGTTAAAATAGAGGGTTGCTCTAAGTGCAGTGTGTCACCAAAGTCTGTCTTGGGTGACACACTGGTAACTTAAAAGGATGTTTCAACAAGCAGATTCACCAAATCTAATGAATTGGGGCTGCAATCTGATAATCAAAGTAATGGGCCAGGGGAGGTTTGTTTTCACAATTTCTTGACAGGATTGCTGCATTAAACCAAATGAGAGCAACTGGGTACAGTTGCCATGTAAGCCGATGAACCCGGAACCGATCTGGGCCAGCCACTGTAATTGGAGGCGATGTGTTAATGGGTTCATGCAAAGGATGCCATTTAGTGAGGGCATGTGCCAACCTGCTTCATATTTTAGCTTATATATTACTCCACAAAAGCCGCTGTATTTCTGCCAACTCACCGCTTCTGTGCACTGGCTGATTGTTGCTATTTGTAAAGGTATCGGGGGTTGCTCGAGAGCAATCAGGCAAATGCCTCCCTGGTCAGCTGTAAAGCCTTGTTTTTGGTGCCAAAATAAACTTTCACCATGCAGAGCGCCACTCTTCCGTGGCTCGCTCATTCACTGGCAGAATCTGAGAGTGGGCGGTCCTTGAATCTTCCCCAGCAGAGTAATCTCTTGACCCCCAGTCTACGCCTCCCTTCTCGGCGCATTAGCCTACTGCACAGGGAGGGCGTGGGCAACGGGGGACCTCCCTCCTCCCCGCTTTGCTCAGGCAAGGTGTCCTGGCACCGCCTTGCAGCCTCCGAGCCCTGCATCTCCTCCTCACTAGAGGTGTGGCTTCTTTCCTCCGCTGAGGAGGTGCTGCTTCCCACAATCCCTGGGGGCTCTCTGTAATCCACCCGCTCCTTCCCCTCTCGTCCCTGAGCCGATGGCAGTTCCCTGACACTATTAGACAATTAAAATGGGCCTATTTCTAGCAACTGTGCCATGGAACAGACAAGGAGTAAACAGGGCCTCCTGTCCAGTATACCTAAATAAAACTGTTCATGTTTGAGTTGACCCAAAGTGCCAGAGTCTGCGTCTCAAGAAAGGCAGCCCTGCTATGCAACAACACCTCTCCGTCTGCACAAACTCTCGATGTGCTAGCATAGCCAACCGTGGTCGCGATCCAAAATGCCCATTTTGTCTGTGGGCTCATAAACAGAGCACTGCCCCATTTCATAATTTGTGGCTTCTGGCAGACACTTAACTGGCCAGAGGCAGCATTATTACAACTGTGAGGCAGTTGGTTCTCATAACAGTAAACTGATGGGATACTGGACTTCTGCGTCTGACCCGCGATGAAATGGCTGTGTTTTTGTGAATCATTTAATTGCTCTAATTTTCCAATGAGTGAAACCTCACATTTCAGCATTTTAATTTTTCTCTGGGTATTGCTGACTGTCCCTGGAACACTGTAGAGAAGAAACAAGGACTAATTATAACATTTAATAATTGTAAGTGTTCAATTGACCTCGGAATTAAAGCAAACAGGCAAATATTTGTTTAGATCATTATCCAGAGTTAAAAATAGCACTTGGCAAGCTTTTAAAAAAAGGGGGGGGAAAGTTTGGCGACAACAAGGCTCTAATAGCAGCTAGCTCAATGTAATTAAAAATCCTATTTTTTCAATTAATTAGTTCTAATAGTTCCTTGTAAAAATGCACTCTGTTGCAGATTGAATTTAATAGAACGGTTCCCATTTGTTGCCTGCACAAAGAACCTTTCCTCCAATAATGCTCAAGTATTTCCAGATTTCATTAACAAATAAGTGGTTGGCGCTTATTGCTCCTTATCATGACCAATAGCATTGTGTTAGCATTTGTGAATTAACCCAGCGGTTTCCACTGGCCCAACACTGCTACTCGATCCATCTGTCATCTAACGTTCCCCATCACCAGATACTTTGTAACGGAATCATACTGAACTATGACATTGCAAAGAAATGGCGCCAGAGTCAGGACTGAGAATGAATATCGTACGCAATATATTTCACCTAAGGTGAACTTCAAAGAACACTGAACTTGTTCTTTCCCATCAACGTTTCGCTTAATGTAAATTTCAAAGGCTATTGAGGGGGATTTCTCCTCAGGTGAAATGTCTCAGGAAAGTTGGAGAGAGCCCAAACAATTTTTGCCAGACCAAACACCACAAATCGTAAGGTCCTGGAAGCAATAATGTAGCTTGCTAGGCAGAATGCTGAAAAAAGGAACTACAATGTCTCCGAAATGCTACGGGTTCCACGTGTGGGATCAGCTAGACAAGCACAGTTTTGTGGTCTCAATAAGGTAAAAAGGTAAAGGACCCCTTGATGGTTAAGTCCAATCAAAAGCGACTATAGGGTTGCAGCGCTCATCTAGCTTTCAGGCCAAGGAAGCCGGTGTTTGTCCACAGACAGCTTTCTGGGTCATGTGGCCAGCATGACTAAACCACTACTGGTACGATGGGACACCATGACAGAAACCAGAGCACACGGAAATGCTATTTACCTTCCCGCCACAGTGGTATCTATTTATCTAGTTGTGCTGGTGTGCCTTTGAACTGCTAGGTTGGCAGGAGCTGGGAGAGAGCGACGGGAGCTCACTCCCTCACGGGGATTCCAGCATACATGGAGGAGACAATAGTGTAGGAAGGAGGGGTTTGGGTTTGTCAGGCACTGGGGAGCATTCTGGGGCAAGCTGGGCCTTACAAAAGTGACAGGCTCCACAAACCAGGAGAGAACCAGACTGTTTTAAGCTAATTGAGCAGCTTTTACACTAATTGAAGGTGGGGGAGTCAATGGGAGCTGAGCATGCTGCAGTTCAGAACCTATTTCCCCCCTGGAATGAAGATGATATAATCAATGAAAATCTGAATGGGAGTCGTTTAACAATCAAGCCTTCTTCCTAGGGAGCTCTGTGAAGAAAATCGGGGTCTCCCAACAATTCTCAGCATCCTTTGCAAACCACATTTCCTGGGATTCTTTGGGGGACACCATGACTGTTTATAGTGCTAGGATCTTGCTTTAAATATATTGCACAGAACAACAACAACAACAACAATAAATTTATTACTTATGCCCTGCCCATCTGGCCACTCTGGGTGGCTCCCAACAGAATATTAGAAACACGATGAAACATCAAACATTAAAAACTTCCCTAAACAGGGCTGCCTTCAGATGTCTTTTAAAGTCAGGATAGTTGTTTATTTCATTGACAACTGATGGGAGAGCGTTCCGCAGGGCAGGTGCCACTACCAAGAAAGTAGTGGTGCCTGGTTCCCTGTAACCTCACTTCTCACAGGGAGGGAACCACCAGAAGGCCCTCGGAGCTGGACCTCAGTGTCCAGGCTCGGTCCAGTATACTTGAAGGAGCGTCTCCACACCCATCGTTCTGCCCAGACACTGAGGTCCAGTGCCGAGGGCCTTCTGGCGGTTCCCTCACTGCAAGAAGTGAAGTTACAGGGAACCAGGCAGAGAGCCTTCTCGGTAGTGGCACCCGCCCTGTCGAATGCCCTCCCAGCAGATGTCAAGGAGAAAAACAACTACCAGACTTTTAGAAGACATCTAAAGGCAGCCCTGTTTAGGGAAGCTTTTAATGTTTGACGGACTATTGTATTTTAATATTTTGTTGGAAGCTGCCCAGAGTGGCTGGGGAAACCTAGCCAGATGGGCGGGGTATAATAAATTATGATAATTATAATTATAATTAATATGTTTCTTGCCAGCCACCGGTGGTTCTCCTAAGTCATGCAAGTGTGTTCCAGCACAGCATTGAAACCTCCACATCTGTAAATTAACCTGGAATGATGGTGATGAATTTGGCCATATTTTGACACTGCAGCTAAAGAAATGCAGGATTTAGGAAGTGGTTTATAATCTTGCCATGAGGATTGCTAAGCATCCACATGCTTTTAGATGCTTTTGATGAAAAAGCTACATCAACTGATGCTTTCAGATGTTTCAACAGCAAGGTGCATCCAATCTATTTTGTGCCTTTTTAGAATGTTTAGCAGGGTTGCCCAAAAGGAAAAAAGAAGAAGAGAAGGTAGAAGAAGAAAGAATGAACTTCCTTTCACAGGATCCCCCCCCCCCTTTTCAGAGAAGAGAGACACTATAAACAAAGTTCTTTCATAGCTTTGATTCTTAGCGTTGGTAGATGAAAGCCTTCTCCGGTTGCTCACATGGGAAGAAATGAGATGGGAAAGAAGAAGGTCAAAGCTGCATAAACATATTGTTGTCCCTGTTTAACTGAACTATGAGTAGAACACTATTAGGAATTTAAACAGAATAAATTATGTGGCAAAGAAAAAGGATGCTGTTTGAGGCAAGGTTAACATTCTCTTCCCTGTGAGCTGGGGCGAGATCCAGTTTCGCCTTCCCTTAAGGGCAAGGAGAGTAATGGCGAAAGGCATCTCAAGAGACTGCGGTAGTATATTTTGCCCCAGCCCTACGCCAGAGGGAGGTTTATAATTTCTTTTTCTTTATCCTGAAGTCTAAATAACAGCCAGAAAGAAACTGGCTCTGTTCTTTCTGCTTCGATCAACAAGGCCCTACATTTGCTGGCGCTCTCAGGATTCCAATAAGGCATTGCCCTTTTCTCTCACAGCCTACTAGCCGATAAGGATGGAAATTGCCAGCCAGCCGATTAGCAATCTTGAATTTCATATGTTGTATATTTCCTGAACTTGACATTAAGTAATTTCACAGGGGGCGGGGGGTAGGATTCAATCTTTTACAGCTGACTTTAGCAGAGCCCATACACATTTTATGTGTATTTTATGCAGAATGGTAGGGTACTTAAAAATGTGACCGAATTTCATTTCACACACACACACACACACACACACACACACACACTTTTCATCCAAAAATGTGACTTAGAAGGCTGGTCCAAAGTTTATAACTTTTGCAAGGCGTGCAAGTCAAACCTTGTTTTGTATGACGTACTTGGTAGTTTCATTTGAAATATTTCATCTATACTTCTAATGTACCTTATTCAGAGGCTTTTCAAAGTAGGAAGGAAAACTGACTATATTTTCCATGGGCTCCAGGAGTGTTTGAGAACCAAGGTGCCACTGTACTGGAAAGGGCACATTGAAGTTTGGAAACAAGGATCAGCGGCCATTGACTCCAGGCTGTTTTCCTGACATAACTGTCAAAGATTCTGGAATCTGAATTTTGAATTTAGAAATATAGGAAGCTGATTTCTAGCTCAGTGCTGCCTGATCAGAAGCTGGGAACTAACCCAAGACTATATGTTCACTGATGCGCTGGAGTTTATGTGGACCAGTGCGCCATTCAGCAACAGTGAAGTTCATTTTAATCTAACAATGTTTTTCTGAGCAGAGTTAAGTTTAAAAGCCAAGCTGCACCTTCATATTCCGTTTTGTTTTCTGCAGAATCCTCATTTTCCACGCACCATTCCTTATTTTCCCCTTCCCCAGTGTTTATATCTACATATAATGTGTTGCCAATTTCTCTTTGACACTTGGACTTTAATTGAAATGCATTCACTGGTTTTCAGTGGGTGTATTTAGAATAAAAATATCCTAATGGATTTTGGCCTCTGAAATCCTGTTTGTGCACCGAACCCCTGGGACAGATTAAGAACCTCCTCCTAGTTTTCAATGGTGATGGGATTTACATAGAGAAGCGTCTTACATAGAGAAGGGTCTGAAATGGTACCATCCAATGACCAATATCAATTGAGTTTGCCCAGTTATGGAACTTGACAGCTCCTTTGGATATTTAAGCAGCACTACATGTGCCAAGGGGACGCAGGTGGAGCTGTGGGTAAAACCTCAGTGCCTAGGACTTGCTGATCGTAAGGTCGGTGGTTCGAATCCCCATGGCGAGGTGAGCTCCTGTCGTTCGGTCCCAGCTCCTGCCCACCTAGCAGTTCGAAAGCACCCCTAAGTGCAAGTAGATAAATAGGTACCGCCTTATAGCAGGAAGGTAAATGGCGTTTCCGTGTGTGGCACTGGTGCTGGCTCACCAGTGCAGCTTCGTCACGCCAGTGTCTTCGGACGGCGCTGGCTCCCGGCCTCTTAAGTGAGATGAGCGCACAACCCTAGAGTCGGTCACGACTGGCCCATACGGGCAGGGGTACCTTTACCTTTACCTTACATGTACCAAAACGATAGTTTAGCAAATTGTGTATTATATACACAGTGACAAGGCATGGGATCAGCTTCTAAACGTGTATGTTCCGTTTTCCTTCCCAGCATGGCCCTCCAGTGTGTAGAGGAACATGAAATGCTTCTATCGACTGTTTTCCGTTTCTCTCAACAGGAAGGCAGGCATGGGAAAAAGAAATTGCAAATGCCCTTCATCTCCCCAATACTTTTAAGAAGCCCATACTGTACAAAGTAATTCTGTCTGTCAGTTACAGTTAAGGGTTGCTGGTGGTGAAACCCTAACAAGAGTTTGCCTCTCTTTTTTTTTCCTTTTTGGAGGGGGAATTGTAAAAAAAAAATACCACAAAGATTTGGTGAAAGGTTCAGAGTCAACACCGAGGAGAGCAGCAAATTAAACAGTGTGAGTAATGAACATGGGTATTGCTTGTTTATATGAAGTGCAGGTATTTAAAATGCTTCGGAGCATATGGCAACGTTCTCAGTGAATTAAAGATCAGTGATTAGCAGCCTCTAGGCTGAATCTGGCCTGATGAGTAATATTGTTTGCTCCGCCTCCAGATGCCAACATCAGAAGCAAAAGATATGTGTGGCAACATTTGCTGTGATACGACTTGGAATCAGGCCACTTTGCAGGGTGGGAGTTGCAGCCTTGGTCTCGGAATAACGTTCTGGCATTGTTAGTTTCTCGCTATTAGTTTCTCACCAGATGATTAAAAAATGGAAGGATGACAATACCCAACAATTGTCCCTATAGTGTTTACCAGGGACAGTCCCAGGGTGGGGGAAAAACCACTACGTCACAAATTAAATCATTAGAACAAGGGGGGGGGGGGCTATGTAAAACTCGCTTAGAATTTTCTTTGCTCTCTGGCGCCATCTAGTGTTGCATTTATATAACAAATTCAAAACGTTTTTTTGACTAATGTAGCCGAGTCTCCTGTTTTCTTGTGCATGTCTCTGCTAAATCACACTGCCCAATTGCCTTAAAAATAGAATGGGATGGAGAGAAATTAGCAACAGGGCCCCAATATCTACTCAGAAGTAAATCCCACTGGGTTGCACCATTTGGAATCAAGACCTATTGAATTCAATGGAGCTTACTCCCAGGTAAGTGAAATCAGATGTGCAGCCATACTCCCGAAGAAGGGAATTTAGGACTCCTGGAATGACTAGGTGCAAGTGAAGGCTGATTTAGACAAATTGCCCTGCTCAGCAGCCAGCAAAAATATAAAATTGTATAGCTCTTTACATTTAGGAAATAACCATTAGCACATAATGGCATAATAAGTGGCATTATACACTTCTTCAAAAATATTTGTTAGCAAAAATGTATAATATGCCATTCTTTGCAAATATTTAAAGCCTGTGTGTGTACTTTTATCATCATCATCACTGACGTATGACTATCAATATCCAGCAACAATTTTGTATTTCTGTGATTTTCTTGCGTATATGAAACTCAGAATAGGCACTTCATTTGAGATTTCAAAGGGTAAGGAGGCTCATAAGCAGACAGGTGTTTCCTAAAATATGCTTGGACCAAGGCTCTGCACAGCTACATAGGTAAAAACAAGCATCTTGAGTCTGAGCAACTGGTTGGTATTTAGTGCATAACTGAGATACGGATGTAAAATGCTCCTTCCATGGACTTCCCATCGAAGATTAGTAAAGCAATTAGAATGCGGTTAGCAGTGACAAGCAGCTCAGTGCAGATAAATCTTCTGGATGGCATCCTAGCTATTTTGGCACATTCAATTTTATTGACTGTCACTTCAAAGCAAATCTTATTTATTATCAGAGCAGCAATCGGCGACATCCTTGAAGATCGCCTAATTCCCCTGTTTTGATTATTAATTTTGAAGATACAGTGTTTGACATTATGTTTGCGGCACTGAGGAGGTTGGCTTTCTGCGTCCCTTGTACGTGATACATGTATAGGTGAATTAACTCGGTTAATCTCATATACGTTTCCTTTTTTAAATAAAATGCAACAAATAAACAGCATTGCCAGCAAAGGACATGGTAACTGAGATACTACTGGGGAGGGGTGTAAAGGGAAGGAATAGAAGCTTAGGTTCTGCCAGCAGTACTTAAATAAGCAATACCGTCTTCAGACATCTACTGACATCCATCAAAATTGTTGGCATGAGTCCAAGGACAGAGGCATCCCAATACAGGAAAGGCACCGTGTAAATTGAAGCAGCTGCTTTTGTTTTACATAAATGTCATATTGCTTTCAGGTACACAGAAGCAAATATGGGAAGGAAAACAATGGGTTTTTTATTTTATTTTAGAATGCAACTGGCATTAATTTATTTATATATTCGAAGTGCATATTTACCTTCAGAAAGGATACTTGGTGACGCTGGCCCACCTGCAGGGTCAAGAGCTCTGTGTTCATAGCCCTGCTAGTGGCAGTTGCACCAAATGAGTTTAGCAGAGAGAGAGAAAAGAAGATGACTCAATCCAGTCTGCTGATCTCTCTCCAAAATAGCAGTTTGGCATTATCATGAGTGGTACAGTATTGCATGCTTCCCCAGCTGCGGAACTGGACTAGGGAATTGTAAATGCAGCACCCCATTTGCAGGGCAAACATCACAAAATCGTGGTGGCATTGCTTTTATTTACTTTATAAAATTTATATACTGCTTGAGTGTTGTTGTTTTTTTAAGCACTCAGAGTGGTGTAAATCCTGCTTAAACAAATATGTACTTACAGTGGTACCTCTGGTTACGTACTTAATTCGTTCCAGAGGTCCGTTCTTAACCTGAAACTGTTCTTAACCTGAAGCACCACTTTAGCTAATGGGACCTCCTGCTGCTGCCGCGTCGCCGGAGCACAATTTCTGTTCTCACCCTGAAGCAAAGTTCTTAACCCGAGGTACTATTTCTGGGTTAGTGGAGTTTGTAACCTGAAGCATATGTAACCTGAAGCATATGTAACCCGAGGTACAACTGTACTTGCCTCCTAACACACTATAGTCACAAGACAATATAAAACTTGTTTACAAGACCTCTGAACTCTTTAAGAGGACCTAACTCTGTGCTGATCGCCGAAGTGATTATGGTGCTGGAGGAGACTCTTGAGAGTCCCATGGGCTGCAAGAAGATCAAACCTCTCCATTCTTAAGGAAATCAGCCCTGAGTGCTTACTGGAAGGACAGATCCTGAAGCTGAGGCTCCAATACTTTGGCCACCTCATGAGAAGAGAAGACTCCCTGGAAAAGACCCTGATGTTGGGAAAGATGGAGGGCACAAGGAGAAGGGGACGACAGAGGACGAGATGGTTGGTCAGTGTTGTCGAAGCTACAAACATGAGTCTGACCAAACTGTGGGAGGCAGTGGAAGACAGGAGTGCCTGGCGTGCTCTGGTCCATGGGGTTACGAAGAGTCGGACACGACTAAACGATTAAACAACAACAAACTCTGTGTTTGCTTTTTGCCATATTGAAAGGCCTCGATTATGATCATTAGGGATGGGATTTGCTGTCCTGTACCTACTTGGACCCCCCCTCCCCCGCAATATTATCCTTGTGCAAACTCAGTCCATTGGGTTGGACTTGAATAAAACATGTCAGCTCGGCTCAATCTCACTGTTTGTGAAATTCAATAATTGTCACCAGTTCTCCTGACTGTTGTGAGAAAGCTGCTTGTGCAAAGGATATCACTATTTGCAGTTCTGCTACTGTTAATCATTGCTTATAATCAAAGATCAGTCCAGTCAAAGATGATTATGGGGTGCAGCACTCATCTCGCTTTCAGGGAGCCAACGTTCGTCCACAAACAGCTTTCTGGGTCATGTGGCCAGCATGACTAAACCGCTTCTGGCACAACGGGACACCGTGAAGGAAACCAGAGTGCACGGAAACGCATTTAATTTCCCGCCACAACAGTACCTATTTATCTACTTGCACTGGCATGCTTTTGAACTGCTAGGTTGGCAGGAGCTGGGACAGAGCAATGGGAGCTCACCCCATCGTGGGGATTTGAACCACCAACCTTCTGATTGGCAAGCCCAAGAGGCTCAGTGCTTTAGACCACAGCGCCACCCATGTCCCTGAAGCTGGCAGTAACAGTGGGCAGAGGCAGTCATTGTCTGGCATCCCAAAGACATAGCAGTTGCATGTGAGTTCTGATCATCTTTTCCCATCAATCTGAGCTCAAACTATTCTATGATTCCCTAACATTTTGGCTGGTTTTGGAGAGGCTGCCTACAACCACTGAAGGGGAGCATCAGCATGAGATCACAATAGCCAGTCCCAGGAGCTGGCAGCAGTAGCATGATGTCACCATGTCCAGTCCCTGCCCCTCAGTCAAGCAGTGTCAGAATGAGATCACAATTGCTAGTCCCTCCCCCTAAAGCAGTAATCATAATCATGAAGTCACAATGCCCAGTCTGCCTCCTTCAAGCAGGCTGCATCACCAGGAGGCCACAATGTTCAGTCAAGCAGTACAAGGTTGCTATGGGCGTCCCTCTCTTTCAAGTAGGAGGGGATATATTGCATTCTGAAGCCATCAATCTCCTTGAAGCTGGCAGTAAAAAGGTAAAAGGTAAAGGACCCCTGGATGGTTAAGTCCAGTCAAAGGTAACTCTGGGATTGCAGTGCTCATCTCGCTTTCAGGCCAAGGGAGCCGGCATTTGTCCACAGACAGTTTTCCAGGTCATGTGGCCAGCATGACTAAACCGCTTCTGGCACAATGGAACACCGTGATGGAAACCAGAGTGCACGGAAACACTGTTTACCTTCCCTCCACACCAGTACCTATTTATCTACTTGCACTGACGTGCTTTCGAAGTGGTAGGTTGGCAGGAACTGGGATGGAGCAACGGGAACTCACCCTGTCGCATGAATTCAAACCACTGACTTTTTGATCAGCAAGCCCAAGAGGCTCAGTAGTTTAGACCACAGCGCCTACCCCTTGGTACAGGTATGACAACAAAGAGTAAGTACTTTGTTTTACTAACTGGCAATTTTTAATGTACACTCCTCTCACTGATCCTTAGTCGTCTTGTTGGCACCAGTTGTTTTGTGTTTATTGTTTTTGTGATTCCAACAAGACTCATGTCTGCAATAATTGCTCAAAAATTTCTTAAGGTTTCCTTTGGAGAAAAATTAATTCACTTTGACCATAAACCTCATGGATTAAGCCTATGCAATACTTGAAGAAAGCAAGTGAAATATTGCAAAACACATGAGAGAAATGAAAACAATTAAATAACTTATTTAAGGGAAATATTTCTACAACAAAAGCATATGATGCATTCACTTTTTCCAAGAAAACATGATTTTTTTCAAGCAGGGTTTTTTTCTGGGGGGACACAAGGGGTACACATACCCCTAAACATTTTGTGAATCTAAGTTTGGCCTTACTGAGGGGCAGTATTTCAATGTGAGTAGGAAAATGAGAGTACCCTAAACATTTTTTAAAAGAAAAAGAAAGCACTGTCTTTAAGAAATATGTTACTTGCTCAATATGAACCAGGAACTTTAAAAATATTTTCAGTAAGATCCATGTTTTAAATAAAAACATCAACTCCTTGTCCTTACCCTTTCCAGATTCTCATTGATGGAATAGTTTGTGTGTTGCTTCCTCTTCTGTAGGCGAAATAAATGAAAAACATGATATTAATGTATGAAGAGTTGAGGAGGAGAGATGAGACTGAATAAAACTAGTGGAATTCATAACGGTCTAAATTTTCTTTATAAAGCCCCTCCTAGTAACCATTAAGCATTACTAAGCCTGCCCCCCAATCATGTCATGCAATTGTAGGGAGAGCTACCCAAGTAGGAGACAGAATTAGAAGGAAAAAAACTGAATAGCAATAGCTTCAATAAAACAGAGTACAAGGGAACACACATTTCAGCAGCACAACTGGATCGGAAGATGAAATTAGTTGTAAAGGCTTGGTTTGTAAAGTTGCCTATTGGGTTCGCCTACATCTTTGTCTAGTGTTCCTGTTCTGGGAGGCCACAACTCACTTGGACCTCTGAACCTCATGCACAAAATGTAGACAGGAAGCAATTTAGTATTCTTACAGGGAGCCAGGGATGGAGAGTCTTTTTCATCCTGAAAGCCTTATATCTTCCATGGGCAACTGTCCATGAGGGTACATAACAGTGGTGAGTGAGGCCAGACATATCCCATCAGCCCAATTTAGACCTACCTAAATTGCATAGAAATTTATTCATGTATGCAACTACAGCAGCAAGAATGCTACTCGCCCCAAAATGGAAAGAAGCAGAAGTCCCAGTAAAGGAAGAATGGATACAAAAACTTATGGAATATGCAGAAATGGCAAAACTTACCGGAAGAATAAGCAATCAAAATAACAAATTTGTTTAAAAGAATGGAAATGGTTTATTGAATATTTACAGATAAATTGCAAACAGATAAAAACATTGGCTGGGTTATTGTAATAACCTGCAGTTTCATAAGAGTATATTTAAAGTAGATAATTAAATGAGCAAATTAAATGAATTTGGATATGCAGAAGATATTAAATATGTATATATAATGGACGGTAGAAAGATGGGGAAGGAAGTCCAACTTTGAAATGTTTAAATGATTGTAAAACTAATGAAATGTATAAATTGGAAAATGTAAATAAAAACTTTTAAAAGAACATATCCCATCAGCCCAAGCCACCCTGGTCAATGGTCAAGGATGATGGAAACTGTAATCCATGCCTGGAGGGCACTAGGTTGGAGAAGGCTGGTCTGTATCTCTCCCCACCCCATTGCTTGTGGAGGGGACAATTGTTTCTTTCTCAAGGAGCCATCAGGATCTGGCACACAGGAGGAACTGCTATTCCCCCTTTATGGTCTTCTCAGTTGCAGCACCTTCCCACCAACCCAGGGGTGGGGAACCTTTGGCCCTCCAGATATTGCTGCAATACAACTCCCATTTGCACCAGCAAGCATGGCCAGTGGCCTAGAATGATGGGAGTTGTAGTTCAGCCACATCAGGAGGGCCAATGGTTCCCTACATCTTCCCCAATCTGTACCAAACGAATGGATATTTTCATTCCATTTAATTCTATAGACAAAGTGTTCCATTTAAGAAAACCAATTGCCCCACACCTCAGACCTTACTGTTGTAAAAACCTGTGTGTGTGTGTGTGTGTGTGTGTGTATCTGCGAGTGTGTATATAATTCTACTTCCCCTTGAGGAATTTTCTTATTTACCTTGGCAGCTACCTAAACACCTATTGAATTAGCCTGGCCCAACATGGAAGTTTCCCCCCAACACTTAAACTGGCTGACCGTCAATACTGTGCGCTACTTCACCTCGCCACAAATACATTTTCTCAACTGACTCTTAAATGTATTCAAAATGCAACAGAAATTCCATTTGCGAGAGAGCGCCCTTGTGGCAGATGTATGACCTTGGAATCGTGGGTCTTCACATAACAAGGTAAAAATCTGAATTCCGCTGAGGGAGCATATTAGAAAGTTGACAGAAAGATCCAATAGGTTTATTTTTAATCACTCCAGAAACGTAAAAGAAAAATGCTCTCTGTCAGCCAGAAACTTTCTGTATTGTTGCTGGCAAACGTAAAGGGCAATAAATCTAAAGCCTTTTTTTTTAACCTGCTAAAATGAACCAGAATTGGCATAAAGCTGGCCAGAAACACTGTATGTTGTGGACACACTGATGGGGAAAAAATAATAATATATAGGTTTGCCATACATCTGGAATTTTCCGGACATAGCCAGTATTCTGTGTCTGGGCAGAAATCGGTAGTGTAAATATTGGCAATTTTCATTAAAAACAGATGAAAAACCAAAAAAAATGGGGGTTTATTCATCTTGCTACAGGAATCCTCTGAATCCATCATCAGGGTCTTCTTCTGATCACAGAATGCAACTAAGAGCTCCGTACACACAAAACTCGCAGCATTAGCTTTTCCAATAAAAAGGGACTGCTAAGGCTTTTACAAGGGAGAGCTCCATGTCCAGTAGAGCTCCTAAATGCTTAAGGAACTTCTCCAATGGGGGCTGAGATATGTGAGCTGCACCTGCAGCACCTGCTCCTTGCTATGGAAGAGATCTGCGTCATTTATTCTGCTGCGGTTAAAAGGTAAAGGTAAAGGGACCCCTGACCATTAGGTCCAGTCGTGGCCGACTCTGGGGTTACGGCACTCATCTCGCTTTATTGGCTGAGGGAGCCGGCGTACAGCTTCCGGGTCATGTGGCCAGCATGACTAAGCTGCTTCTGGTGAACCAGAGCAGCGCATGGAAATGCCATTTGCCTTCCCGCTGGAGCGGTACCTATTTATCTACTTGCACTTTGACGTGCTTTCGAACTGCTAGGTTGGCAGGAGCAGGGACCGAGCAACGGGAGCTCACCCTTTCGCGGGGATTCAAACCTCCGACCTTCTGATCAGCAAGTCCTAGGCTCTGTGGTTTAACCCACAGCACCATGGAAAAATTCAAGGAACTACAAAAGGCACAAAAGCCCCACCCATGTTTTGTCACAACCTTCCTGGCTCCTGCAATTTCACACACCATTTCCCATATACTTTCAAGTATCTGCTTGCAGCACAAGGTGTCCTGAACCCCTGGCCTACCTGGCACCAACTCAGCTCCCTGTCCAGGGTCAATCTGCGTGTCCAAAGTCCCTCAGAGATCCTGGCACACCCAAGCTGAGGTCCATTGACGTGGGCAGTTAAGCAGGCACACCACCTCAGTTCTGCTTCCCTATTGTTCCTTGCATTCTGATTGCAGCATCTGGGCTTGATGAGTAATATGACTCTCACCTGTTCCAGCTCCAGCTGAAGGACCACAAGCCTCCTTCCAGAGCTAGCGAGCCCCACCTGGTCAGCTAGGGAGCTGGAATGTGGTCCTTGCCTGCCTCAGCATCCTAGATTGCTCCAGGGGGAGTGGAACTGAAGCCACTTTACTTCCCCCTAAAATTGAGCATTAGCAGCAGTGTAAACATAAATGCAAAGTGGGCTTTCTCTTTAAAACTGTCCAAGTGAGGGCAACATGTATTCCCTGGCAGAGCCAATTTACAGCATGTTATGGTTTAAGAGAACAATTATATGAAAGTGATATATCATTGGTATCTAATAATAATAATAATAATAATAATAATAATAATAATAATAATAATAATAATATTTTATTTATACCCCGGGCTCAGGGCAGCTCACACTGAATATAAATTACAATAAAACGTAATAGAAAAAAGAAATAATAATAATTAAAATATGGCTTAAAATACGATTTAAAATGCAGCCTCATTTTAGTAGTAGCCCATAAATCAAGACCTTAAAGGGAGTGAACATAAGATATTCACCTAAGCCAGCTATCTATGCTGGTCCTACATGGGCCAGCAAAAAAGCCAAGGGAAAATCCCATATACGGGGTCAGAGTGAGTCCAAGCCAAAAGCCAGGCGGAACAGCTCTAACACTGAGTAAACTGGCAAAAATGTATAAATCTAAATCAAATAAGTGTTGGAAATGTCAAGAGAAAGAAGGTTCCTTTTATCATATGTGGTGGTCTTGTAGTAAGGTCAAAGCTTACTGGGAAATGATATATAATGAATTGAAAAGGATGTTTAAAATAACCTTTGTAAAAAAACAACAACAACCAAAAGCTTTTATTTTGGGAATTATAGGGACAGAAGTACCTAAATTGTAAAGAAATTTATTTATGTATGCTACTACAGCAGCAAGAAGGCTATTCACCCCAAAATGGAAAGAAGCAGGAGTCCCATTAAAGGAAGAATGGATACAAAAACTGATGGACAATGCAGAAATGACGAAACTTACTGGACAAATAAGAAAATAAGAAATTGGCCACCTCATGAGAAGAGAAGACTCCCTGGAAAAGACCCTGATGTTGGGAAAGATGGAGGGCACAAGGAGAAGGGGACGACAGAGGACGAGATGGTTGGACAATGTTCTCGAAGCTACCAGCATGAGTTTGACCAAACTGTGGGAGGCAGTGGAAGACAGAAGTGACTGGCATGCTCTGGTCCATGGGGTCACAAAGAGTCGGACACGACTAAACGACTAAACAACAACAACAAATAAATTCTGCTAAGTAAAGGAACTTGCTAACGCAAGTTAGGAAGAATGTTAATAAACAATATATCCTCTCCTGCCACCCTGAACAGTTTGTGTGTGCTCTTGCAGCACATCATGTGCAGAGCCCTGATTATATTCTCCCAGAGTATTGCACACAGAGTTGTGTTCTCTGGGCTGAGCATCTCTCTTCCACCTGCCAGGGGGTATTTTTGGACATCACAGTCCTTTGCATCTCCATATAACAAACTGAAGGCACTTCATCATTCCCTTCAACATTTGTTATTTGCACGGAATCCAGATATGCCCCTCCCCCCATGCTCTTTTGTTTTCTGCCGAGTGGCAGAGAGATTTCCATGATTTATAATATGAAAGTAACATCTGCTTTGGTTTCTGCAGCATTTTATGTCAATGGTGCAAATACAATTTTCAGTCCCAACAAAAGATTTTCAAATTGTTATTCTGATGAGACGTGGTTCTCTGATTCCTCCTGCCTTAATGCTATGAATTTGCATGATCTTTCTTTTACTGCAGGGATTAAACAAAACACCCTTCAGCTCTCTGCTATATACATTCAGCCCCAAACCTTATCCCTTTCAGATTGCTTCCACGTCCAATGCTGTTCATTAATCTCTGGATTTCAGCATCTCCTTCTAACAATACTTACTACAACCTTTCTATGCACGAATATGCAGAATGATTTTATATATATATCTTGAGTTGACACACTGCATTCAGCATTAAGTAGTCCTGATAAGATCATCAGATGAAATATTTCTTCACTTTCATAGCCTTAGAATTTCAGTTAAGGGGTAGGAATGAAGCGATTTAACATGGAAATTTGTAAGGATATGTGCAGCACAATTCAAATTTCTTTACCCAGACAAAATTTTACCTGTTTTCAATAGGACTAGCTCCCATGCACAGGGAATGCGGGTGGCGCTGTGGGTAAAACCTCAGTGCCTAGGACTTGCCGATCGTCAGGTCGGCGGTTCGAATCCCCCGGCGGGGTGCGCTCCCGTCGTTCGGTCCCAGCACCTGCCAACCTAGCAGTTCGAAAGCACCTCCGGGTGCAAGTAGATAAATAGGGAACGCTTACCAGCGGGAAGGTAAACGGTGTTCTGTGTGCTGCGCTGGCTCGCCAGATGCAGCTTGTCACGCTGGCCATGTGACCCGGAAGTGTCTGCGGACAGCGCTGGCTCCCGGCCTCTTGAGTGAGATGAGCGCACAACCCTAGAGTCTGGCAAGACTGGCCCGCACGGGCAGGGGTACCTTTACCTTTACCTAGCTCCCATGCATGTTTAGGACTGCCACAAAACTTGGGATGTAAGAAGGCACTGTTTCCCATTAACCCTGTATTTCTTGCATGCAGAACTGTTTCTGTTCTGCTGCGGTTTGTTCTCCACCAAAAATATTTTATTTGTCTTGCTGCAGCCAAATCATGTAACTTGCATAACTGATTACATAAAATATGTAAGTTATGATAGTGTTACATTATTGCTCGCCATTCATTTCCATGCAATGGAAACACAATGCACATGGTGGGAGGGGCACAATTAATTGTGCATCATTTATGCACTGGAAGCAACAGCAGAAGGAACAATGAACACAGATTGATTTCCTGGATTGATTTCCATTCTGACATGAGATGAATAAGTGAACAAAGGCGGGTTTTGCTCCCATGCCTGTTTTTCTCAGAATTCTGCCACATCCTTAAGCATAATAGATAAATCCTTTGAATATATTTTGCATATATTACAGAGGAAAAAGGAACATTGACAGCTGAAATTAACAATAAAAAAAATCCATCAATCCTCACACAGATGTATAAATTAATATGGATTGTCCATACATCCAAAGATTGATGGTTATAAGCTATGTATTTAAACAAAGAATGTCTGTTGTTTCAAATGGGTTAGCGAGATTTTGCTTTCAAGGCTAACTTTCTGCAGCAAGGCAAATGGCTAAGATTGTGAAATTGTGTAGTGGGAATTGGGACAACAAAACAAAAACTCTCCCTGTGTTAGGAGGGATTGAAGGAGAGTCATATTAGTACAGGCAGAATTGTAGGATTCCGTGACCATTTCTTTGGGGCAAAAATATTATTGTTTTGCTATCTTGACAGAGTGGAGAATATGTTGGGGGAGAATGATCCCAAAATTTGCTATGTGCAAATGTAAGATGGCTGCCATTTTAATGCACTGTGCATTGCAGAAGTCCTAGGAAGGTGGTTTTAGTGTGTAAATAGGGGCATTTTGCATCAAGGAATTCATTTTGTCAAGACATCAATTGAGACTTCAAGAATGGATTGCTTTGAAAGTGTATAACAATACAGTGGTACCTCGGGTTAAGTACTTAATTCATTCCAGAGGTCTGTACTTAACCTGAAACTGTTCTTAACCTGAAGCACCACTTCAGCTAATGGGGCCTCCTGCTGCTGCCGCGCTGCTGGAGCCCGATTTCTATTCTCATCCTGAAGCAAAGTTCTTAACGTGAAGCACCATTTCTGGGGTAGCAGAGTCTGTAACCTGAAGCGTATGTAACCTGAAGCGTATGTAACTTGAGGTACCACTGTATTGCTTTTCATTTTTCAAATATCTGCAACTCTGTAGTTCAGTGTTAATTTGTTAATTTCAATCTACAAGGTGGCCCTGTGTGTGCATAAACTCGCAGCCTTAATATGTCTGACAAAACAATGTGCAGGGAATTGCAGTTTGGGGTTGTTGTTTTTCGTAAAGTTGCTGGAAAATGGGAAAGAATTCTGAGGTCCAAATAGGTGGTGTTAGTCAATATGGGTCACTGCCCCTTCTCATTAAGAAAAATCCCCCTCCAGCAGCATAGCCAGGGAAATTTCAATCACACTAATATATAATGCAACACAGAAAGGATTCAGGTGAGGATTCCGCTATTGATTTAGATCAAGATGATGTGAAGACATGAGGCCAAAGAAACCATGCTCTGAATTATGATGCTCACATTGTAGGAATGGTCCCCAAGAGGCTTGTTTACTGAAACAAGAATACTTAACAGTTGCTTCAGAAGGTGGTGACTCAGGGTTGTTATTCAGAATCGTTGTTTGTAATTAATTACCCTCATCTGCATCCTTTATTACATAGATAAGAAATCCCAGTGTGTATTTGAGCAGAGTCTCATTGAGATCATTTCCATAGGTCACAGTTTGCTCACAGTCAACTCCTCTGCACACTTGTAACAAAGGCCATGATTTTTCTAGTTATCCATTTGGATGGTTAATTCCCATTTGGCCTTCAGTTAACCCATGTCATGTCAAAGGTGTTTCGGGGGATTTCAAATCTGAGAATGGCTCTTGAGTTCATCAGCAAATTTGTCTCACTCATGGAACTATCAGCCATTGGCATGGACCCTCCAGGTATTGTGTAAAACAGATATTGTATAAAGCTCCCATCATCCCCGGCCATTGGCTATGTTGCCTTGGGCTTATTCATTAACACACATGGAGGGCACCTGGATAAGGAAGGCTGGGATAGGCACACACTGTTCCTTAGTACCCTTTTCAGTCATTTAAAAGATGGGGCCAACCTTCTGGTTCCAGACCCTCCAAGCATCCCTATTTTCCAGGGACAGCCCCAGAAATTTGGAAAATGTCCCAGTTTCTGATTTGATCCTGGAATGTCCTGCTTTTCCTTAGGATGTCCCTGTTTTCATTGGCAAAATGTTGGAGGGTATGCTAGGATGTCCCTATTTTCATCAGTCATGGGCTTATGTGACCCCCGAGCCAAGGACATAAGTAACTATACAACCTTTAGAAGACATCTGAAGGCAGCCCTGTATGGGGAAGGTTTTTGTTTTGTTTTTAAAATGTTTAATGTTTTTATATACAGTGGAACCTTGGTTTTCAAACATCTCCATTGACCAACATTTCAGAACTTGAACACCGTAAACCCAGAAGTAAATGATTCAGTTTTCAAACACTTTTTGGAAGTCTAACATGCACGTGGCTTCCATTTTGAGTTTTCTGTATTGTATTGCTTCCGTATTGAGTTTTCTGTTTTAGAACTCGAACGGTGTTCCGGGACGGATTACATTTGAAAACCAAGGTTCCACTGTATGTTGAAAGCCACCCAGAGTGGCTAGGGCAAAAATAAAAAAATTATTTTTATTGAATAGGACATCCCTATTTTCATCAGAGAATGTTTGACCAGAACCAGGACATGCTGGTGCCCAGCAGGCTCAGGTGTGAGTCTAGAACAGGGTAACCAACCAGGTGATGTTGGACTCCAACTCCCATCAGCCTCTGGCAGCATGACCAGTTGTGAGGGATGATGGGAGTTGTGGTCCATCTGTGGGGCATCAGGTTGGGGAAGGATGATCTATGCCAACAGCTGACAGTTCCATAAGTTTGAGACTGACAAATAGAAAACATGTATAGAAACAAACAAGCACACAAACCCAGGCATTTTCTCCAGACTCAGTTGCTTGGAGCTCTTGGTCCTCTGGCCAAGAAATGGGGCCAGACTGGTCTTCTCATCATTGCTAGATAAATAGGATGCTCTGCTCAGAAAGCTGTCACAGATGCTCTTGCCAGAAGACACAGCATGGTCTGTCACTTACGGTCCTTTCCAAGTTTGTACTTCAATCCACCCAATTGAATCCAAGAGCAGCTAGTTTCATGGTGGAAGGGAAACAAGACTGCTAGTGCCTTTTTCCTTGCAAGAGGAGGAAAAGTCCTGTGGATTTCCGTGCTCTGGTTTGATCAGCCTGCCCATCAATTTGTACTTTCCTGGCGTTCATTTCCGAAAGCTTCAAGGTTCAGCCTCTCCTCATTTGTCTTGTGTTCCCCCCCACCCTCCTCTTGGTAGCGGAGAGGCCCTTTTGATGAGCAGTTTTAAGAGGGGCCAATAAGAAACCAAACACAGCAGTACCACAGGGAAGCATTACAGATGGCCTAATGTAGTGTTCTGACACAGATTACTGTGGAATTGATTGTACTTGCTGTTTCCACCTTGGTTGGGGATTTTTACAGTGCGAATTGTTTGAGGTTTGCCAGGATTTTCCTTTCTTCTCTCAGACAAAGCTCTCAAAGCGTTTCTCGTTTGGCAAAGGGGGAGGATTTCTTTTCTTCTGCTACCCTTCCTCATGCTAATGTGTGCGTTTGGGCTTGGGGAGGCAGCTAAAGCCACTCAAAGCATATCTCCTGTAGCATTATGGAAAGCAAGAAAGCACCAGCCTACGTGAATTCAGTAATGTTTGGGGAAAGGTTTAACCCCCTGGAAGAATGCCCTCGGGGCTTCTTCCTCTAGGTTTAGTCTCTGCAAAATGCAGATGATCCCAGCAGCATTCATAAGGCGTTTCTCTGAAACTCCTCGCAAAGCCACTCAGTAGTAAACCTGAGATACAGGACTCCATCATGACAGACCTGGTGAAGTGCTGGGATCAAATCACGCGCACGCCCCAGCTTCTTTAGGTGTGTGCAGGCTGGATAAACAATTGTGTGTGAAGGATCCTTCATGTTTTCCTCATGCACTCTTCCTTCCTCTCAGGCAGCAAATCCTATGTGCTTCTGAACTGTAAAACCAAATACAGATATAAGCTGCCAAGATAATCTCAGATGGCAGCAGCAATTGCTACCTTAGAAATGTTAAAAGAGAGAGATGGATGCTGGCAATTGATGACAAATAGATAGATAGATAGATAGATAGATAGATAGATAGATAGATAGATGATAGATAGATAGATAGATAGATAGAGTGGTACCTCAGGTTACATACGCTTCAGGTTACATACGCTTCAGGTTACAGACTTCACTAACCCAAAAATATTACCTCGGGTTAAGTACTTTGCTTCAGGATGAGAACAGAAATCGTGCTCCGGCGGCACGGCAGCAGCAGGAGGCCCCATTAGCTAAAGTGGTGCTTCAGGTTAAGAACAGTTTCAGGTTAAATACGGGCCTCCGGAACGAATTAAGTACTTAACATGAGGTACCACTGTAATAGATTATTTCCCACTGCATTGATTTTATTACATCTCTCCCTAAGAAATAGCCAAGGTCCAGTCTGACCAGTTGAACATTTTCCATTCTACACACCAACCCTGGTAGTTTTCTAGAAATTTTATCTTGAATTAAGAATATGCAGACTCCACTCTGGAGAAATTTGGCTAATCTTAATAGAACCCTTTTTGCTTCTCTCAGTATTGCTCCACTGTTTCTTCTGAGCAAGAACTTTCAAATTCAGCATCAAACTTCCCTTTCGATGAAATTTGGGGACTGTTGCTTTGCTGATTGCACAGAGAGTATGTCCATTGAACCTGGGCTCCCCAAAGGGCATCAAGTATTGAGGAGAGGCATTTGTGTGTGTTGTCCTCAGTACAGACTGACTGCCAACTTGGGATGGAGGAGAAATTCATTTCAGTCCACATTTCAAAATGAGCCAACCTAATGTTATGGGCCCAGTGTGATGGGTAGATCAGAATACAGCTATATTATTTCACACTTCTCAAAAAATTGCAATGCTTTTTTGGTTCAAAAATGCACATATCAATGCATATTTTATGGGAACAATGCATACAAAATATATATTTTAGGAGAAGATGTACACATCTGTAAAGTACGTCCCTGCTATCAGCATGCTTTAATGATTCTACAAGTCCCAGCCCAGAGAAGGATATGCAGCAGGTACGCCTCAGATATTTCACTACTATTACCCAAAGACTTCCTACTTCTCTTCAAAATTTCCTCAGATGTTTTCCAAGGAGAACTTCCATGTTCACCTTGAAATTTCATTTTGAAATCCCTCCTGAATTTCACCTCCTCTTGAATATTTTAAAAAGCTGCTGTTGAGACACTGCTGTGAATCTTCTCGATGAAATATCTCCCCATCACTTTGAAATCTCTCCTATAAAATAACAAAACTGGAGAAGGGCTGTAGCACAAAATTTTGCATGCACAAAATCCCAAATGTTACCTTATTAGTAATGAGTACTGAGAGCTGCTGTTATTTTGAGAACATTGGAAATGTTGATCCTTGTAAGACATGTAAATTCATGCATTTTCTCTGTTTATTGGCGCCCCACGGGGATGCTGTCAGAAGGAGCAATAGCAAGTCCTTGAATGGAATAGACTGCCTAGTAAATGGGGGTGGATGTGTGGGGTGGGGTAGGCAGAATATCCATGAGCTAAGAAGGGAGAACCAGTGAATGAAAGTATGGCATTGGTTTCTAGCAAAGAGAATCTTTCTCCCATTTAAAGTGCCAAACTTTATTCCATCTGGCACCGGTGACGGAACAGCTGTCAGTAACTGAATCTGGAAGAGAGACAAAGAAATTCTTGTATCTGGAAGGTCATTGTCATGGTAACTACATGATCCGATCTATTTTGGATCAACACACCTCTCCACAAATTAGCGATAAAGTACTCTGCTATGTCAAGGTGTCTTGCAATTTTGCACAGCTACAGATGCTGTGCTGCGTCATACTAAGGAAAATCTGTTTCTCTTTCTGACTTTTTTTTTTGAGATGTTGTAGTAGAGATGATACATTTTGGCAGTGCCTTTTTAATATAGTTGTTACAATAAGTGCCACACGTTTAACGTTTGGGAAAAAGTGGCGGTACTGCGTACCCTTGAGTGCCCCTGGGGGGGGAGCACTGTGTTTTGGAATTAGTTATCATAACAGAATCATCCAATGCTTTTTTTCTGGGAGGACGCAAGGGTTCGGATGTTAGTTTCTGTTCTTCTCACTGTGCAGCTGCAGCAAGTCACAGGACTGTGTTTACATTCCAGAGTCCAGATACTGTTGGAGTCTCACGGGAAAGGGAGACGGGATGTGACGTTACTGGTTTCCTGTTTCTTTTGTTCTGTTGTTTCCTTTGTTCAGTTGCTCTCTACTCTCATAGAGAGGAGATGTATTTTCCTTTGCTCTCTGCATAGCTTAGTAATAAAGTATAGCAATGTAGCTCATACTATCTCATCCTTCCGCTGTGGTGTTGTTTTGATGCTCTGCTGGGAGGGCTCGGAGAAAGATGAGCCTTATCAGCTCGGACGAACGGAGCTGAAATCCCAGTATCGGATGCCCCTAAACATTTTGTGAATCTGGGAGAAGAAACTCTTTTTTTATTTTTTAAAAAAGTTTCTTCTCTAGCACGGTGAATCGTCAGTTCTGTTGCTACCCCCAATGGCAGCCTCATTTCCTATCATGGTGTTTCCTGAGTCTCAGACAGAAGCAAGCATTTAATGTGTGAAGCAGTGTGGCATATGGATGTGTGGTGTTTGTAAATTCACGGTTTTTGAAAGGACGACATCTGAAGTAATGCATGTTCTTTGTACTTTTGTCCATTTACTGTATTTACTTTTCCCAATTTGAACTATAAGATGGTGATTTTCTCGAGTCAAAATGAGAGTACCCCTTAACATTTTTTTTTAAGGAAAAAAATGTACTGGGACCATCTAATCTTTTTCCTATCTTGGGCTCCATCTTCCTCCTTGTATTGTTTATTCTGTTATCACCAGGTTGGGCACTGCTTTCCCTTTGGGTGAAGACAGAGGCAAAGTAAAGGTAAAGGTAAAGGGACCCCTGACCATTAGGTCCAGTCGTGACCGACTCTGGGGTTGCGGCGCTCATCTCGCTTTATTGGCTGAGGGAGCCGGCGTACAGCTTCCAGGTCATGTGGCCAGCATGACTAGGCCGCTTCTGGTGAACCAGAGCAGCGTACGGAAACACTGTTTACCTTCCCGTTGGAGCGGTACCTATTTATCTACTTGCACTTTGACGTGCTTTCGAACTGCTAGGTGGGCAGGAGCTGGGACCGAGCAACAGGAGCTCACCCCATTGCGGCGATTCGAACCGCCAACCTTCTGATCGGCATCCTAGGCTCTGTGGTGTGAGCAATTCTGCTTTCTCTCTGTCACCCGATAGCATTTCCTCATCTTCTTCATGCACCTACTGCTTGCGTGTTCTTCCTCTTCCTTCAAACATAGCCAAAGGAAAATCATCATCATCATCTTTCTCACACGCCTGATTTCATTCTGACGTTTGGCACTCCTGAACTTCTCCCTGCACCAGTTGGCTACTTGCGTATACTCTTCTTTTGTGATTTCTCCTTTCTTCCATTTCTTACACATGCATGTTGGCCGTCGTGTTGTCACTCTGCTCCTATAACTTGATATTGCTGGATAGTTTTGATGAACTGTAAAAGCATTTTTAGTTTGCTTTCTGTTGCCACCCTGGAACTTTTCTTTATTAGTGCCACTTTGTTTTGTATGATTCCTTGCAAATGAAGGAAAACAACTTTTCCCCTTGTATATGTTGTTGATATAATTTTGGTTACTGAGGACAAACAAGATTGTACAAAAACAAGATTGGGTGCAGGCCTGGCCAGGACATAGGCATCTTGACTGTGACAAAGGTGACCTGTGTGCTTGCTTGCTTGCTTAACAGCTGTTGGGAACTTCAAGGTCCCTGCTCTCCCTTCTTATGGTCTTTGTATTGGCCCTGGAGACTCCAATAGAAAACATTCCATGTCAAGAAGGAGGGCAAGTGGGCACTCTATCAAATGACAGGGCAGGAGCTACACGGAGCAGGGGCTTTTCACTGGTGGTGCCCATTGTATGCCTCACTCTTCCCAGACCTGTTTTCCTTTGGCCTGTATTTTGGAGCTTTATAATTAAGGAAGACTTTGGAAGAACTGATTGGCAAGTCTTATCAGTCGCTGACATATGAGTGGATTTTACTTGCTGCTATTCTGGGCTTCTAGTGCACCAGGGTTTACACTAGTGTAATAGAGTTGGCCTGGATGCCAGAAGGGATAAAGTTTACGACTTTCTGCATTATCTGCACAGCAGGGGGTGCTCAGTCAACAAGGCAAAGGCTGAGCTGAAGCGTTCCCTGCTGGTTACCTGCTTTCAGCAATAGGGGTTGCTGTTTGGTAGTACCCAATTGGTTAGCTGTCATATTCTAGAGCTCCCTGTTAGTGGCTCTTAGGTAATTCACAAAATACAGAGTCCATTAATAAAACACAGTGTTCATTCATAAAGCAATAACATAAATCTCCATTGGTACATATTGGGTGTATATTTCAGTTGTTGAACGTACAGGTTTATGGCCATGCTGTAGTGTAGGGTGGGGAAGAGGTGACAAAACTGATTTCCAATAAGTGCCCCCTCTTTATTTCCATAACAAGTCCTTGAGTCTGTACTCTGAATAGTGGCACCAGGGACCCAGAAGGTGCAGGGCTTGTCAGTCCAACCCCTGCACAGTCTCATCAGGGCTGACCTTAAGGCAATTGGAGCAATTTGGCCAAATTGGGCCCCGCGTGCCACTCCTAAGGGGGCCCTCACACCAGGGCAATCTAGATGGATTTTATTTATCGGTGGCTATCACCGATGGAGGCCAAGGCTCGAAAAAGACCTAACATGGAGGCCTACTGGCCGAAATATTGGGAAATAATTGAAAAAATTGGAGACAATTGGAGGCTGCAGAGCCAGGAGAAATTAAAAAATAAGGTGCGAGACTGGTTACATTATGCTCAAATTCAAGAGGTGTTTAAAATAGATAAAAAAGTTGGTTTCCAGGTGGAAAAATCGAAATTAGAGACGGAACTGTTAGAATCAAAGACTAAGATACTTTCTAGAATGTACAACTTGCTGCTTAAATGGAATACACAGGATGAGACAGTAAAATCTGCCATGATAAAGTGGGCGCAGGACATTGGGCATAACATTATGTTTGAGGACTGGGAAAGGTTATGGAACACCGGAATGAAATTCACGGCATGTAATGCCTTGAAGGAAAACATTATGAAAATGATATACCGGTGGTACATGACCCCAGTCAAGCTTGCTAAGATATACCATTTGTCTGACAATAAATGCTGGAAATGTAAGGAGGCTGAAGGGACATTCTTTCACCTCTGGTGGACCTGCCCAAAAGTGAAGGCCTTCTGGGAAATGATACACAATGAGCTAAAAAAGGTATTTAGGTATACCTTTCCCAAGAAACCAGAGGCCTTCCTCCTGGGCATGGTGGACCAGAAAGCGTTAAAGAAGGATAGAACTTTGTTTATGTATGCTACTACAGCAGCAAGAATTCTCATCGCAAAGCACTGGAAGACACCAGATTTACCCACGCTGGAAGAATGGCAGACGCAGTTGACGGACTACATGGAACTGGCTGAAATGACTGGCAGAATCCGTGATTTGGGAGAAGAAATAATGGAGGAGAACTGGAAAAAATTTAAGGACTATCTGCAAAAACATTATAAGTTGTATGAATGTTAAGAATGTGTACGACTTGGAAATTTTTGCTTCAGCAACTTGAATAGGTGAATTGGAAATTAAGCTATAAGAAAGATGAGGCAGACAACATGAAGTAACCATACTATGTTTATTTATAGGGTATAAATAACTGAGATACAGTATTTTAAATGTGGAAACATAGTATTTGAAAGATACAGTAAGACATGAAATAAGGTAACAAATTGCTGATGTTACAATTGCAAAGAACGCAGAATCCGGAAGATGTGGGGAAGTCCAATTGGAATTGTCAAAGTATTTTGGAAAGTTGGAATTTATGTATACTTTCTTTTTTTTACTTTTACTTTCTACTTTTTATTCTGTAAACTTCTGAATATCTGAAAGAAAACTTAATAAAATATTTATTAAAAAAAAGATTTTATTTATATCTATAAGATTTTGCAGACTTTGGCTTTGAACTGGGGCCCTACAAAAAAAAAAAAAATCAAGTTGTGCCCCACTGCTTCAAATTGGGCCCCACTGGCTAGCCCTGAGTCTCATAGTTGTTGGATCTGAGTTGTCCTGCCCTCACATGAAGTCTTGGGTTTGCAATTTTGGGAGAGGGGAGACTGCGGCACTGGGGAGAGGGCAAGCTGGTGAGGCCCCCTAGATTTAGAGACCCTAGGCTTCAGCCTACTTAGCCTATAAATAAATCTGGCACTGATTCCTTAAAGTGTCTCCCATCCCCACATAAACCTTTTGCCATTTACAGATAGTGTGGACAATTTAAGGAAGCCGTATTAGTTGAGCCTCCACCTTTCAGATCTCATTATGATCTGTGGAGACAAGGTACACACAAACCTGCTCACCTGCTTCCATACATGCTTGCCTGAAAAGGGCTAACATCTATAGACTAGATATTCTGAAGATTGTTTAGATTATTCATCTATATCCTATATGTAACTTAATATAGATTGTAGCGTACTGTATTCCACACATGCACCCAGGATATTTCAGTGCTGACAGTAGGTTGTTAGGCAGGGTTTGGCGGGAGAGAGGGAAAGAGAAAGCTAATTTAATGTGACAGCAACAAGAAATCCTTCTTAGTTCAACAAGCTTTTTCACCAAAAGAATCCAGAATTCTTCAATTAGACGCGGCCACTCGGTGTAACAACAATTTTGCTCAGTAGTAATGGTAATGATTTCATCTGATCTACTTCAGATAATTATGTCTTTCTTCCATGTTATCTTTTTTTTTCCAGTGTAAAACACCGCCGAGTTCTTTTCTAAAGGAACAAGAACATCTGACGGTTTGTACAATCTTTTCAGTACAAGAGAAGAATTTATCTGCGTTTTCATTTGGGTAAAACTACCACTGCTGGCGGAACAACTCACTGTGTCAAGTTCCTGAGCAATAACTGAAAGCTTGAGTTTGCCACAGCTTCTGTTCTTAAAAGGGGACATGTTCATTTATCAGAGGACATGTTCACATATGTAATAGTTAAGAATAAGAATCTGTCTCTAGTGCTGAACTGTACAGTAAGGACAAAAGCAGGTTCATCACTGGGGGTTCCCTGGAATCAATAGGGCATCAACAACTGGTGGGGACCCTGCCAATTCTCTGCTCTGTAGAATTACACTTGAGCAGGGCTGTAAAATAGAGCACAGGATGGAGCTATGCAGAATTGCCATTGGCTCCCATTGACTTCTACTAGGAAAAGTTGCAAGGCAAATGGACTACATTTGGGGGCATATTTGGGGCAAATCCCAGTCTCGACTTTTGACACTTGGTGGCCCGGCCTCAACTGACAAGGATTTCCACATGCATGTTTGTGTATGTGCCTGTTCTGTTCCCACACTCTGTCCTGCAGAATTGTGCCCATTTCGCTGGCTGAAGTAAACAGTGTGGGGTTTGGGACTTCACACTTTGTCTTTTGTTCCTTTCAGGCGGCACTACTGCAATAGATTTTTAATGGAACTGCTACGGGACAAGGATAACTGTGACTTGAAAGATGAATGGGAACCCTTTCCAAAGTATTTGAAGACACAACAAAGTGAACTGGACACCTTGGCTGGCTTTGAATAAACATTCACAAACTTTTTATTGATAATAATCAGCTAAATAGTTTGAGGATCTATACAACTTTGTAACATGCAGAAAACAGCATTCTCAGAGAAACCAAAGACTGGGACTGAGAAAAGCTGGGGGTGGGGGGGTTGTGTGGGAGGGTGGGAGGAGGAAGGAAAAATGGGGGGGGGGATAAGGATGATATGTTTCTGGATAATATGTTGTGTTTTAATTTTGAATATATATTTTTTTAAAAAATGGAACTGCCTCTGGAACATGCTTTCCAAATATCAGCAGATTTTTTTTATTAAAAGGCATGTTTTTAACACTGTTTTGCTGTGATCTGCTTTGAGCATATTTATATGGAAAAGCAGCATATAAATTTAAATAATAACTAAATAAACATTTAACAGTACTTTGGGCTCTGCTTTTCTTGGGGGGGGAAATCACTTGCTGGAAACATACTGGGCAGGATTCCAACTAATGAGTCCCATCAGCATAAGCCCTGTGTGAGGGCTTCCATTTATGCAATGGGACTTCCGCCCTGATGCTCCCATCATCCCCCCTAAATTGGCTCAAGAGGTGTTGGGAGAACTGCTGAAACAACGCGTGTAGGGAGGAGAAGGGGTATCCTTTCATCTGGCAAGCCACAATGCATTCCCTATCTCAGTGTGATGTAGAATCATCTTAGCCCTTTGTTCCAAGGGTATCCAGTCCTCTGGGGTTGGCTTCTTGTCTTTGCCGCATAGTGGGGGAAGGGAAATCAGGATGGGGGCATGGGAAACCATCACTGAATCTATTTAGCCTCATAGAAGCTCAGTATCAGTCAGTTTATTTATTTTTGTATATAATTTTATTAAGTTTTCTGTTTTGCAATTTAAAATACTCATTTTACATCCTTAAGATATCAATGACGTCCCTTCTACTCTTTCCATGATTCATTTTACATATCATAAATTCCTGCATATTTTACAAAAACTATACCATTCCATATTCCATTATTGCATCCATCAAAACTTGTTTACACCGTTGAATTTATCTTAATGCTGCCAGCATTTTCAACTGTACACAATTATTTCCCATATATTCAGTAAACGTTTTCCAATCTTCTTGTTCTCTTATTCTATATGTTAAGTCTGCGAGTTGTGCATATTCTGTCAGCTTATGTTGCCATTCTACTTTTGTTGGGACCTCACTCGTTTTCCATTTTGGGGCTAACGAAACATGGACCATAGTAGTAGCATACATAAATAACCTTTTTCGACACCTGGGAATTTCAGTTTGAATTACCCCCAACAGAAAGGACTCTGGTTTCAATATCAGTCAGTTTAAATCTTAAACCTGGGATCCCCAGTGATTGGTTTCAGTTTCCTGCTGAGTGTGCAATTGGTGGCAAACCTAGATTTGCTTCTGTGTAATGTGCTAAATGGACCTTGAAAAGAGCCACCAGTGTATCTATAAACAAGAGGAAGAACACTCTTCCTAGTCTTTGAGTTTATGGAATAAAAGCAACAACAGGTTGAAGATAGAGAGGCCATCTTCTTTTATATCGTTTGAAGATGTACCTGCCCTAGGGAGATCTTCCAGTTAATTCTCACATCCCTGTTGTGAAGATGGAATGCCATCCATTGCAATCACATCAACACCCTGCTGTCCATTGCTGCTCAGAACAGGTCTGATTTACATGGCTTTAAAATGCCAGAAGCATCCGGCCAGCCCATCAACTCTAAAGCCTGACTTTGATATCACCAGTGGAGTTTGAAGCACATCAGATTGTACGGAAAGTGCCCTTGTACAGACAGGACCATTCTTTCTGCAACTTCAACTTCTTTAATTGGGCCTTTGACTTCAAGGACTAGTACAGAACATTATCTGGCGGCAATACTTGTGTGATATTGAAACCTATTGCATACTCCTCCTTAGAAGAAATAACTACAAGCACCTCAAGTACAGTTTAAAGAGTTGACCTGTCTGGGGTTCTGCAGCAGGGTTTCAAGAGACCATGAGTTGTGATATGACGGGTAAACCAAAGGCTGGGTCATTTGAGATGCATATTCATCAATAAAGAGAAGAGCATAAAAAGAACCTTATGATATCAGTGCCGAAAGTGTGCAGCTTTATTGAGGCAGCACCGAGTGTTGAAATTTTGCACCCCCTAACAATCTTGCCCCCAGGACAACCGCCTCTGTGGCCCCCGATACTATGCCACTGTTTCTAGACAGTTGTAGTGGTTTGTTTTTTTTAAAAAAAACATGTTTTAAAAAGGCAGCCCTCAGACCACCTTTATAAATCAGTTGAGGTCCAGATTCCTGAAGGGGAACTATCTTTCAACCCAACCATCATTCCAGGATCAGGTGAGTTTGGAATATGGACCCCAAAATTACACAAGCATCCCTATTCATATTGTAAATTTGTTTTAGACCTGTGAACAAGACATTAGCATCAATTGTTATTCCAAGTCACTGATGATCCCTTAAGCAAAGCAAACTGATTGCATGTCATTGTAGAGTTTCTGTATTAGGCAAGCATTTGATTTTGAGCCAGGAAAGCGCAGCAATAATTTCATTTGGTGTGCAAGTTCTTGCCTCTCATCGCTTGATTTCAACTTGCTACGTTCCTTCATGATACAACAGCTTCTAAATGCTTCATGTTGAGCACAATATTTGCACAAATTGTTCTGGGCAATAATGTTGACAAGATATTCACTCTTATGCTCAGGTATTTCTGCATAGTTACATCCAGTCTATTGCCACACAATCCATGCTCTTTTCCTCAGTTTACTCCAAAAACCCCTTGTTGGTGGGAGAATATCATTTTCATACAATTTCCCCCCCCCCATTGCTGTTCTTTTAATAAATCCGTAGCCTCTGCTTTGTCATTAGAATGGATGTTACTCTCACAATTATCTGAACTTTTTATTAAGGCACGGCAGTGCTTCCCAAACTTGGGTCTCTAGCTATTTTGGGACTACAACTCCCATCATCCCTAGCCAGCAGGACCAGTGGTCAGGGATGATGGTAACTGCAGTTCAAAAACAGCTGGAGACCCAAGTTTGGGGAAGACTGGGCTAGGGGATGCCCAGAATAATCCCATGTCTACCTGGAAGTAGATCTGTTGATTTTGGGTTCTCTCAGTTTCTCATTTCCCCCTCAACCTTCCATTCTCCACATTGCTACTTCAATTTGTGATTTTCATTTAAAAAGCACTCATGATGAGTAGTGCAAATTTCTCCTAAGATGAACATTTGTGCATATAGTGTTGCATAATGTGCGTCTTTTTCAAAACAATTTATCCAATATGGGCAAAATTGCATGCACACATGTCCATATTGGGAGAAATTTTCTGGTGAATTTTCATGAGGATTAATGGCTTTTCAAATGGACATGGAAACGTGGAGAACTGGACTTAACATGAGAAAAATGAGAAGTTGAAATGGACAGATTCCCCCATCTCTGGCTGTGAATGGCAGGGGCAGAGCAGCTATCACTTTCTGCTTTGATATGGGCTTGTGATTTCTCATCTGGTTGCAGCTACTTCAGCCAGTGACAGCCATTTACATGGCAGCCATGATAGACAGTAACCTTGTCAGTTTGCCTTTCTTAGTGCAGAAAGTATTGATCTGATGTGTAGAGCTCTTTCCTATTCTACTTAATTCAAGAGGGTTCTGGAAGCTTCTCTGTGTGAAAGAAACAAGCAGAAGGTTCGTGATGTTTGGGTCATTCCTTCAGAGAAGCTGAGTACAGCTGGCTTAAACTAGTTCTGTTATCTCTTTCAGTCAAGCTCATGCTAATTATAATAAGAGGCCAGAAGGAGCCTGGGTTTCACTTTCTCTTTCTATCTCTTTCCCTTCTGGTGTGGTGTTTTGTACGTAGTACACTTAATGTTAAGGTTTAGACTTATTATAAAGCATTGTAAGTTTTAAGTTAAGTGCTGCAACTTGATTTCTTATGGACAGTGCCAATCCTGAATATATTGGATTTGTGACCATTATGCTCATTTGCCTTCAGTCGCAGTAAAGCTCTGCTGGATGGAATACAATTCATTCTGGTCTATTTTGGGGGGATCCTGCAATGTGTTTAAGTTTTTACTCTGCTAACTTTACACTGGAATCTGCTCTGGCTCAATATTGAGTAGAATTTCATTGGCAATCCTGACCCCAGGTATACCAGCTATGATTTCAGAGTCTAATTGCAGAAATTGTATTATTGCTTTTAATTTATTGGGTCTGTTGTCTGTTGTATTTTATTTTATCTTATCTGATTGTATGCACACCATCTGCAGATTTGGGCTGTGAAGCAGTGTGTGTGTGTGTGTGTGTACACACAAACAAACACACACACACACACACAGAGAGAGAGAGAGAGAGAGAGAGAGAGAGAGAGAGAGAGAGAGAGTTCCACTGCTAAGCTGAATGTGGATCGAGCCCAGAGTTGTTTTCCTCATGCTTGGTTATGTTGAAATGACTTCTTGACTAGGCCAACGGAGGAAATTCAGAAAACAATAATAAGCCTTGGGGTATGCATATTGATTCTTCAGGCTAAATCCTAATAGTTAGCAGATATCAAAGCCGGCAAAGGAAAAGGAAAAGGAAAACCCAAACAAAATAGTATGTCAGGCTGTGCTGGCTGTTGTGTTAATAAACATCTCAAATGCAACTGTCAGATACACCATTGATTTTGGAAGCTTTGATGGATGTTTCATTAGAAGGAATGTTACGTGCTAGGAAGGATAATCTTATTCTTTTAGATTAGTGTGGTTAAATAATAATGCAGAATTTGACAATGTAGTTATTTGGAGGCTGACCCTAAGGCCTCATATGCCAAGGATTCCGGGGGTTGACCACAGACCTTCCAAGGCTGGGGACTTAGCCAAGTGAGCGACCATTACTGATGCATACTCAAGGCAGAAGGGAATAAGGGTGTGCAGCATCAATTCCTGCTATTGGCAGGCAGTATGAAGTCTCAGGATTGGTTAGGTATGGCGTGATTGCAAGTATACTGTCTTTTTCTCTTTGTGGCACCCAGCAATGCCTTCTAGGGACCTACCAGAATGTCAAATTCACCTTATCTCCCCCTGGGGGAGGGCGACTTTAATTCCCCAAAAGGAACATGGAAAGGTGAAAAAACACATTAGCACAAGACTTTGATGTTCCCTTAGGCCAGGCTGGTGCTATTGAAAGCAATAACCAAATCTAGATGGCAAACACACTAGGTTAGGAACTGGCAGCTAAAGTCCAAAGAACAGAAAGCCAAAGGTGTTGCTTTATTTACCACAAAGACAGAAAGACAGGGATGTTGTTGTTGTTTATTTTACACCCATCTTATTTAAGAGATAAAATAAAACTGAGATTCAAAATAACAAGGAAAAGAAAAAAAACGCAGTATCAAGAAGGCACAGAGAAATACCCCAGAATTATCTCTTGTTTTCAAACTAGGATGAGCCTGTATCTTCTCCAATAACTCAACAACTTACTCCCTCTAGACAAAACTATATATCCTGTTTTGCCATTGATGCATAATCCCATATTTGATTATGTCATTCTTTATATCAGGCCTGACCTATCCTGAGAATACATCCTTGCCTGCCGATACCACAAACTGATGGCCTCCATGTGGTCACAACAGCCAGCTGAATCACAGAGAAGGATGCGGGAGACATTTTGCAGTAAGATTCCTGATAAGTTTCAGCCGGCAATGTAAAGATAAGGCAGCAGCAAAGTAATCTTCGCTAACATATCGTATGCCTTCTTCAGGAGGAGCTGCAACTCTGGAATGATAATTGTGACCCAAATAAATGTGCAAGAATTATCAATCATTAAAAGCTGCTGGAGGGAAAAATCCAGCCTTGAAAATTCTTAAGTCTTTTTTACTGCTTGGGAATTTAGTATAATTGGCAATTTGTTCTATGAACTTTGTTTACTGATGTCTGAGGATTTGCATATGTTGGTGTTCTGTATGAATCACTGCTTTCCGCATAGCTTCCCACAGATAACTTGAGGTTCTTCTTCAACTGGAGGGTTGTTTTCTCCATATTTTATTTCCCAGACCAGCCATTTCTCTCAGTATAGAAGACAAAGTTCTTAGATGAGAACTTCTGACTCAGATGTTTGCGGGTTGAGGTAGAGATAGTACATGCACAAAAAAACCCAATTGCTTTCCTTCATTGTTTTGGACAGGGCTATTTCAGCTCAGCCCTAATTTCTATCCGCCTCATCTGCTCTCAGTATTTTTTCTTTTGTCACTTTCTATGCACAACTACTTGCATGGTTAATCAGTAATTCCCCCCTGCCCCCAAGAGGGATTGGTTACATGGTTTCGGCCTGTATATGTTGGATTTATGCATGAAGGCCAAATCTGGACATACCAGCCTTCTGTGGTTGCTAGAGCCAATGCCTGTGTGTGAAGGAGGATTTGTCCTAACTCTCACATTTCATTGTCAGTTCCAATACAGCATTCATTTATATGTATATGAAATGCAGTTATTTCCCTGGCAACAGTAGAGTTTGAAAATGGCCTCTGATGGCTGACAGGATAATGGCATCACCATTCAGCTTGCTGGCCAATCTGCAGTTACGTAATTGAGTTTTTATTGTTATTATTATCTTCTGCCTTTCCCCACGTAGTTCTTCCCCAAAGTATTGCCAGACCTTTAAGGTGGGCATGTTGAAATCTTCTCAAGAGGAGGATAGAAGCAGAGAGTCTTCTTCCACCAGCTAATATCACTAGGCTGGGCTTCCACTGTGTCTCTTCTCCCTTTCCTGATCAACCTGTTGTTGCCTTTTATGGGCCACAAAAATCGTGCCTTAATATTTGGGGGTAAGATGTTGGCAGTCCTTATTTTGAGGCCTCTTAGTTAGAACCAGTCCAGTAAGTGGTCCTGGCTGTCAGCTTCCTCCTCTTCAATCTCATTTTGGCTTGTGTAAAACTCAGCAGGGAACAGGATGGGGACCAAACTAGAATGAGCTGGCCCCACCTGTCATTATCGTTGGCTGCCTTGCTTTCCGCCCTTTTAGTCTCATTGGGCACCAGCCAGCACTGGGGTGAGAGCAGGGACTGAGGGATTCTCTTTTTCCCTGCACAACTCTCTAGGAAATCTGAAAGGTAGATGGATTGGTGGAGATCAGGAGGCAGAGAACAGCATCCAGGGAGAGGAATTACTAGATCTGAGTTGAAGGTGAAGCCATCAGAGATGTGCTTGGTCTACTGCAATGTGCTCTACATGGGGCTACCTTTGAAGGTGACCCAGAAACTACAACTAATCCAGAATGTGGCAGCTAGACTGATGACTGGGAGTGGCCACTGAGATGATCTAACACCAGTTCCAAAAAACCTATATTGGCTTCCTATATTGGTTTCCGAGCACAATTCAAAGTGTTTGTTTAAAGCCCTAAACGGCCTCAGCCCAGTACACCTGAAGGAGTGTCTCCACCCCCATTGTTCTGCCTGGACACTGAGTTCCAGCGCCGAGTGCCTTCTGGCCATTCCCTCACTGCAAGAAGTGCAGGCAGGGAACCAGGCAGAGGGCCTTCTTGGTAGTGGCACCCACCCTGTGGAACACCCTCCCACCAGAGTTCAAGGAAATAAACAACGAGCTGACTTTTAGAAGTCATCTGAAGGCAGCCTTGTTCAGGGAAGTTTTTAATGTCTGATGTTTTATCGCATTATCATCATCATCATCATCATCATCAATTCTGTTGGGAGCCATCCAGAGTGGCTGGGGAAACCCAGCCTGATGGGCAGGGTATAAATAATAAATTATCATCATCATCTGATGTCTTTGATCATCTCCCATGCCAAAGGTGGAAAGAGAAGGGAAAGGGTGGATGATCTGTGGACTTCACGTTGTTCTCATACTTCTTCTCCCATCAGCACCAGCCAACATGGACAATGGTCAGGACTTATAGGAGTTGCAGTTCATCAATTTTTGGAGGTCCACGGGTTAGCCAATTCTTGCATACACAGACCCTGCTTATATTCCTGCTGCCAAATTGTTTTTGTACATGACAATGAAACAGTTGCACACTGGTAAAACGTAACATAGGGCTGGTGTGGCTTATAAGATCTATTTCAAATGCTGGTTTTAGGCTAACAGCAGAGAAGCATAAATAATAATAGTTAATTAATACTTCCCACATGTGATTTGCAGAAAATCTACAGCTTGGGGATTTATACTGTAGTCTTCTGTTCCTGCTTTGTAACATCTGCTAATGTATCCTTTGGCACAATGTACTATGTACTTCCATACAAGCCCCACTGAGATGAATGTGCGCTTGCTAAACTCTCACTGATTTTTTGGAACTGGCATGGGAGAAGATTCCAGTGGATGGCATTCACAATATTGACTAGCTTCACCTTCAACTCATTTATATTTCAGGTCCCTAAAACTGAATTGTTAAGTTTGGATAACAACCTTGAAAACTCTGCAGTTATTATTCCGCATATACTCTGAACGGCCATGCTTTCCGGGGCAGATATGAAGAGAAATGCAAATTGCTATCAATATTTTAGTATTATTAAAGTTTTCTGGGGCTCTCTACAAGGGGGATTTTAAAATTGCATTGTATGCATATGAGTCTCCCACTCTTGAAAACTCTCGCTGCCTTTGTCCTGCAGTCATTTCCCAGCTCTGAGCTGTATTATTGTTCTATATCAATATGATGACAGTGCTGTCAGATTGGAGAATATGATCTCACTATTCAAACGACTGTCATGGCAGGAAAGCTAAGCTAAATTGCCCAGTGAATATTCCAGACTTGATATCCTGGGGAAGCAGGGCAATGTTTTGCATAGGACTGTGTTAATTTTTAAAACCTTGCTGGTGTAATTTTTTGTGCTGTGGCGATCCAAATTCTGAAGGGATCCCATACCTTAGCTCTGGCTACGGTTTCACCTGGTTGTACTTTACTTCCCAGAAAAAATCTCCTAAATCACAGCAAACATTAAAGGACAATATTTGAATCCTTATTGCTACTACTGTGCATATACCCTCCTTCTAAAAGTGGGAAGGATGAGAGTGCAATTCAAGAGACTGATTCTAGAGCTCTGATTGGGCTTGGATGGTTCCAACAATTGTTAACTTTTCAGTGTCAATTGAAAAGCTGGCTTTTTCAGAAATCATTCTCTGTTGCCTAAAGGTAAAGGTACCCCTGCCCGTACGGGCCAGTCGTGTCCGACTCTAGGGTTGTGCGCCCATCTCACTTAAGAGGCCGGGGGCCAGCGCTGTCTGGAGACACTTCTGGGTCACGTGGCCAGTGTGACGAAGCTGCTCTGGCGAGCCAGCACCAGCGCAGCACACGGAAACGCTGTTTACCTTCCCGCTATAAAGCAGTACCTATTTATCTACTTGCACTTAAGAGTGCTTTCGAAGGTGGGCTAGGTGGGCAGGAGCTGGGACCGAAAGACGGGAGCTCACCCCGCTGCGGGGATTCGAACCGCCGACCATACGATCGGCAAGTCCTAGGCACTGAGGTTTTACCCACAGCGCCACCCGCGTCCCTCTGTTGCCTAGCGGGACATATTTAATTGTTGCTTTTCATTAGGATTATGGAATGTGTTTATTGGGCGGCTGTATGTTTTATTGATGCTATTTTTTATGAATTACAAGTCACACCTGCAACAAAACTGTTGAGTGCCCCTGTTTAAACAAGGTCCTCCAGTGTAGACTATACTAAGCTAGATATATAATAGGCTTTCTTAGTGTAAGACATAAGATGCTGTCAATAAGCTACAACCACGGAAAGTTTTGTACCTGTGAAGGTTTGCAAATAATGGGCAGAGGTAATGAAAACCAAAGATAGTCTTCTTTGTTTGGGTATTTAAGGTGGTGGTTCCCAAACTTGGGTCTCCAGCTGTTTTTGAACAACAGTTCCCATCATCTCTGACCACTAATCTTGCTCACCAGGGATGATGGGAGTTGTAGTCCAAAAACACCTGGAGACCCAGGCTTGGGAAACATTGATTCAAGGTATTCTTACAGCACAAAAATAATTTTCCTGTGGGGCACTAGTGTGCCCAACACATTTCGAGTGTTACTGAGTTAAGGGTTCAGAACTCCTGCAATAGTAAGTTTAATGTAGAATTATTCATGTAGCTATACCCGAATATATCAAAACTGCATAGCTTTTTCAGATACGTATTAGCTCTTCAGAGTAATTGACAATGTTGGAGCCGTACTCAAGAGCACCATCTACTTAAAGAACAATGCTTACAAGGTTTTTTGCTCCTCTTCAGGGTTCTTCATTACAACAACAGTTGCTTCTCTGGTAACGCTTCCAAATTATTGTTTTCTAGCAGTACGTTACGGGGAGTCAAATACAATACATGTTAGAGGAGAGCAGAGAAGTAAGAAAATCCCTGCACTCAGCTTGTCTCTTGTGAAACACTGAAACATTGAAGCTGAATGGTAACACAAGGAGTTGGAGGTTGAATGCAGTTGAAAACACAATTTGGGGTTGTGTAGGCCTTGACTTTCATTCTACTTATTCTTCATGATAGGAATCTTAGTATTTGGGGCCATAATATCCAAAAATACTGACAATTAGATCACAGGATAATTCAAGTTAAATAACAAAGCTGTGCAAAAGCACCTTCTTTTTCTACAAAGGGCCTGTGCAGAGAGCAGAGCTTCTGAAGAAGAATCCAAGTGGATGGGTGCCTTAAAAACAACAACAACAGTGGCAATGCAGCAACTGGCCTAAACCAAATGGCACCCTAAGGTGGTATCCCTCCATTTGTTCAACTTTTGGATATCTTTGGATATCATACTTGTGGTATTGTTATATTGATGTTTTGGTCTCATTGCCCTTGTGAACCATTTTTAGCATTATTTTGATTGAAAAGTGGAGTTGGCTGAGTATGCGCATGTACTGCGAGGGGTTAGAGAAAGGAAAAACCCAGCCGCATGAACATAAGTCTCTTCATAATATGTTGGATTGCTGTTGTTGTTGTTGTGTGTTTTGGGGCCCAATTTGGCCAAAAGATGCATATAAATTCCAACTGTGTCATCTTGTGCATGTCTACTCAAAAGGAAGCCCCACTGAGTTCAATAGGACTTAACTCCTAGGTAAGTGATTGCAGCTTTACCAAAATAAAAAAAATTGATTGTTTGGCAATGAAGAGCGGGTAAGTAACATTTTAAAATAAAATTAATTAAGAATTAAATGAAGTTTTAAAAGGAACGCAGAAACATATTCTGTGAAGTTTTACCAGTTCTACCAAATGCATTTGCTCCTGTTTGTCAAAACTGGGCCTTAGTCCAAGTTGAACACGTGGGGAGCTCAATCCTATGGGAAATGGGTTCACTACAAGGCAAACCAGTACATAGATCATTTGACTCAGAGCTCATGTCCCAGAGGATGATCATGACATCCCTGAAACAACTTCTCCTTCTCCTTCTCCTTCTCCTTCTCCTTCTCCTTCTCCTTCTCCTTCTCCTTCTCCTTCTCCTTCTCCTTCTCCTTCTCCTTCTCCTCCCTCTTGATTCACCACAGAACTTTCCAGGCCCACTGACCAGTTGCCAATGAACATTGGATATGGCTGATCTGTAGAAACGACTTTATAGTGTGAAAACAGAGACAATGTATGTACTTTGCAACCCCCCCCAAAAAAAATCTTAATAAGAATATATATATATTTAAAGATGAAATTCCGCTGGATGTTAGCCACTGATTTGTACACAGCATTGCAGCAGAACACGGCTGGAGTCCATCCTGCCAGTCAATCATTAACTGTAGGCAAGTAAAACTATATTGCACTAATAAATTAGGGTATAAAGCATTTAATGAAAATGTCTTAATAATATACATAAAGGCTCACTGTGGTAATTGCATAGATCCTGGAGGTTAATTACAAATAAATTATTAGATGTCCCTTGAGCTTTCCTGACTATTGCAGGAGGACCCTGTGGTGAAATCAAAAGGGCGATCTACCATCATAAATGGGTGTTATAAACGAATGCATAAATTAATTGGTCTGTTTAAGAATCCTATTAAAAAGAGATGGTCATCTTTGGGCAATCGAGAAGCCTTTGGAAATGATGGCAGGTTAACTGGGATTATGTGTTGACGCTACTTAACTATTTGCACAGTGCTACAATCCTCACAGAAGCATAGAACTAGGAGGAACCTTCGACGCCTGCTGATCTAGTCCCCTTTGCCACACAGGATCTGCAACACTGGGTGGGACTTCAGCTTCAATGGTTGGTGGCTCCTCCACCTCTTGGCACTGCCACCAGCGGGAGGTTGCATTTGACATGTAAATTATAGTCAGTATTGATCCAGAGCAGATTCCAATGTTTAGTTAGCAGAGTAAAAACTTAAACACGTTGCAGGATTCCCAAAAGATAGACGAGAGGCAATTGTATTTCATCCAGCAGAGCTTTACTGCTACTGAAGGCAAATGAGCATCATGGTCATAAATCCAATACATTCGGGATTGGCACTGTCCACAAGAAATCCAGTTGCATCTTAAACTTAACAAGAACTTATAATAAGTTTACGCCTTAACACTATATACAGAACACCACACCAGAAAGGAAAGAGATAGAAAGAGAAAGTGAAACCCAGGCTCCTTCTGGCCTCTTATTATAGTCAGCATGACCCTGACAGAAAAAGATAACACAACCAGTTTAACCCAGCTGTACTCAGCTTCTCTGAAGGAATAACCCAAACATCACGAACCTTCTGCTTGTTTCTTTCACACAGAGAAGCTTCCAGAACCCTGTTGAGTTAATTAGAATAAGAAAGATCTCTACACATCAGATCAATGCTAAGAGATGCAAACTGACAGCTTTGATCCTCACTCTCCTCAGTGGCAGGAGAAGGAACAGATCGCTGGAGTTGTGCCACAGTTGCCTCCAGGGTTTTCCAAACTTGGGCTTCTAGCTGGTTTTGGACTACAGTTCCCATCATCCCTGACCACTGGTTCAGCTAGCTAGGGATGATCGGAGTTGTAGTCCAACAGCAGCTGGAGACCCAAGTTTGGGTAACCCTGATGTAGACCTAGATGCACCTTTTTGCATAGTCTCCGGCATTTTGTTGTATTTTTGCTGGTGCTGTCGTCATTCTTTGTGATTAATTTCTGGTAAGTTAGGGGTAGTGGTTTTGTTTTCCTGTGGGATGATGCTTTGTTACTATTATCTGATAAGACTGCATGGGAAATGGATTATTGGATGTGTTAATTGGCTTTCAGTTAGGCTAGCTTTGGTTTGCATCGTTACACCAATGTGATTTTTGCTGCATATCCTGCCATTTCGGTAGGTGTGAACTGCCTTAAGTACTGTAATGTAGAAAGGTGGCCCACAAATGAAAAAAATGAAATAAAGTGAAAGCCATTCGTGTACTGAAAATTCTGGAACCTACAAAAATCAGGAGTGCATATCTGGAATACAGTTGCAGATGCACACTTATAGGAGAGGGTCCCTTTGATCTCACCAGACCTTAGTGCTATGTAAGCACAGATCAGATTGTGCTGCCTATGACCTAGGCATTCCCTCAAGAGGCAGCAAATACTTTCCTGATTGGTATGCATGAGCATTGCTGAGCAGCTCCCTAATAAACGATGGGTCCAAATCACAGTCAATCTCTGCATACTAACCGTGGGGACTTTGATGTGTTCGGAAATGCTGTTGAGCAGCTGAAACTTAAATAGGAACTGCTAACAGGCTGTAGCATCTGAAAGCTTGCCAGCAGCAATCCTTAGTACATCTTATCTTCCCTGACTAATTTGTATGCCAACGTTTATTTTTACCCCCCCCCCCATTTAAAACATTCCCGGTTTTGGAAAGTTGTTTTTGTTCTGGTAATGGGTTGCTACTGCTCTGTGGCTGCTCAGCTTGTTTGAGTGATGTTCAGGCTTGTGGTTTATTATTTTCTTTCAGGAGAACAGCCTGGAAATTCTCACCAGGCTATGATGCAGCGGAAACTGGCAATTGCGCCTTGCAAACAAATGGAACCAATTCATCTTAATAGAGGGTTGGAGAGGGGAGATCTGAGAGATGCTGCTGTAGACATGCAACTTGATGAAATATGGCACTGTATATGAGAATATCTGGCTGACAGTTGGGCAGCTAATCCCTAAAAAAAAATTTTTTTTTTGAGTTTTATTGAAGATACATGTCAAGAAGCAATGTTAACACAAGAAGGGGGGGGGGGGGTAACCAAGGACTGAAGAATCCAAAACAAGCTTAAACATGTTTGGTGCATAACCCAGGATACAAGAACGAAGCTGCAAGAAAAGTAGATGGCAGTGGAGAAACTTCACCTGTCAGCAGTTTGCTACTGGATCCATACCGATGTCCTGAATATGACAGATTAGAGTGGATTAAACTGGCAGATTCCAAGTTTCCATTTTGTGTGATGGTGTAGTCATTCCCCCCCCCCCCCTTGCCGGCTGATTCTTCTTGTTTCCATTCCAGTTGCATCGGAATGGAAGCCTCTTTTTGTACAACCAATGTGGCACTCACTGTTGTTAGACAAGAACGGTCAAGCCCTGAAGCATTGTCACTCCTTGTTTACAACTCTCCTGTTGGTACAGGACAAGTCGAACATTCCAATCTCCTGCCGTTTCACCAATCCCAACGATGAGGTTCGCTGGACCTCTCATCCATTTGTGTGGTAAACATGAAGTTCAGAAGCTGTATGAAAGCCTTCAGAGATTGTGGGCCAGCTCTTGCTCTCAGGACCAACCTGCTGGGAATCGCTTCCTCTTGCAGTAGGACTTGCAGTGACCTGTGGAGTTTTGGGAACCTGGTGGGACAGAAAGAGGACAGGTGGGGGGGATGGAAATTGAAAGAGCAAAAATGGACAGAGCAGTGGAAGTAGGATGAAGTCCTCTGCAGTCCATCAGTTCTTCATCAAGTGTTAATGGAGAGAGAAGGAGAGAGAGAGGGAGAGAGATTATGTAATGCTGCAATCTTCACTCACGTTTGGTTCAGGCTTTGTCACTTTTGGTTCTGGCCCTTCCTGCCACTAATTTGCCGTACCCGCCAATATTTATCCAATTAAAATAGGGACGTCAATTATTATTTTATTGTTATTATTACCCTGCCCATCTGACTGGCTTGTCCCAGCCACTCTGGGCACCTTGCACATTCCAACATATATAAAAACATGAAACATTAAAAAAAACTTCCCTATACAGGGCTGCCTTCAGGTGTCTTCTAAAGGTTGCATCTCCTTGGCTCAGTGGTAGCATAACTACATACCCTCCAACATTTCTCCGATGAAAATACCGGCGTCCTAAGGAAAGCCGGACATTCTGGGGTCAAATCAGAAACTGGGATGGCATCTGTAAATCTGCTGATAATCTACAGGTGTGACTCCCTGACCTGCAAGCTAAAGTGGCAAAATTAATAATGCGCTGTGGATTGCAAAAGTTTATCCAGTATATGGAAATATGGAAATTTATATCTGTCTCCACAAAAGAGTAACCTTGAAACCAGCCCTTCATTGCCAACAGCGTTGTGATGAACAGACTTCACAGAAGGGACTATTACTCCTAGTATGTCACCGGTGGCCAGATCTACTTATTTTGATTTATAGCTCATTTCCTTTGAAAGAACCAGGCTAGTTGACAGTAATTTGAAATTGGACATCCATTTCAGGTGTGTAGAAATAACCTTTCCTGGGCTGTACTATTTCAGACTGGAGGGGAGGGGTCACATGTTGGAATGTACCCTACCAAAATAAGAAAAAGTGCCCCCACACTCTCTCTGCATCCCCCTTTCTCAGGCAGGAAAAATGGGCATCAATTGTTATACACTGCAAAGTTTAACGGATTTGCAATGAGGTGAAATTCCCTATAGTGCTGAGGTATTGGAGTTTGGACTATTGGATAATTTCTTCTTGAATCACAACTTCGTTTCTGGACATACTCTCCTTGTTCCTTCAGTGATTAGCTCTCTAGCTATAGTCCCTCATAGCCCTCAATTTGCTGTGCTGAGGAAGACGTGTCTGTGCCATACTTTCCATGCAGCAGAAGAAAATTGGGGCATGCATTTTTCAGGTCTGTGTTCCCACATGAGTCACGTTCATCTTTTGGGGCTGCGCTCTCACGGGAGTCAAAAAAGGACATCCTGGTATCCAATCAGAAGCATTCCAGACCCTCCATCTCCCAGAATCCGGCGAGCCTTAAAAGTAGGAGAGCAAAGAGCTTGAAGACAGAGGGCATTTAGCAGCACCCATAGAGGAGGTGATGATGACAACAAGTGAGGAAATGGGAAAGAAGGGGGTGGAGATTTACTTGGGACAACGCCATTATCCTAGAGGCTGGGTTCTATAGCCTCTCTCTGTAAAGTTTGGAATAAAAAAAGGACTGCAAGAAACTTTTCCTTGTCGTTATATTTTCCTGGGCAACCAGCCGGGAGCCACTGCCAGCATCCTGACACCTGTCAGGCAGATATCTGTTCTAGTTCTGTTACCTGAAACGCCATGGGCTATAACCAAAAAAGTTGCACCATTAGCACAAGGAGTTCCACCTGCACCAGAGGATTCTCTCTCCCACATGCTCCCCAAGTGGTTGAGGGAACCCCCAGAAGAGATTCTGGGAGGCCCATTGAAAAAGGAGGTGAACTCACATTGCACAGACACAATTCCTTGCGCTAACAAGGTGACTTGGTGGGATACAATCCCATCACTGATCTGTGGTCTCTCCCAAGCAGTTCCAGCCATTAACTGAGCAGTAATAAACTAAATACATATTATCAACTAGGTTCCCCTTCTCTTGCATGGATGTTGTTATTATGGAGACGACTAAACCGACACCTTGTTATTTCCCAATTATTTTCAGTCAGCTGCTTCCCTACCAACTTTATTAATCATTCTGTGGTTTGATCACACGGAGAGTAAACACAGTGATTGGCCTCACCCTACAAATGTCATGAGATTCATTATTGATCTTTATTTTATTTTAAAATATGAACTAGTATCTTTGGGGAAACTTCGCATTTGCTACTTTCTCAGCACCTCCAGGCAATCAGAAGAAATAATGGGGGCAGTTTCCCCCCTTTATCTCTCTGAATTCACTTCTAATATGTCTAGAAATAATTGCAACAGTTAGCAAACACTAGGTCTGAGCAAAATCGGGGTGCTACTTTCTTTTTCCTTTTGTCAGTCTTGAAAATCAGTTTCTTTTTAATTTTTTGCTTATTTATGTCTCTCTTTATCAAACATGTATGCATTTGAATGGCCCATATCTATCTATCTATCTATCTATCTATCTATCTATCTATCTATCTATCTATCTATTTACATTTGAATCCCACATTTTCTTCAAGGAGCTCATGTGTTCCTCATTGTACATTCATGATAGACAAGATTTAAAAGATTTAAACATACATATGTGTGCCAGCCTATGAAGTAAGTACATGTAAATGCATGTGTTGGCTGTTCTTTTGGCTGTTTCTCCCTATGTGGATGCAAATGGTACCCAAAAAATGGTGCCCCCAGAAGCAGAAGCATCTTAGCTGCCACATTCAGCTACAAACACCAAAGGACTGAACAAACACTGCCTTCCTTCAAATGTGAGAAGTTGGCAAGCACCCAAGAACATGTAAGGGTGTTTAAAAAACAACAGCAATCTGTTCTTGCAGAGCACATACCTGAGAATCTTCTTCTTCTTTGGCGATCACTCGTAGCCGAGTAAGATTGTCTTCCATAAACACAGCCTTAACAGTGAGTCCGTAAGTGACTGTGGAGGCCAATTCTGGATCCACACGTCCTTCCACAGTGGGGACATAGGTTTCTGGGTGGGAGTTGATCATGGTGAGGGTTTGCCCAGCATGCCTTTGTCTTGGCATGTTTCTGCTTTTCACCCCCCCACGTTTGAACGTCTTCAAAGCTGTAAAGGCTGTTCTTCAACTGGAGTGTTCACAGGCCAGTGTTTCCCAGTTGTCGGTGTTTATACTACATTTTATATATATATATTTGCATTGAGAGAGCCTTTAAACCTCTTTGGTTGACCACCAACATTACGCTTTCCATTTTTAAGTTCGGAATAGAGTAGTTGCTTTGGAATATGATAATCAGACATCTGAACAACATGACCAGTCCAACGAAGTTGATGCTGTAGAATCATCACTTTGACACTGGTGATCTTTGCTTCTTTCAGTACACTGGCATTAGTTCGCCTGTCTTCCCAAGTGATGTGTAAAAATTTTCAGAAACACCATTGATGGAATCTTCCAAGAAACCAAAAAGGTATCAGGAGCATTATGGGAAATGCATTGCTCAAAAATAACCTCAAGCTTGTAAATGTGAATTGATTATTTCATAAGGAGGTATGTGGAATTCAAACTTAGTGCATTTCAGTATGAACTGACATGACCTGCACCCAGGTCTAATGTGCAAGCTGAAACTTATTAGGACTTAGCTATACAGCTGCAAATATAATGTTGTGTTTGTTTTAAGTGCATTATACAACTGTGACACTAGATGGCAAAGGTGAGCTCATGGCAAATTCAATATATTTTTCAAAATGCTTTTCTAAAAAAGCATGTCCGCAGCATTTTTTTTTATATGTGTCTAGATTCCACCTGAGTTATCCACCATAATCCACACTTGTCTGAATGCAGTGCTTTATTCTCAGCAGTCTAAAAACTGTTTATAAAATCTCACTTTGACAGAAAACTCATTTAGAAATGTGCATGTTGTTGCTGGCAACCGTCTTAGAAATTGGTCTGGCACCCACAAACTCATGACGATACCAATATTTAACCAAATGCCAATATTTAACTAATAAAATACCACATTTACCTAACCAAATTAAGGCCTCGGGTGCAATAGCAAACTCAAAGCAGCAAGAAAACATTCAGTTTGGGGAGTAAGAGAGAAGGAGTCTATCTGTTAAAAGTCCAACATGTCTCTGCCTGTAACTAGTTGTTCGGCTGGTGGTCAGACTGCCCCAGCTGTGCTGAAATGGCACCCTTAACCCCAAGCAAATTTAGGGCAGACCTAGTTAGTATTATGACTAGAGCATCTGTAAAATTATGGAAATTTCCTGGAAATGGCAGCGCTGAATGCAGTCGTGCTTTGCTATTGATGTGTGTGTGGAGGTGGAAGTGCAGGCCCAGCAAATGAGCAATAACAGAGAGAGAGTTTCAGGGGGGGAAATGCCACACAGAAGTATTCAAAGAGAAGCAACCTTCAGTGAAGAGCATTAATTGACAGTGCTGAAGTAAATTATCCTGCTACTTTGTGACCTACCAATTTCTCTGAAAGGAGCGTGACATTTACTTGCCAAGAAGGTGAAATAATTCATTGCTTCCCCACTGCCTGTTGAAACCTCAATGGGTTTTCTTTCTTTACCACTCCTTAGCACTAGTGATTTTGTTGCCGATTTGGGCCTCATATTCAGTGCGGTGTTCTTCCCCTATTATACTCGACAAAAGGGGCTGAAATGTGACAGAAAACAACCAGTCTTGAAAGCGTTCCTCTAGAACAAGTTTTAGGACTTCAGCATGGACTCAGCTCCATCTCTGCAAATAAAATGTTTAACTTGTGAAGTGCAGTATACAAATGTGACACCAGATGGCGAAAGTGAGCTATGAAAAATTCAATGTATTTTTCAAACTTTTATTTAAAAAAAAAGCATTTTCACTGCGTTTTTTATATGTGTGTAGATCCCATCCATGAATGGTGACACTTTCATCACAATCTGAGTACATTTAGCTAGGTTGAATAATTTCAAAGGAAGCAAAAAGTAGAAGAAATTTCTCAGGAACCACCTGCATTTCTCTCCTTGGAACCCATGGGGGTGAATATTAATGCTGGTTGCTACTGAAGCTATGCTGTAGGTGACTTTTGCTTCTTCTTCTTCTTTTTGATCAAACAAACAAGAAAAGTTTTCTTAACAAAAAAATCTGTAAAACAAAGTGAGTCAGGAAATGTGTTCTTTCAGGTAGAAGTTAACTTATTTACTTTAACTAACTATAAGATGCCACAGGCTTAAACACAGTGTCACAGTCACAGTTTCCCTTAACCTCTCTTTACTCAAAATCAGTTGTTATACTTCAGTTGCTGTTACTTAGTTATGACAGTTAAATACTTTTAACACCATACAGCTTCCTTCACAGATTCATACCCTGGTTCATGAGTTCAGTTACCCACTCTCTTTTTTTAATTAAAAAAATTTGACAAAGCAATAATTATAAATAAATAAGAACAAAAATGTGCACCCCACCACAGAGACCATTCCATTGTAATTATCTAACCTTCCAAAATTTCAAGACCTCTTGCGATGGTTTGACCCCTTTCCATTTTAACAGTACAAAGCCTACAAACACCCTCCATATCTCCTCAGTCTTTTGCTTCTGACTAGTATTGGATGTTCTGTTGAGAATCTGGGCTTAGCAAAGAAGCCCGACCAGGCACTTTGGAATTTGCTGGGCCATTTCCTGGGAACTGAGGCCTTCCAGCAGTGCAGCTTGCCACAGTTAGTAGCCTGTTATACTCCGTGCTTCACCTGCAGTGTTCAACAGAGTGTGAATAGCCTATAGGGGCTGAGTTTCCGTAGAGGAGAAGGTCTGCAGGCTGCTCTTCAGGCCTTTGTTTCTCTGTAAGTGGTTGATCATGTCAGAAAGCCATCAGCACTGGTGTGCTTATGTAGGGACAGTCTACTGAAGGTGGGAGCAGTTGGCACATGTATCTACAATACATGTTGTTCACTGAAAGAAAATTATATGAAAATGATAGATAGGTGGTATCTGACAGCTGTCAAGTTAGCAAAAATGTATAGAACAAGTTCAAATATTTGCTGGAAATGTAAAGAAAAAGAAGGTACCCTTTATCATATGTGGTGGATGTATAAAGTAACTAAAAATTTCTGGGAGATGATATATAATGAAATGGGTGTGTGTGTTTAAAATAACATTTGTTTAAAAAAACAGAAGCTCTCTTACTAGGAATTATAGGTACCAAGATGCCAAAGGAACGGAAAATATTATTTATGTATGCGACAACAGCCGCAAGGATGCTACTAGCCCAGAGATGGAAGAAAGAAACTACCCCGACCAGAGAAGAATGTCAAACCCAGTTGATGAACTATGCCGAAATGGCAAAATTAACTGGGAAGTTGTCTTATTGAAGACAAGAACTTCAATAAGGAATGGGGAAAAAATATAATTTATTTACGAGACCACTGCAAGCAGGTTAAAACATTAGCAGGATTTCAACCACGTTTGTAAAGTAACGGAGAGTATGGATAATTTAGAAGGAATACCATTGGGACCCATGGAAGAGATGGGGTGAAGTCAGGAGATTCAGAGTAATCTCGATATTTGAATTTGGAACTGTTTTTTTGTTGTATGTTTATATTTTTAAAAAATCTAATTTCAAAAATATACGAAAAAAGAATATGCGCCTATGATACATCCCAAAGGCACACTTCTCTCCCCTATAGGAGCAGAAGAAATCTGCCCATGCATTTTTAAAAGGAAAGGAAAGGGGGAAAGACCGTTCTGCACTCGCTATCACATTCCCTGCGGAATTTCACAACTGAAAAATGTGAACAACCCAACCATATTTTCCATTAGCCTGGTGTGGAAGACATCCCTCCCGTCAAAGAAATGAGAAAGATTCCCTTTATTTAATAATATTCTTAATAGCTGTGAAACGCAAGTACATTAAGCCAGATTTTGATGAAATTAAGCTTGCCTGCCGACACTGATAGGAATAAGAGAATAACCCTGACTCGGTTCAGCAGCCTTTTGTGAAATACAAATTAATTTACCTTTGTCACTCTCCATTCATGGGGTGATGTATGTGTTCCTTCTTTAAGGCTAATTAAACATCCAGAGGTTCTTTTTCATTGCTGTTCAAAGCCTGCACACAGTATCGGGGCAAAGTTGACAGCTCATGTGTTTTGTACTTGCTGTTGTTTCTCCCTTCGTTAAGATTGTTTTGCTTGGGCGTAAGGTTGATAAAAAATATGTTTACTCCTTAATTGGGATGAGGACCCACAATAATGCAATATGAAATATCTAGCACAGAGTCAGACGAACCACTTAGCCTCACTGATTGATGTGGAGCTATATTGTTTTATTGATTTTAACTTTTGTATGTTTTTAAGAATGGTTGTACAACTGTACCTTGTTTTGCAGCCAGGATCTGTTCTGGAGCCCCAGCCGCTAGCCGAAAAGGACGCAGGGCAAAGAACCATGTCTGCACACTCTCGCAGAGTAGTTTGCGCTTCTGCGCACGTGCAAAGCACTATTTAGTGCTTTTGCGCATGCAAGAGCAGCAAACCCAGAAGTAACCCATTCGGGTACTTCTGTGTTTGCCACGGACGGAATGGACACTAGACAAGGCAGACTTTCGTGGAGGTATTACTGTATTTCATTTTTTTCTTACTTACTTGGAAGGTCAATACAGCCCAGGTGGTTAGGAAGGCCCAACAGAGACTTCATTTCCTTAGGGTCTTGCGAAAGAACAATGTTTGACAGCAACTGATGATTTCCTTCTATCAATCCACAATAGAAAGTAGTATTACGGTGTGGTATGCTAGTTTGACTGCCATGGACAGAAAGTCCCTACAGAGGGTGGTGAAGATAGCACACAATATCATGGGCTGTCCCCTAAGTCCGCTAGATGAGACCGTTGCCTCAGAAGAGCGAGGAACATTCTCAGGGATGACTCACACCTTTTTAATCTCCTGCCCTCGGGCAGGAGATATAGAAGCATGATAAACAGGTTAAAGAACAGTTTCTACCCATGGGCCCTGAGGCTGCTGAATGGAAGACAGCAACATTGCAGTTGACGTTTGGGGTTGGTGGTCGTACGACAGCACACAGAGTGTAACAAGGACTGAGAGATTGTGGGGGATGGGGGGCTCATTTAATTTCACTGTAAACAAGTGGTACAGTGACAATAAAGTATTTCTATATATATATTTCTGGATTTCATTGCTTTGCCTTTTTGTAAACAGCTTTGCGGTTTTCTTACAGTCAAGCAGTGTATAAATTTCATTAAATAAATAAATATTCCTCTTTAAAAGCTGTTGCCTTTTGTGGGAGGAAATACTATAATTTAACGATAGGCTGGATGCAATAGTTTGTGTCCTGAATCTTCCAACATTGTCCCCATAGCACCTCCTTCGAAGGTTGACTACTTGTAGACTAGGTTTTCAGCACAAGTCTTTGTAATGAGCATGGTCAAATAACTCTGCTACAATTTCCCAAAGGTGCAGAGGTTTAGAAAGTTTTGTCGGTACAGTGGTACCTCGGGTTACAGATGCTTCAGGTTACAGATGCTTCAGGTTACAGACTCCGCTAACCCAGAAATAGTACCTCGGGTTAAGAACTTTGCTTCAGGATGAGAACAGAAATCGCATGGCAGCAGCGGAAGGCCCCATTAGCTAAAGTGGTACCTCAGGTTAAGAACAGTTTCAGGTTAAGAACGGACCTCCAGAACGAATTAAGTTCTTAACCCAATGTACCACTGTATGTTGAATATCCAATAAGATAAAAAAATTCCTTCCAGTAGCACCTTAAAGACCAACTAAGTTAGTTCTTGGTATGAGCTTTCGTGTGCATGCACACTTCTTTGGTATCTGAAGAAGTGTGCATGCACACGAAAGCTCATACCAAGAACTAACTTAGTTGGTCTTTAAGGTGCTACTGGAAGGAATTTTTTTTGTTTTGACTATGGCAGACCAACACGGCTACCCATCTGTATCCAATAAGATGTATGAATTCTCAATGTCCCCCAAAATATGGGATACACACCCCAAAGCCATCTACTCTGCCTTTAGCTAGCTGACGTTCAAGTCAGCAGCTACAACAGAAGTGCTATCAGCCTTATTAACTGTAGCAATGTTGAACGCTTAAAGCTTTGCGCATTTAAATTTGTTTCCCTGTTGAACCCAGTGCCCTTTATTGGGTTTGTAGATTTGCTGGTTATTTCAGGGTTGCTCGCGAAGGGCTGAACAAGTGCTATTGATTTTGGTTCAGGAATGAAAGATCCTTTGAAGCATTTGCCTTCTGGGAACTGCCCAATACCATAGGGTGAGCTATGGCAGATCAAAACCAGTTAATAGCTACAAGTGAGGGAAAGAATGTGCTGGCCAGAAAAGTGAAGCTTTAAAAGTGAACTAATCAATAGCCAGCTGATGGCTTCTTTGAATCTCTCTGCTCTTTGTTCACCTTAAAAATGCATGGGGTTATTTCCCATTATTTTGGCTCTGTCGCCGTTGAAGGACACTTTCAAAGCAGAGGATGCTCAGAAGTGAAGAGCAAGATGGGATCGTGTTTTGTATGTTATCATGCTGTTCGTAGATGCTGTTTCCTAAGGCTTCATCCCAGGACGTGTTTCTGACAATGGACAGGATGCAGCAACGTTCCTGAGGTTCTATGGACCTGGTCTGGTCAAACTCAGGACCGGCTCCAGAGACAACTGGGCTTTGGCCAAGGTAACATCTTCAAAATGCCCCATTGGATTACCAGTGATGGCCAACAGAAATGCTATATTACCACAGTCTTTTAATTCATGTCATTTCACATTCCCTACAATACTCTGATGTAGCATCGTCCGGGGGAAAATTTACAAGTGGCAGGCAGCTTACAGTTAAAATTAAGTGAAGAAGGGGAAATATAGAGGATGATAGTCTGATCCTGAGCACCGTCACTCACAAGCCTTCACTCAGTAGTTGCCTGAGTATGTTGAGTGCTAGACTTGGGTTGGAGCCTACATGTGAAACTACAGGCTCAGCTACACTTCCTTAAAAAAATATATTAAAAAAATATGATTTTCAGTTATATACATTTCAATAGTTTTACAATCATCCTAACATTTCAAAACTCGACTTCCTTCCACCTCTTTTTGCAGTTCCTTAAATTTATTTTTTGACATTTCCTGCATACTCTAAATTAACTTAGCTTATTCTTTTATTCATCTGCTTTAGATATATGCTCTTATGAAACTGCAGGTTATTACAATAATCCTGTCAATGTCCTTATCTGTTTGCAGTGTGTTTATAAATATTCAATAAACCATTTCTATTGTTTTATTAAAAGTTTGTTATCTCGATTTCTTATTTTTCCATTAAGTTTCGCTACTTCTGCATATTCCATAAGTTTTTGTATCCATTCTTCATTCGTTGGGACTTCTTCTTTTTCCATTTTTGGGCAAATGACATTCTTGCCACTGTAGTGGCATACATGAATAAATTTCTGTACCGTTTAGGTAGTTCTGCCCCTATAATTCCTTTTTTTATATAATATTTTTTTATTCATTTTCCAAACATTTTTATACAATCAACTCATATTAACTCTCACATTCATCAATTTTTGACTTCCCTCAGTTTCTCTGCCAATCTTTCGTTAAAATTTCTCTTGTTAACGCATTTCTGAACTTATTATTGCCTTTAACCATTCCTCTTCCTTTCTCCTACTTTCTTTTTTACAATATTTCTTAATTTTTCACAGAGACTCTTCAAAACCAACAAGTGTTGTCTGTGCATCACATATGCTTTTCAGATAATCTGTGAATTTCACCCAGTCCTCGATAAACTTTTGGTCTTTCTGATATCGAATCTTCCCAGTCAATTTATCCACTTCCGCATATTCAGTCAATTTCATTCTCCATTCTTCCACAGTTGGAATTTCTTCCTGCTTCCATCTTTGCGCCAGAAGTATTCTTGCAGCTGTTACAGCGTATTGGAAAAGTTTACAATCTTTTCTATTAATTTCATTACCTACCAATCCTAGTAAGAAGGCTTCTGGTTTTCTAACAAATGTATATCTCAACATCTTTTTCAATGCCTTATATAATATTTCCCAGAAGCCTTTCACCTTTTTGCATTCCCACCACATATGATAGAAAGTTCCTTCTTTTTCTTTACATTTCCAACACTTGTTACATGTTTTATACATTTTAGCTAATTTAACTGGCATTATGTACCATCTATATACCATTTTCATTACATTTTCCTTCAACGCGGTACACGCCGTAAATTTTAGCCTTTCATTCCATAATTTCGTCCACTCATCATATTGTATATTATAACCAAAGTCTCTGGCCCAATGTATCATTACTGATTTCAGCCCCTATAATTCCTAAAAGGCTCGCCCACACTTGTTCAATGCCTAGAAAGCACAAGTTTTCTGCTTGACCCATATTGTGTCCTGGCAGCTTTCCCTTTGCCCTGTTCCTTTCTCAGGGAAAATCTGCTCTTAGCAATAAATCAGAACCAATGGCTATCTGTGGGAAACCTGATCCCTGTTTGCTCCAACTGAGCATTAAAGGGCAGTTTATCTCAGGGGAAAAGAGCAGCTCATGTCCAAAATAAGCCCTATCTTGAAAGCTTAATTCACAGCCTTAATCTAAATCATGCAAGAAAGCAGGATGTAAATGTAATAAATCAGGGGCGGGGGGGGGGGGAACTGAAGTAAATTGTCACCCCCCACCCTTAACAAATCTTCCTCGTCGTATTGAAGTTCTTCTTCACTTTTTGTAATTTGCTCAGAGGTTTCACCCAAGCAAGAATTCCTTTTGCCTCTGCAATTTGGTTGTGCCCAAAACTGCTGGGTACATATTGACATGAAAACCTTCCCTCCATCCTTCAAGACAAGAGTGGCTAAAAAAAAGGTGACCTGTGGGCCATATTGATGGTCAGCCACACCTCCCAAAGTCACAAGTCAGTGCTGGGTGTGGCAAATATATATGCACATGCATGCATGCACAAACAACCCATACAACACACATAGGCATTTACAACAAATAGGCAGTGGCATAGGAAGGGGGTGTGTGGTGGGTGCGGATCGCCCCGGGTGTCATCCCTGAAGGGGGTGACAAAATGGCTATGGGCTATATGATGCGGTGGCTCGGGCACCTGCAGGCTCCACGCTGCACAAAACGGCAGCATGGGGCTTCCATATGCCCGCCGCCTCTCCCTCAGCCACCCTACAGCTGGGGGGGGGGTGCGGCTCAATGCAACGCACCCTGCCCCAGCTCGCCCAGCCCAATGGGTGGCTTGCAAGGTACCTGAGCTATGCCACTGCATGTGGGGGGGGGGGGGACCAGCTACAGATTGCAAACAACAAGAGCAAAGCATAGCAAACAGGTCTGCAACCAACTACCCCTCTAAGAAGGCTTCAGCTGGGCAATTTGGAATGGGCAGCAAGCAGAGGAGTGCTGTGGGCCCGGGCCCAATTTTGAGAGGGAGCGCAAGCAGGCGCCTCCACAGGAGGCTCCTTCATTGGAGCCTGACTCCATGCCAGAAGGAGCTGTGCTGCAGCTGCCGTGCTTGTGCCTGGTGCAGTTCCGTGGGGCCCGGGTCAGGCCTGGCCTGGGGAAAAAGAGCAGGTGAGTGGGTAGCAGCGCTGCTGCCCACCCTCCTTGGCTGTGAGGAACCTATAGCTTCCCTGCCCCTCTCCTAACCCTGAACTGTAACCCGTGGAGGGTGCCTTCTGTGCCCCCCCCTGGGGGCATGCCCTGCATGCCTGCCCCGACCAGCGTGGGCATATGCTCCGCTGCTGCAAATAACACACACACACACTCACCTGACATGCAGTCACCCAACACTCTCTCCCTCTCTTTCTCTCTCACACACATACATGAAATCACACACTCATGCAAACACTCTCGCATGCAAGCACACATGCAAATATAAACTCACCACCAGCATTTTTTGCACTATCTTCTCCAGCACTGGAAATGCTGCCTTTGACTCGTAATTCTTTAGGCGACAGCATCTGCAAAATCCATAGGAGCAATTCAGTTTTCCATTCCTTTATTTGCTGTGAGCAGCACGCTTTCGTGGAAAATCCATCTCTTGGTATGAATTTCAGCGGATTTAATTTGTACTGCAGTTCTGTCCTCTCTTTTTTGTCTCTGAATGCTCCCTTCAGCTCAAAGCCCTGAATAATTGTGTGCACGCATGTTTTACTCTCAGTTGCACGCATAGTGGATTTGTAGTTCAAAGACCACCCAAACAGTTATTTGTTCTTGCCCAGGAACATGTCACTCATGATCTGGAAGTGGATTAGGCATTAAAGGGTTAACCATCAAGACAGAGCAGGTATGAATTGGTGCAACAGAACACAAATATCATGGGTAGGCAGACAGCTTGGCATGAAAAGGTCTAAAATATCAGAAGAATGAAGGCCTCCCTGCAATACATGTTCATCGATATAAACATAAACATAATCACCAAAAGCTTGGCAGCTTTGGGGATGGCTAACTGCGTTTCCAGATCAGAATTTGAATGAGTGAAACTGCTTTTTTTCCTTCTTCTTCTTTTTTGTATAATTTCATTCCCCTGCCCCACATTTTGGCAGCAAATTTAGAATAAAGATCTGTTTTTTGTTTTGTTTTTTAAGTGCACATTGCTTCAGATGTACTGTGGTTTATTGCTCTGTCGTAAACTAGACTTTAAATACACTATATAATTTTTCCTTTTGGGTTCTAGAACAGATGATATATCACTCCCAGTCTATCCCAACATGTGTGTGTGTGTGTGAGAGAGAGGAAGAACAGTAGTAGTAGTCGTACCTTGGATCCCAAATGCCTTGCGAGTGGAACGTTTTGGCTCCTGAACGCCGCAAACCTGGGAATGTGTGTTCCAGTTTGCGAACATTATTTGGTACCCGAATGTCTGACATGGCTTCCATGGATTCCAATTGGCTGCCGGAGCTTCCTGCAGCCAATCAGAAGCCGCACCTTTTTTTCTGAACATTTTGGAAGTTGAACGGACTTCCGGATCGGATTCCGTTTGACTTCCAAGATACCACTGTATCTATTTGGATTGGGGGGGGGCAGAGGACAGGGAGACCAGCACAGGACAGAGCTACAGCCCATGACAGCCAGAGGTAGCTAAGTCTAGTGTTGTCCCACCTTCCTCCCTGTTACATTCTACAGGGACTACAAGGAGCAAGCTCACAGCCAATGTCATCCCCTGCACAGTTTGTAAAACAGGAAGGCAGGCAGATGAGTGCTGGCTGTGAGCAGGGTGAGAGTGGTAGAGCAGTTCCCCATTCACCCAAGTGGACCAGCAGTTCATCTTCTGTTTCCTAAATCCAGGGTGCCGGATCCACCTCTTCTGGTCTCATACGTGCAAGCAGGGGTGGAATATGCAAATTCCACTTACACATCTACATTTAAGTGCACTTAGGCAGCAAATGTGGGGCTGATTTCTTAATTTAATGGGGGAAACCATCATGCCATTTTCAGCTCAGCACACTGAACCTAAGATGAGCCCTGCTGAATCAGGGCGATGGACCGTCTAGTCTAGTATCTCGTTCTCACAGTGGCCAACCAGGTGCCTGTGGAAAGCTAGAAAGCAGGACCTGAGGACAACAGCACTCTCTTCACCTGCAGTTTCCAGCAAGTGTTATCAGAGGCAGGAATTTATCAAATTCTCATTAAAGGCCTCCAAATTGGTGCCCACCACCAGGTCTTGTGGCTGTGAGTTTTACATGTTGGCTATGCACTACCAGAAGAAGTACTAAGCTGTATGTGCACATATATTTGGACTGTCTAAAGGTAAGATAAAGGTAAAGGACCCCTGGACGGTTAAGTCCAGGCAGAGGCAACTATGGGGTTGTGGCGCTCATCTCACTCTTAGGCCGAGGGAGCCAGTGTTTGTCTACAGACAGCTTTCCGGGTCATGTGGCCAGCATGGCTAAACCGCTTCTGGCACAATGGAACACCGTGATGGAAACCAGAGCGCACAGAAATGCTTTTTACCTTCCCACCGCAGCTGAACCTATTAATCTACTTGCACTGGCGTGCTTTCGAACTGCTGGGTTGGCAGGAGGTGGGACAGAACAATGGGAGCTCACCCTGTCGCAGGGATTCGAATCAACAATCTTCAGATCGGCAAGCCCAAGAGGCTCAGTGGCTTAGACCACAGTGCCACCCATGTTTACCTTTGGACTGTCTATCCCAGTGAGGTCAGCCAAAGTGGGAGCGGCATCCCAAGTGGGTAGGAATCACATTTCTCCACATTTGGACTGAATCAGGAAAGAGGCATGCCATCCTACCCAGCCCTCTTATTCCCCCCCCCCCCAATCTTATGGGAAACTTCCTATTTATCACTTGAGTGGTCCCATATTTCAATTTAGAAAAACAACCTGGCTTCTCCCCACCCTCCTTTTTCCAGTAAAGGGTGGACTAGATTGAACTGTAACTACTTTTCACCTCCCAGACGAAAAATGTCTCCATACAATCCTTGACTGCAATCTACGGTCTGCTTGCTGCTGCCCTCCTTCAACGCCACTTCCACAGTTGCTTTAGGTGACTCCTTGTGTGTGCAAAAACCTTGACGGACCCCAACCTGTATGAAAAACATCCAGTTTGATCATATTTTGATCACTCAACCTTTTTTTCTGCCGGTGCTTATGATTCTAATTCATTTTGCACAGCTCTGTACCAAAGAGGGGCTAAAAATAAAAAACCAGCCCAAGAGCAACTTGCACAATAAATGTCCTTTCTGTGCCATTTGATTTTTTGGTTTTTTTACTCCAGTCAGTACAAAGGTAATTCAAATCCTCCTTGATCGCTATTCTAGGGTGGATTTTTAAAAAGGCATTTTTTAAAAAAAAAAAATATCCACTCTCCTGAAGCTTTCCAGACCTGCCACCTTATCCTGCCCTGGAGTGTGGCTGTAATTTCCTGTAATATTTCTAACCATATATCTTTCACTTCACTACAAATTGCCTCGGCTATTGAAGTCAGCCTGCATACCTTGTTTCTTCCTCTCTGCCATAGACTCCCTTTCCTCCTGCAGTATATTTCCATGCTTGAATCTGTCCTTGCAGCGAGCTCTGTGCCCTGGGAGTTAAGCAGTTCTGTCAGTTTGCTGATTAGATCAAGTCTCTCATACTCCTGTTTGCTACACGCTTCTTTTGAAATGCACATGCTCGGAGTCTTTTCCGATAAATGCCCATCGCATTCATAGAGGAGGGAAAACAACAACCCAGAAAGGACATCATTGGATGTGTCACTTCCCACTCCCCCCACTGCGGGTCTTCATCCTTAATCCTTTCGACTTGCTACCTGTTGCTCATTATTTCTTTCTGCGTCAGTAGCACTTATCCATCACAAACAGAAGTTGGTTCATTGTTTTGTTTTTAGTCTTCTAAATCCCTTTGTTCTGATATCACATTCCATGTATAGTGGTACCTCGGGTTAAGTACTTAATTCGTTCCAGAGGTCCATTCTTAACCCGAAACTGTTCTTAACCTGAAGCACCACTTTAGCTAATGGGGCCTCCTGCTGCTGCCGCACTGCCAGAGCACGATTTCTGTTCTCATACTGAAGCAAAGTTCTTAACCTGAAGCACTATTTCTGGGTTAAGCAGAGTCTGTAACCTGAAGCGTATGTAACCTGAAGCGTATGTAACCCGAGGTACCACTGTATATCAACCCAAAACTGGGGAGCTGAGGGGTATCGGGTGGGGAGTCCACAGCTGCAACCCTTACTCAGCTCTGGCAAAAGGAGTTGTCATGGATTTCTTCTCAATATTGATCCACAACAGATTCCAATGTACAGTTAGCAGGGTAAAAACTTAAACACGTTGCAGGATTCCCCCAAAATAGACCAGAGGTAATTAATATTTCATCCAGCAGAGCTTTACTGTGACTGAAGGCAAATGAGCATCAATGGTCACAAATCCAATACATTCAGGGTTGGCATCGTCCATAAGAAATCCGGTTGCAGCAGACTTAACTTAAACTTACAATAACTTACAGTAAGTCTAAATCTTGACACTAAGCATACTATGTACAGAACACCACACCAGAAGGAGGAGAGATAGAAAGAGAAAGGGAAACCCAGGCTCCTTCTGGCCTTACTTTTATAGTCAGCATGACCTTGACAGAAGAGATAACAGAACCAGTTTAAGCCAGCTGTACTCAGCTTCCCAGAAGGAATAACCCAAACATCATGAACCTTCTGCTTGTTTCTTTCACACAGAGAAGCTTCCAGAACCCTCTTGAATTAATTATAATAGGAAAGATCTCTACACATCAGATCAATACTTTCTGTACTAAGAAATGCAAACTGACAGTAGTAACCAGGGAATGTTCCTTACACCAATTGATGATGAAGAGCCATGTGATACTTCCTACAATTGTTTCCTAGTCAAGCTTGCTTTACAAGTTTAAGCAACCATCAGGAATTGTACTTGCCCATTTGATGTTTTTCCCTTGAGTTAAATGCTGGGCATTTTGTTAGAATAAATTAGAAATTCTGGATGGAGATACATTGGGGGGGGGGGAATCATGCGGTCCCACACCCTGTTTCATTAGGTTGCATCCCCCTGATGTGTTAAAATCCACCAGATAGGCATATGAGAAAAATGTGGAATAGGGGACTTGTGCCCATATTTTGTGTCAACTGCGCTATGCATTTAAAGTAGTATTGTACCACTTTAAACAGTCCCCACCCCAAATCTTGGGGGCTTTAGTTTATGAAGGGTGTTGAGAATTGTTAGGGGCCCCCTATTTCCCTCAGGGAGTACAATTCTCAGAGTGATTGATTATTTGACTGCTCTGGGTTTCTGACGTTTGTTAATGAAACTTGCTTGTATCATTGTGGAAAGAGCTTCTCAAGAATATTGGTTGTTATTTAATGACTATCTAATCTCCCTCCCCGCCAACGTAATTATGAAATCCTGAATACAGAGATAAATGGAAGGAAAACCAGCCATTATACAGCCACTGTTCCTCCCTTCCTATCCAAAATTTGCTTGAGGTGGCGGAGTAGCCCAACTCACAAACAATGCAGAAATTCAACAAAAATTAATTTCCTCCTTCCTCCAGCTGTCTCTATCTCAGGAACATAGTAGTAATCTTACAGGATCCCCTCATTTTTTCTATCAAAATAAACACATTTGGTTGCTGGTCAGCTGAGATCCTTTCCTGCCACTGTGTTGCACCGTTCCCTTCCTCAAAAGTTGCGCTCCAGTGCCTTATTCATTAATTAAATGAGAAAATGAAGTGGACTTCAATTTGTTGCAGCTCTTGGCAGATAATCTACTGCATGGTTGCACCAGTGTAAAAACCATGAAACTTTGCTCTTACGGGTTTGTGAGCTCCATGGCCCTTATGCCGACACTTACTCTCTGGAAATCATGCTCTCTCGTGATTTCTTTTTAAGGAGAGCACCTTCTGGAGGAACTGCCTCTCTTAACCTGCACTCACTGGGAAAGGGACCTTAATTTCTAATACTCTGAAAATGCACAGTTTCTGCATAGACAAAGTGTCACTAGAAACTATCCACCAGTCACCCACTCTCAGTGTAGCCTACTCTCATGGGGTTGTTGTAATAAAATGGGACTGGTTTTGGTGTACTCCTAGGCCATTGTAGCTAGTTAAATCTCCCCCTCCCACACTTGCACGAATTCCAGCCTCATGTCCAGATTTTGCTAGTCTTGCTGCCAGAAATGCATGCAAATACGTATTTGCATAATTGAATTATTTCAACAAAAAGGATAGTAACAGAAATTTTTTGGCAAGGGTGGGGTGGGCAGAGAACAAGCAGAGAGAGTGTGCGGAACATAGCAATTTCCCATTTTCTGCACATATAATCATGGTGCATATTAAAAATAACAACACTCATTTTAGCACACTTCCTGGCTGGGGGAGGGGGACAGGTGGGGGAAGGCCCCTTTCTCCACCTACTGTTCTGAAACGGTCACTCAATGTCAGGTTCTATCAGTCAGCAGTTCGAATATATGCGACAGGGTGAGCTCCCGTTGCTCTGTCCCAGCTCCTGCCAACCTAGCAGTGCGAAAGCACACCAGTGTGAGTAGATAAATAGGTACCGCTGTGGCGGGAAGGTAAACAGTGTTTCCGTGTGCTCTGGTTTCTGTCACGGTGTATGTTGCTCCAGAAGTGGTTTAGTCCTGCTGGTCACATGACCTGGAAAGTTGTCTGTGGACAAATGCTGGCTTCTTTGGCCTGAAGCAAGATGAGCACCACACCCCATAGTCACCTTTGGCTGGACTTAACTGTCCAGGGGCCCTTTACCTTTTCCTTACCTCTATCAACTATCTGGAAAGGCTGTAATATGTTGTTTTTTTCCTGTTTGGGGTCACAGAGAACTTTGAATCAGCTTCCAACACAAACACAGGGGCTTTTTCTATGCTTGCCCTTTGAGAAAATTTTGTTCTAATCATGCCAGCCTGTGCCACTCTTCCTATACCCGTGGGGATCTTTTTACTATTGCTTATTTAAGTGAAACAAAGTCAACTCTTGAAATGCTTTCACAGGAACCTTACTCCCGCCCCCGGTTGTTCAAAAAACAACCCATTATAGGAAACTCATTTCCCCCTTTATTTAAAACCTAAATAAGTACCTCTGGTGCCTCCCTTGAAATGAATTAGTTATCTTGTTCATCTGCCACATCCTGGGGCTAAATAATTAATCATAGCCAGGTGCAGTTTGTTGGACTTGTTGTTCTCGAGAAATACAATAGCGAATAAAAGACAGAGAAAAGCTGTTCAGGGAGAGTACTTCAGCAAAGCCATGAACTAGAAGGACGGTTCATCTGTGCAGGTTTTTAAAAAAAGTGATGGTGGGTAAGTGCCAGTGTTTGCAGAAATATCTGGCTTTATAAAGTTAGCTTCTGCCAGGAGAAATTTCTCCATCGTTTACTTCATTTCAAAATATACCAGATGCCTTTTTATTGTGCATTCATGATGATTTCTGCCCATGATTGTATCAAGTTGGTTATACGCGATCCTGCTTTCCATACTATTTCCACCAGCAAAAGTTTCTTTGTTTCCAATCAGGGGATGCCCCACAACGTCCTGAAAATTTTTATAACACTAAGGTTCTGGTTTAATTGTTGCCTCGCTTTTTTGCGCTACATGGCTTGGATACAGTATTTGACATTTGCTGCAAGAGCGCTGTCCATGGTACTAAACTCACACTTGTCCCTTCAGTATTCTTACTTTGCCAGCCTGCCTGTCTAAGGAACCAGGAACCACCAGCCCATTCTGGCATGGACTATCACCCTTCCCTGGTAGTGGGTGCCCCCACTAATTGTGACAGAAGGAAAATTTATTTTTAAATGTTCTTCAAAAAAACCAGAACAAAACTGCTTTCCCCAAAGGAAAAACAAAGCTTAATTTCTTGCTGTAATTTTGTTAAGCATTGCTTTTCTGCAAAAGTATAGAGATCTGCTGGAATACAGTATACACACACATGTACACACACACACATGCATCTTTTTGTAAAACACCACCGTTCACAGAAGGACAACACTACTCCTTTGAGAGGTTAGCAAGGGAATAAATAGGTTTTTTATTCTTCTTCTGAAGGTCTTTTAGATGGCCTTTGTTAGGGTGGGGGGGATCATTTAAAATAATTTTGATCTTTTTAGCAGTGCCGATATGCTCTTCCAGAAACATAGCATTAAACAGAATCTCAAAAGGAATAAACATTTTATTTTTCCAGGGAATTAGGACCTTCCTTTCTTAAATTCTCCTTCCTTGCCAGGATGAAAGCTGGAAAAGCACATGACACGTCATAGAATGGGGAGAATAGCAATAGAACAGAATGGAACCAGGGCGATCTGCATGCATTACCCTAACTCCCCTGTATTTGTTTTACAGCCTCTGAGTTTACAACTCTCATTTAAGTCTGGAACTCCAAAACCCCAAATCAATTGCTATTGAGTAGGATAATATAGTGATGATGGATTTGCCAATGTCTGATTTCTACTTTGCCCCACATCCTTTTATTGATCTGTTTATGTATGCTGAGGAAGGGAGAGATTTCATGTTTTTTAAAGGCCTACACTGCAGTTCTACAGACCATGAATTCACAAACTACATTTTGAATAGTAATACTACCCCAGAGTAAGTCGCTTGAGAGGAATCCAGGTCATTTTTTTAAAAAAGAAAAAAGATGAACATAGCACGTAAACCACAGTATATTGAGCAGATGATGATGATGATGATGATGGCATTTATTTGTTTAGGATGGTCTTCCTCACCATCTGCTTTTAATTGGAGGTGGCAGAGATTGAACCTGGAAGCCCTTATGCTCTGCCACAGAACCAGAGTCCCTCTCCCAACAAATAGATTTCTACATCCAGGGTACCTTCCAAATGAGATACTATTCCGTAGGCAGGACTAAGAAAACAAGACAAATTTCCTGTTGGGAAAAAATGGAGGATGTGTTCCAGTTTCAGCTCAAAGTGGTGATGTGGGGTGGGGGGTGGGAGAAGAGAAATTATCAGGTCTAGCTTGATAAATTGTCTCTAGTGAAAAAGTCACCTAAGTCATGTATACAGAAGAAGAAGAAACACACACAAAAACCCCCAACTTAATATTTCCCAATAAGAGATTCAGATTTAGTTGCAGGGCAATTGCCATTCAGTGTAAACAGAATACTGAAGTTTTCTCACACATGGTATGACTTGAAATGACAATCTGGAGAGCTCTCGCTAAACACCAGCATAACTATAGTTATAGCTTGAGCAGAAACGGTTGTTCCAAATCTGCAGCATGCCTACAATTGGATGCTGGTAAATTAATCTGAAATGCAGTGGGTAGGTAGACTGTTTCAATGTGGGCAATAGAACCAGCCCTGTAGTTATCTGTGGAGTGAGTGACTTAAAGAGTGTTTTTGAAGACAGGTGCCTTAAACGCTGCTTTGCTCCATCACCAGGAAGTTAATTAAACATCCCCAAAAGCTTTGACACCAAGTACCTTTTCTGCTGCCACTCATACTCACAATACAGTGGTAGCTCGGGTTACAGACACTTCAGGTTACAGACTCTGCTAACCCAGAAATAGTACCTTGGGTTAAGAACTTTGCTTCAGGATGAGAACAGAAATCATGCAGCAGCAGTGGGAGGCCCCATTAGCTAAAGAGGTACCTCAGGTTAAGAACAGTTTCAGGTTAAGAACGGATCTCCAGAATGAATTAAGTTCTTAACCTGAGGTACCACTGTACGTTGCATCACTTATGCTTACCCCTAAATTTTAAAAGCAAGACACATTTTGAAGATGTGGTTCAGTCAGCTTACCACCAAGTGCTACTGCTCAGGGCTAGCAACAGACATTTTAAAATATGAGGGCACCCAGTACTTTTTTTTCTTAAGAAATGTTTACGGGTACTCTCTTTTTTACTCCAGAAAATCACCATTTTATAGTTCAAATCGGGGAAAATAAATACAGTTAATGGACAAAAGTACAAAAAACACGCATTACCTCATTACACAGCTGCCAGCTAACAGTAACTTCCACATTGGCATGAGCTTGTGGGCATCCTGCACCCAATTGGAAGCTGTGGAAGTTGTGTTGGCCTTTCGGGTTCCAAAGAATGTTCACAAACTAGAACACTCACTTCCAGGTTTGCGGTGTTCGGGAGCCAAAACATTCGACACACCAGGTGTTTGACTTTTGAGGTACGACTGTACATCCTCCTCTGCAAAAAAATTAAAAAGGTCTCTGGCAGTTTTTCAGGAGTGAAAATGTTTTTCCATTCAGAATGTTGGCAGAAAACATTGGTGCCACTATGCTTGGGTTTCATGGTGTCTTTTGTTGTATGCATGTTATGATTATTGAACATTGCCCTGGAATCCGTGGACAAAGGGTGGGTCAGTCATATTTTGAATAACATAATAAATAAGGCTGAAAACCTAACCATACATACTTGGGAGCAAGCCCAATTAAAGTCAACAGGACTGTGTGCACAAAGAATTGTGCTGCAAAGATTGGCTGCATAGAATTGTTGGAAGCCTATAGTGAGAACAATGCCCTCACTCTGATTTAGGTTCATTCTATTTTCGTGTAGTCAGGCCTGATTTGATGATGCACAGTCAAAGAACTTCCTGACAGTAAGAGCTGTTCGACAGTGGAATTTGCTGCCAAGGAGTGTGGTGGAGTCTCCTTCTTTGGAGGCCTTTAAGCAGAGGCTTGACAGCCATATGTCAGGAGTGCTCTGATGGTGTTTCCTGCTTGGCAGGGGGTTGGACTCGATGGCCCTTGTGGTCTCTTCCAACTCTATGATTCTATGATTCTATGTGGAGCTATGATGTCATCATGCTTGCCATGTAGTTTCTGGATCACACAGCAGGAAAGGAAAGGAAAGGAAAGGAAAGGAAAGGAAAGGAAAGGAAAGGAAAGGAAAGGAAAGGAAAGACTGTTGAAAATGGAAACAAGGAGTTGCTAGGACAGGCAGCAACAGTAGCAAGAGCTTTTTTTCAGGGGAAACTCACAGTGCTCTGAGACATTAAATACCCACATGCATGGGATGCGGTTAGTGCTGTGGTCTAAACCACTGAGCCTCTTGGGCTTGCCAATCAGAAGGTCGGCGGTTTGAATCCATTCGACCAGGTGAGCTCCCATTCCTCAATCCCAGCTCCTGCCAACCTAGCAGTTCGAAAGCACACCAGTGCAAGTAGATAAAAAGGTACTGCTGTGGAGGGAAGGTAAATAGCTTTTCCATGGGCTCTGGTTTCCGTCACAGTGTCCCGTTGTGCCAGAAGCAGTTTAGTCATTCTGGCCGCATGACCAAGAAAGCTGTCTGTGGACAAATGCCGGCTCCCTTGGACTGAAAGCGAGATAAGCACTGCACCCCATAGTCACCTTTGGCTGGACTTAACCGTCCAGGGGTCCTTTACCTTTTACCTTTTTATTGCCAGCTTCAAAGAGATTGATGACTACAGAGCACAATATATCCCTTCCTACTTGAAAGAAAGGGACTGCCATAGCAACCTTATGCTGATACTGCTTGACTAAACATTGTGGGTTCCTGGTGATGCAGCCTGCTTGAAGGAGGCAGACTGGGCATTGTGACTTCATGATTATGATTACTGCTTTAAGGGGAGGGACTAGCCATTGTGATCTCATTCTGACACTGCTTGACTGAGGGGCAGAGACTGGACATGGTGACATCATGCTGATGCTGCCAGCTCCAAGGACTGGCTATTGTGATCTCATGCTGATGCTCTCCTTCAGTTCTTGTAGGCTGCCTCTCCAAAACCAGCCAAAACTGTTAGGGAATCATAGAATAGTTTGGGTTCAGTTTGATGGGAAAAGGTGATCAGAACTCACATGCAACTGCTATGTCTTTGGGATACCAGACAATGACTGCCTCTGCCCACTGCTACTGCCAGCTTCAGGGACACAGGTGGCGCTGTGGTCTAAACAAGTGTTTCCCAACCTTGGGCCTCCAGCTGTTTTTGAACTACAATTCCCATCAACCCTGACCACTGGTCTTGCTAGCTAGGGATGATGGGAGTTGTAGTCCAAAAACAGCTGGAGGCCCAAGGTTGGGAAACACTGGTCTAAACCACTGAGCCTCTTGGGCTTGCCAATCAGAAGTCGGCAGTTCGAATCCCCGCAATGAGGTAAGCTCCTGTTGGTCTGTCCCAGGTCCTGCCAACCTAGCAGTTTGAAAGCACACTAGTGCAAGTAGATAAATAGGTACTGCTGTAGTGGGAAGGTAAATGGCATTTCTGTGCACTCTGTTTTCCATCCCGGTGTTCCATTGCACCAAAAGCGGTTTAGTCATGCTGACCACATGACCCAGAAAGCTGTCTGTCTGGACAAACGCCAGCTCCCTTGGCCTGAAACTGAGATGAGCACCCCAACCCCATAGTCACCTTTGACTGGACTTAACCATCCAGGGGTCCTTTACCTTTACCTTCAAATACCCACCTCTCAGGTGGGTTCCAGCAGCTTTCTAGTGGGTGGCATTGCCATTCTAAGAGAACAAAGGACGTGTTCATAGTGAGTTCCAGCACATCTTTTTCTAGAAAAATAGCACTGCATGTTTCCCAAACACATGATCAGTGGTTGCAGTGGCAGCCATCACAATGACACCTACCTGCCTAGACTAAAAGTCATAGTGGGGTGAAGGGTAGGGAGACAGAGACATGAAACATTCTCTGTATGATTTCCTACCAAGCCCTTAGACGAGATCAGCAGTGCAATCCTATAGATGTCTACTCAGAAGTAAGTCCCCTTGAATTCAACAGGACTCACAACCAAGGTAGCATTTATTTATTAATTAATACAATTTTGATACTACTTTAATAGCAATCTACATAAGTGGGTTATATAGAAATTCCATATGCGCAGGGTTGTAGCATGTATTAAATTAATAAGAGGCAATAGAGCATTTACCTGTGGAGGATTCCTAGATTCAGTGCTGCTAAGAATACACAAAGCTGCACGGATCTGCAATAATTTGAGCAGCACAAGCTGTATCTTATTTTAGCAAAAGGAACATTTGGAGAGTGTGGATGTATGGATTGGTATTTGTGGATGCAAAATGTGGCACCACAAAGGCAAATGTTAATATGGACAAAATGGAATCCTCAGTGGAAACCTGGTTCTAGGAAATCATGTTGCCATGTTTCTCTGCAAATGCAAGAAGTCATATATCATGGTGCTCTACCTTTCACTTGCTTCAGTAAGAAAATGTCATGATCCCACAACAGCCACTGGCAGATTGACGAATGGCCAAGGGCACCACCCTCTGGGTAAGATTTTTCTTCCCCAACAGTCTCTAATACAAAATGTCCTTAGAATAGACCCTCAGATAACAGTCCAAGAAAACTTCCTATTCACTTAACCCATGTATGGTGAAATCCTCGATTCAGATTTATTTAGGTGGCGGAGCAGGTACAAGGGTTGTCGACTGTACTGTTCTGGTTCACTTCAAAATATATAGGAAGGATTCAAGCTGGAATTTAAGCAGGAGATTCAATTCTCGTCTCCTTATCTGCTTTCAACACACTTGTTCGCAGGGGACGCCTACTGAATGGGGCAATGGCTTGGCAATGTTGATGTAGAGAATGATGAAAAAGAAAAACCTTTCAGAAAAGCACTTGACAACATTCAGGATTAGGGCTTCCAGACAGAAGACAAATAGCCAGATTGAAGCTGTCTGTCAAATTCAGTTGCAAATACGATTTCTTCATCCGGTCCTGTGCAGGTATAAACAAGAATTGCTTTTGCGATGCACCTTTTAAATCTGCAAAGGTTAAGCTGCTCTCTCGCCTTTAAATTCAAGGCTTGAAAATGAGATGTGTTAATTACCGCTGCCACAAAGCTTGGTGTTTTAGAGGAAAAACTTGAGTTCTGTATACCAGATCAAGGAAGAGGACTTGTGGGAGCAGCGGCTTCTTCTAGATATGCTCCACACCATCTGTAGCTTAATAAATGGTATGGGTGCAAGTTTCACAATATGGAAACTCATAAACGTGTGATATATGCAGTGTTTCTCAAACTTGGGTCCCCAACTGTTGTTGGGCTACAACTCCCATCATGCCTGACCACTGGTCCTGCTAGCTAGGGATGATGGGAGTTGTAGTCCAACAATTGAGGACCCAAGTTTGAGAAACAGTGGATATAGGCATTGGGACTTTGAAGCATGAAGAACAGCTGATTTTAAGGGACAAAGAACCTATGTGGAAGCAGTGGCGTAGCGTGGGGGGTGCAGGGGGCCCGGCCGCACCGGGCGCAACATCTGGGGGTTAGGGTTAGGGGGCGCAAATCCATGGATTAGGGGGCGCAAATTACTTGCCTTGCCCCGGGTGCTGACAACCCACGCTACGCCCCTGTGTGGAAGTCATATGGATCAATACGACATGAGTAACCCCTGTTGGATATGTGTGCATACACTGTTGGATGAAATGGAAGCTTCAAAGCAGGAATATATAACATCTCACAGCCAAGATTTACTTAGAGTGGAAGTAGGGACAGGAGAGAATTTTCATTCAGTTCACCTTTTCATGTGAACTTACCTAATTTGACTTGCCAAAAGAGTCTATGAGCTGAAATGCAGCTATCCTTCAAAATTCCGACGTTCCCAAATTTTGTAGTGCACTGATCTAACAACAATAAACCTGTGAATGGGGGGGGGGGTATGTGTAAAGATGTGCATATTACAGTGGACCCTCTGGATACGAACTTAATTCAACCTGGGGGTCTGTACTTATCCTGAAAAGTCTGTATCTAGAGGTGCTGCTTCTGCGCACGCATGTAGCGTGATAGAGCGCTTCTGGGTAGATAGATACAGTTCCGGGTTTGCCATGTTCACACCCCAAAATTACGTTACCCAAAGGTAGTGTAACCCGAGGTACCACTGTAGTTAGCTGCATTATATTAAGGGAAATTGCTTGTAAAAAAATGTGAAGATGAAAGTAGATTCCAAAATGTGTAGAGAAATGCACACTAAAATGCTGGTGAGTTTTCAGAGGACCTTATTAAAAAACACACAAACAAATGTGATTTGCAAATGTTGCAAAGTGAACTTAGGAGGGACTTGGAGGCAGAGTACAGTGCAAATTCTTTGTCCAAACCACATAATTGTTGGCCATTCTTACATTCTAACAATCTATTAAGGAATGCTACTGTGATGGCCTGGGATTTGGACTCGGAGGTTGAACCTGAGGCATCCCAGCCTGCACAGGAGTCCCCGCCTCCAGAACCAGCTGAGCTGGGGCTGGGGCTTGAGCCTGAAGAGTCCTCACCTGTGCTGGATCCTCGGGTGCAGGCACCAGCTGAGTCTGCTCTGGCTCCGGAGGTGATGGAGGACCCATTGCCTGCAGGTGCTCCACTCTCACCCCATCAGGGGAAGCTGAGGTTGCCTCTGGGTCCGGTAACCCTCCAGCCTCTCCTGAGCTGCAGAGGCTCAGGGCAGAGAGGTGGAGGGAACTACGTTCCTGCAGGAGGAGTGCTCGCCTCCAGGCCAGGAGAGGCAAGTCACCTGTGGACCGGGACCACCCTATGCTTCGGGGCAGATAAAAGCCAGCCAGCCCCAGTCCCAGGTTGTGGGAGCAACATTGTTGTTAGCCTGTTCCTGCTCTTGTGCCAGAGTTCCTGACCTCACCCAACTCCCTGCCTTGGACCCGTTTCAGCTTTGACGGACAGCCTCCATACTGCACCCTCAACCTCGGACTGGACCCAGACCTCGCCGCACGGTTAACCCTCGGGACCAGCATAGCTACACATTAACAAGCCCTCACAAATCACAACAGCCCAAGCAGTTTTGTGGTTTTACCTGCTTTGAGGATTTTTACAAAACTGCTTTGTTTGTCTGTTTGTTTTTACAACCAAGCAGTGTGTTTGTTTGTTTGTTTGTTTGTGCGTCCGTCAGCACTCACAGCCAGTAGGTGTCTCTCCAGCCTCCCAGGAGTCGCTGAAGTAGGGCAGGGTGAGCCTGGGCCCTGCCCCCTAGGCCAGATGGAAAGGGCCTTCCAGGAAGTGGCTGTCAGCACTCACAGCTAGTGGGCCTTTGATACCATCAACCATGACATCCTTCTGGACTGTCTAGAGGAGCTGGGGGCACTGTTATACAGTGGTTCCACTCCTTCCTCCTGGGCCGTGTCCAGAAAGTGGTATTGGGGGATGAGTGTTCAGACCCCTGGGCTCTCACTTGTGGGGTGCCTCAGGGTTCCGTCCTCTCCCCCATGCTTTTTAACATCTACATGAAGCCGCTAGGAGAGATCATCAGGGGGTTTGGCTGGGGTGTATGCGGATGATACCCAGCTCTACCTCTCTTTCAGATTGGAACTAGTGAAGGTGCTGAAGGTCCTGTGTGAGTGTCTGGAGGTGGGTGGAGGATGGGTGGTGGCTTGAGGATTGAGGTTGAATCGTGACAAGACAGAAGTACTGCTCTTAGGGGACAGGGGGCGGGCTGGTATGGAGGACTCCCTGGTCCTAAATGAGGTAACTGTGCCCCTGAAAGACTAGGTGTGCAGCCTGGGAGCCATTTGGGAGTCACAGCTGTCCATGGAGGTGCTGGTCAATTCTTTGTCCAAGGCAGCTGTTTACCAGCTCCATCCACTATGCAGGCTGAGACCCTACCTGCCCGCGGACTGTCTTGCAAGATTAGTGGCATGCTCTTGTTATCTTCCAATTGGACTACTGCAATGCGCTCTACGTGGGGCTACCTTTGAAGCTGACCTAGAAACTACAACTAATCCAGAATGCGGCAGCTAGACTGGTGACTAGGAGTGCCTGCCAAGACCACATAACACCAATCTTGAAATACCTACATTGGCTCCCAGTACATTTCTGAGAACAATTCAAAGTGTTGGTGCTGACCTTTAAAGCCCTGAATGGCCTTGGCCCAGTATACCTAAAGGAGTTTCTCCACCCCTATCATCCAGCCCGGACACTGAGGTCCAGCTATGAGGGCCTTCTGGCAGTTCCCTCACTGCGAGAAGGGATGTTACAGGGAACCAGACAGAGGGCATTCTCGGTAATGGCTCCCACCACGTAGAATGCCCTCCCATCAGATGTCAAGGAAATAAACAACTATCTGACTTTTAGAAGACATCTGAAGGCAGTCCTGTTTAGGGAAGTTTTTAATGTCTGATGTTTTAATGTATTTTAAATATTTTGTTGGAAGCCACCCAAAGTGGCTGGGAAATCCAGCCAGATGGGCAGGATATAAATAAATTATTATTATTATTATTATTATTATTATTATTATTATTGTGTCTCTCTCTATTGTGTGTGTGTGTGAAATAAATAACTAAAATGTATGCAATAATGTGCATTTCTCACTAAAAAAGGAAATACCAAATTCCCCTTCCCCTTCCAATGGTTATAAAATGTGTTTTACAAGACGCATTTGCTCATCAGTAGCAGAAGGTTAAACTAATTATATACCAAAGTGTAGCTTTGAGTTTGTTTTCCATATTAGGAGTACCCACTTAACTCTCCCAGTCTTCTACTTTCAAAGTTCTAGGCAATTGGTTTGAAATAATATGGAAAATACCAATTAAATGAAAATACCAGCGAAGGTAGCAAGTCGTTAAATTAAAGGAGATTCACAATTGTGCTGCGCCCCCTTGCCCAAAGACCATTCGAGTCATCACACCCCACATAATCAGAAAATGTGAACGTGTTGGGTGTGGGAAGGACATCAGAAGTCATTTGCAAGTGGGCACATATAAAATAATCTTAAAACATTGAAAAATAATAGAATGTCAAAATTGTTTGTGACATCGAATGGAGGCTTCTCCATTAGGGCCAATGGGGCACTGCTGCATCAACCTCAGTCTGCCCTCAGCCAGCCCCAACTTGTCTGCCTTTGTAATTACAACCAGTCCAGAAGATGGTCCAGGCTGTCGGCTTTCTCCCAATTTGTCTTGTCATAGAATTCTTCTCAATATTGATCCAGAGCAGATTCCAATGTATAGTTAGCAGAGTAAAAACTTAAACACATTGCAGGATTCCCTCCCGACCCCCCAAAAAGACCAGAGGCAATTAATATTTCACCCTGCAGAGCTTTACTGCGACTGAAGGCAAATGAGCATCATGGTCACAAATCCAATACATTCAAGGTTGGCACTGTCCATAAGAAATCCAGTTGCAGCAGACTTAACTTAAACTTACAATAACTTATAATAAGTCTAAACCTTGACACTAAGCATACTATGTACAGAACACCACACCAGAAGGAGGAGAGATAGAAAGAGAAAGGGAAACCCAGGCTCCTTCTGGCCTTACTTTTATAGTCAGCATGACCTTGACAGAAGAGATAACAGAACCAGTTTAGGCCAGCTGTACTCAGCTTCCCAGAAGGAATAACCCAAACATCATGAATCTTCTGTTTTTTCTTTCATGCAGAGAAGCTTCCAGAACCCTCTTGAATTAATTATAATAGGAAAGATCTCTACACATCAGATCAATACTTTCTGTACTAAGAAATGCAAACTGACAAGTCTCAATGTTGCTCTTGTAGAACTCTCCAGGAATGGTATTCTCCCCAAGTGTTCATTAAGAACACAAATGTGAAACTGCTGGTCTGCCCAGAGTTGACACCAATCGTTTAAAAGGGATCCGGGCAATTAAAAGATCAGCCAATGTAGTGTTTGCTTCTGGTAAATGGATGGAAGCATTATGAAATTTATCAAGCATATACAGTAGAACCACCTTCACCAAGCAAGTGTCTTCCAGATGTTTTGAGCTGCAGCTGGGATCTGAAGAGCACCAAGAGCAGATCTTGCTGAAGAAGGATGCTGTAGGAGATGGGCCTTTGGTCTGATTTAGCAGGGCTCTTATATTCTCTTCTTAAATATTTTCTGCAACAAGTTATAGGCAGTAAGTCTTCTGAGCAGTGCCTTTTCCTGTTGCACTACGCCGTGTGTCTTGCACATTGATGCAGCAGCAGTAGCATTGTTATGTATGTGACTTTCTTACAATATGCTGACGTGCTTCATACATGGTATTATCCTTGTAGGTTTTCAGCAATGCAGGCATAGTCAGTGTGGTCCTGATGGACTAAAAAGCTAAAGCTAGAGGACCCCTGGGTGGTTAAGTCCAGTCAAAGGTGACTATGGAGTTGCAGCACTCATCTCGCTTTCAGGCCGAGGGAGATGGTGTTTGTCCACACAGACAGCTTTCTGGGTCATGTGGTCAGCATGACTAAACCTCTTCTGGTGCACAGCAGTACCTATTTATCTACTTGCACTGGTGTGCTTTCAAACTGCTAGGTTGGCAGGAGCTGGGATGGAGCAATGGGAACTCACCTCATCGCATGGATTCAAACCGCCGACCTTCTTGGCAAGCCCAAGAGGCTCAGTGGTTTGGACCACAGCCCCTCTCCTTCAAGTAGGAGGGGATATATTGTGTTCTGCAGCCATCAATCTCCTTGAAGCTGGCAGGAAAAAGGTAAAAGGTAAAGGACTCCTGGACGGTTAAGTCCAGTAAAAGATGACTTTGGGGTGCAGTGCTTATCTTGCTTTCAGGCGAAGGGAGCCGGCATTTGTCCACAGACAGCTTTCTGGGTCATGCAGCCAGCATGACTAAACCACTTCTAGTGCAACGGGACACTGTGACGGAAACCAGAGCCCATGGAAATGCTGTTTACCTTCCCTCCACAGCAGTACCTATTTATCTACTTGCACTGGTGTGCTAGGTTGGCAGGAGCTGGGATGGAGCAATGGGAGCTCACCTCGTCGCATAGATTCAAACCGCTGACCTTCTGATCGGCAAGCCCAAGAGGCTCAGTGCTTTAGACCACAGTGCCACCCGTGTCCCTGAAGCTGGCAGTAACAGTGGGCAGAGGCAGTCATTGTCTGGCATCCCATAGCAGTTGCATGTGAGTTCTGATCATCTTTTCCCATCAAACTGAGCCCAGACTATTCCATGATTCCCTAACATTTCTGGCCGATTTAGGAGAGGCAGCCTACAACAACTAAAGGGGAGCATCAGCATGAGATCACAATAGCTAGTCCTTGGAGCTGGCAGCATCAGCATGATGTCACCATGTCCAATCGACCTATTTATCTCCTTGTACTGGAGTGCTTTGGAACTGCTAGGTTGGCAGAAGCTAGTATAGAGCAAAGGGAGGTCACCCCGTCACGGGGATCTGAACCTATTTTTTTTACTGGTGGACTACAGTTTCTCTGACCCCTGACCATTGTGCATGTTGAATGAGAGTGATGGAAACTGTACCCCTGCAATGCCTGAAGGGCACAACATTGGCTACCCCTGCTCTAGCAACAAGAAGACGGGCACTAATTGATGGAGAGCCAGGGAAAGCCAGAAGACAAAGAAGACTTGCAGTTAAACAGATAGAAGCACAACTCTAGGTGTCTGCAACAGGATCCATAAGGGAGATCCTTCATTCCGTGGCATTCCAGATCTCTAAAACCCCAAACATGTGGTCCAATAGCTCATTCCCCAATTCCTTTTACTTCTTTGTTGTAGCAGGTGTATAATTGGACTTCTTCATGCTTAGAACTTCCTTCCCCTGCTTTCGCAGCCAATCAAGTGCAGAAATTGTTTTGGAAATTGCCATGACATCACAACACATTAAGAAAAACATTAGGGGGTAAAAGGAAGAGGTCCGAGGTTGCAGGCAGCCCTGTCTATGGTAATATGCAGGTTGAGTTGGGGTGAGCATGGGTTGCCTCATTCATTGCAATGTCACAAAGTGCTTCATGCAGTGTGGAATATTTGTCCTCTTCTGTGCCTGAACAAGTCACATCTGTGGTGTGCACTGCACCTACCATTCAGAAAAGCTGAATGCAGCTAATAGCAGCATGGACCTCCCTATGGAATTGCTGGATTGAGAGGGAATGGGGAACTACCCCCCTCCCAAAATCAAAATTCTATTCGCAATGCAAATCAGGACAACAGGGAAAATGTATTTCCTTTTCGTTATTAATGACGGTGGAGCAATCCTGATTGTGTAGTCAGTTTCTGCAGCCTTTTTCTAGGCACCAGCTGAGCTTTGCATTCCCAGTGGATAGATTAATGAGTTACACTCAGTGTGCAGGGTTTTGAAATCTCTGAATAAGGAAAAAAACAAATTACTTGGCGTGTTATGAAAGCTAAATTTATTTGGTGTATCTGCAGCTATCAAAGAACTACCGGTAGTTTTAAGAAGTACTTTAACCAGTGTTATATTCATGCTGTTTGCACATCTTCACAAGCACATATTGAACAACTAGGATGTTCAAGAAAAATACAGTCATCTCAAGATACCCATACCAGGGCTATTACTCACCTTCCCTGTGTGGGTGTTGGTACAAATTCAATCCCCATATCTGGAGAAGGGTGATAGCCCACATTTAGTGAAAATCCAGCATTCTCTCATATTTATGTTTACTTAAAGTGAATTGGATACCCTGTCTCTAATAGGCAGTTTGATGAAAATGTTTGGGGCAAGTGTAGGCTGTGGAAGGCCACACCCATATTTAGATCTGTAGGGGTGTGTTCTCCAACACATATCTGGTGCCTAAGAACTGGAAACTGGAGCCACTCACTTTGCTGACTAAAGCCATGTGGGGCAACTTTGCCTGGCAGCAGTGCCAGATTTTGGGTGTTGTGACTGGTTTCCCTGCACAGGGTGCCAAAACCAAGGGGGCACAAAATCGAGAAAATCCATAATTGAGAAGGTCCATTTGGGGGCACAAAACGTCCGACTTGCACAGGGTGCCATATTACGAAATATTACCAAGTCCATCCCTGCCGGCAGCACAGAGCCCAGAGAACGGCAAAGTTGGGCAGAGTCCCACCTCCATGTTAGGGCTCTCACTGGATCCCAAGAGAGGAAAGCCTCCCTCATGGTCCTTGTAAGAGAGGGAGGGGGCAGAGGCTTTAAAAGGCCTCTCCTATGAGGGTTCATGGCCATTTTGCCCTGGAAGCTTTCCTCCCCACCACCAACAAGGAGTTAAAGCCTTCACTAAGCAACTTGGGTAGCTTGTTGACAGGGCAGGAAATGAATTTTTCCTCTCAATCTTAATATGCACAAGGTGGGGGGGGGGTTGTCTATATATTTGCTTCAGTGAAATTATGGTTTACATTTGCTAGGCATTGATACCATTTGCTTGAAGGGGAAGAAAAACGTTTTAATGTATGTGACAAGAGCCACAAGGACGCTACTAGTCCAGAGATGGAAAGAAGAAGGAGTTCCTACCAGAGAGGAATAGCAAACCAAACTGTTGGATTACGTCAAAATGTCAAAACTGACTGGAAAGCTCAGGAACCAAAAAGACAAAAACTTCAAGAAAATTCATAATTTATTTAGGAGCCCGTTATAAGCAGATGAAAACATTAGCAGGATTCTAATAACACTTGTGATGTAAGAAACACTATGGACAATATGTTCATCTTCAAAAAATAGATTACAAAATAATATACAGTTGAAAATGTTGACAATAGGACCCATGGAGAGGGGTAGTGGATAGTCTCAAGATTCAGAGGAATCTCTATATATGAATATATGGATATATGGTATTGTTTTAACTCTATATTTGTAAAATCAAATAAAAATGATTTTTTAAAGAGAACATTTGTGTGTATGGGGGCAGAAATGGCAAGGGGCCAGAGGAGAGGATTTGCCATGACATGCTCTAAGCTCAGTTTGGGGTCTCTGCCTGGCTGAAATCCTCACCGCAGCCATTCAGCAAGACCCTGGATGCTTCACTTGCACCGCAACAGGGTTCAATGCTGGGTTACTCCCATGGATGGGACTTGGTGCTTCCCAGATTCCACCCACCAGCAAGGGCTGAATGAAATGAAGAGATGATCCTTGCCCTACTGCCATGCCATCCCTGCCTTCCCTGCTGCAGTCTATAAAGTTTGGGCTTGATTTTCTACCCCACACTGAGGATGGATCTACACACGGGGGGGGGGGGAGCTATAAATAAGTCAAAAATTAAATCATTATAGCAAAAGAAAAAAATGCTATGTAAAAATAGCATATAATATTTTTTTTGCTCTCCGGCACCATCTGGTGTTGCATGTTTATAACGCATTCAAAGTGTTGCTTTTTTTTACTAATGTAGCTGAGTCCCCAGTGTCCTGTCCCTATTATTCTGCTGCTCCCATGGGTCACTTACCAGGGCAAATCACTATCCATATTTAAACCCTGGGATGACTGGGGCTACCTTTTAGACATCTTGTTAGTGTTAACACACATATATCAAAGCCATCTTCATTTTTCATTCCCATCCTTTTGGTCACCTGAAGTTAAATCTTTTGCAGGGGGGGAAGGAGGGGAGTAATGATTTGTCAGCCTGGTGCTCGTGCCCATAAATATTTGCATGTGGATACTAAGCCACTACATAGCGCCTCATCGATTATTTCACCTGCTGCCACTAGTGATATTCAGTTTGAGTTGTTGACCACATATCATAGTACAATGGTCTTTTTTAAAGTGTATCTTTAGTCTAAAGAACAAACATTCTCTTGAATTAGGACAGGACTGGCTGTTGCAGTGTATATTAATATGGGTTGTTTGATTGTTGCACCTATATCCCACCTTTCCTATGAGGAGTTCATGGTCCCCCTTCCTTGTGACGTAGGCTAGGCTGAGAGATTGACTTGGCCAAATGTCACCTATTGAGTTCCAATGCTAAGTGGGGATTCAAGTCTGGGTCTCTCCAGTCATAGGGCAGAGTTCTAAGCACTAAACCATGTTTACTATAGAACCAGATGGAAAATAGCCACCATGCAATAGTGGACGGTGGGCCTCTGTCAGGGGCTGGACTGAGGAGGAATGGTGGGAATCGCCCCCACCCTTTCCTGCGCCTTCCCAAGAAGCGGAGGACAGTAAAGATTTAAAACAGTGGCTTGCAGAAGGTCATAGTTCAGAGGTGGCAGGGGGGAGAAGCTGGGAAATATTGGGGGAGCAGCAGGAAGAAGAAGCACCAGGGGAGAGACAGCTAACAGACTCAGTGTCTCTTGAAAGCATTCCTGACCGCCCTCCCCCAGGACCAGGTGTGCCTTGAGAGTAGTAGAATAGAAATCTCAAAGGCAGAAAGCACAGATCAGCCGGCGGAGCGGTGACGTAGAATAGGAGGGACTGAGGGGGTGGGACTTTACTTGAAGCAATGCCATTATCTAAGAGAGACCACATTCCTTCATCTCTCTCTCTCTCTGTGAATATTGAATAAACTACTTGGTAAGAACTCTTCTTGTTTTTTTGCTTCTTGGCATCCCACCGTGGGAGGGAATAGGATTCCCTGAAGCCTCGACAGCATCTCAGGCAGTGGTCTGCGCAACATAAATCTATGCACATTGACTCCCTATGTTCAATGGATTTCCCTCCTTGCCTTAGCATTGCATCCTTGGATTGAGAACAGGGAAGGAAAGACATGCCCCTCCTTTCATCTGTTAGCAACTGAAGAATATCGATGGCCACAGCTCCAGCACATTGAAACACATGCACACAAACAAACACCTGGATGCTGTCTTTCCCTTCTAGTTTGCTACACATATTTTGGAAATGCCAATTACAACTGTGGGTTTTCCTAAAACAGCCTTCAGTCTTTCCTGGGCCTAATTGCTCCTAAGTGTTCAGGTCCTGTGATCACAGAGAATACATAAAACTGCCCAAGAATGTCGATTCTTAGCCATCTCAGTGTGCTGGGAGATTTTCCAGCCAAGGGGGATGAATTAAACAATTTAAAAAGAAGTGCTTTGTCCTGTTTGCGATAGCAGAGAGAATGAGAAGAAATGGATGTTAATGAAGTTTTCGGATGGGCATAAGAATTCCTCTAGCACCCACAGGCTTGAGAAAACGCCAACATAAACCAGAGCATCTGTCTTTCTGAAGAGCCAGTTGATGAAGAGAAACATTGCCGGTGCTTAGTCAGGCTTTTCTCACAAACTCTAAGACTAATGCAGAAGTTTGCCTGTGAGAACTTTCAGCTTGAGATTCGAGGAGGGCAGAAAGGTAAAAGTTGTCCTGAAAATGCCCTCTCGGCTAAGGATGGAGGGGTAGTTAATTCAGCGCACAACCCACACCTCTTAAACTAATATGCAACCCAAAATGCAGCTTTCTCAAATTTTACAATGCAGTTCCCCAACCACAAAATGGGGGCCAGGGGCTATTGGGTTGTTGTTTTTATTTTTATAATGTATTTTGTGGTTTTATATCTTTATTTTATTCTGCGAACCACCCTGAGACCCCCCAGGTATAGGGTGGTATATAAATTTGAGGAAGAAGAAGAAGAAGAAGAAGGAGATTATATTAAAGGAAAGTGTGCCCAAAATGTGTCTATATTAGAATAAATAACATGCAGAAATGGATGCCAGTTGCTGCAAATGGTAGGAGGAGAAAGGGCTTCTTATTCTCGTAAATTTAAGTGTCGGTGTGGGTGATGTAGTTGTAATCACTGACCTGCATATCTCCTAAATTTGCAATAGTTAATGCTCATATAGCCTGTGTGCCTCCCCCCCCCCCTCGTTCAAATATGTATGAAAGTGTGTTTCTTGGGCGTAAGCCTTCGATTCGGCAAACATCTAGAACTGTGTGTGGTTGATTCCATGCACAAGATTTGTTACTCTCACCGAAAAGCTGTACAGTGGTACCTCTGGTTACGTACTTAATTCGTTCTGGAGGTCCGTTCTTAACCTGAAACTGTTCTTAACCTGAAGCACCCCTTTAGCTAATGGGGCCTCCAGCCACGCTGCCGGAGGACGATTTCTGTTCTCATCCTGAAGCAAAGTTCTTAACCTGAGGTACTATTTCTGGGTTAGTGGAGTCTGTAACCTGAAGCATATGTAACCTGAAGCGTATGTAACCCGAGGTACCACTGTATCTGGGTGGGCACACATAGGGATTCCCATGAACACGGTAGGACTGCCTCTGAAATGCATTCAGAAACTTCGGCTGCTTCAGATTATGGCACCTTTGTTGTCCTTGGGTCCTGCCATGTAGAACAAATACAATATGAGTATTTGAGATCTTCACTAGTTTCCATCAGGAAAGGAAAGCGTGGGCTTATCACGTGGGTGAGAACTAAGCCATAAAATGTACACTTTTATTCAACCTTGGTAGTGTGTGTTTTGAATGGAAACATTCCAATGCATAAGTGTACTTGCGTCTATCTACAGTATGCCTTCTAACACATGTTATAAAACAAGCAATGAAACCAAGAGCTTAAGGAAAGCAATAGAATGCCCTAATTCTTCATACCAGAGCAGTTCTACATTTTTGCTGCCATGTTGCCTGAACTGGCTTCACCCAATAAATACAGCCGCTATGGATTGGAGCTTCAAAGCTGGGTAAACCAGCCATCAAGGATTAGGGGCTGCAATGGCGCAAAAACATGGTTACAAAGCATGGATCCACATGGATTCTCAGGATTTTTACATTGGGCTACCCCAAACTCACCGTCAAATCACGTATCATATCTGTGGCCACAGCAGAAACCACAAAAATTATACATCCACTGTTTCATTCAGAATCCCCCCACCCCTTGTTTTCCTCCTCTAAAAACTAGGTGCGTCTTATGGTCGGGTGCATCTTATGGAGCGAAAAATACGGTAAAAGGACTGGGAAAATAAAAGGGAATTTAGCTGGTGTTGAAATGATAGCAAAAGTAGCTGCCAGGAGAGCCTCTGTGGAAAAGACATTCTACAACCAGAGCGCCGCCACCGCAAAGACTTTCTCTCCCATAGCCACTCATTGTACCTCACTTGACTGGGCCACTCTGATAAAGACATTTGATGTTCTCAAGGTCTGGGTAGAGACAGTGCTTCTGAGTCTAAAGAGCTGGGTGGGTACATGTATAGAAAGACAGTCCATCCTCAGACCACCACCCCCCCTAGGTTTTTGCATATTGCTATTTTGAGAGGCTTCTGATAAAGAAGACAATCTGAGAGCCCTGATCTATACCGAGATGCAATGAGCAAAGATGGGGAATTCTGTTGCATCTCTGCACTGGAAATTATGGATGAAAGCGTTCCTCTAGGAGAGGAGAAGCAAATTCACCTGTCCTGGTGGAGCCTGATCAGGGGAAAGAAAGGCTGGAATGGGAAAACATACACAGATACAACACACAGTTTTCTCTGATGACAGAAACTTCATTTAACTGAGTTTCTCACAGCACACTAGCAGGCCTCTTGCATCACACTAGCCTGTCTGTGATAGGTAGACTGATTCTGTTGCCATTCTCAACTCTACATATTTAAAGAGGTGGCAGCAGCTTATTTACCTCCCGGGGCCTTGCTCTTCTTCCTTGAAATCTCCATGTGCCTGAATAATCTTGGTAATTCTTGGCAAGTCATCTACTGTCCATGCAGAGTCCACTGTGACTTAGCAAAGAACAGCAGGGCATGTTAGATTGAATTTCTCAGCATCACACTTGCCCAGCTGCCAGAAAGTAAAATTCTTCCCTAAATCTGAGATTAAGCATCTACGTTACTCACTTTTCCCTTCATTACTGAGGCAGTGATCTATATGTTTACATAGTGAGATGAGACCAAAGTGTCTCAGGAAATACACTCAGATCAAAGGGATTGGCTCTCTCCTCTCAGGGCTGAGAAACCCTGTCAATATCAGCACCCGTTTCATAAATTTAATTTTCTTGGAGTGGTCATGGGATCGAGCGGTAGGACTGCATCACTATGCTTCTGGAAAGGAACCAGCTTTCTTGCACAGCACTGCAACAAGACTGAGCAAGTCCATTCCTTTGGGACCCTCCTCTTTCAAAGTGCTGTGGACCATGTGGCCTGTATCTAACTGGTAGCCATAGTTATGCAGCACAACACTATGCATGTCTACTCAGAGTTAAAAAAGGTAAAGGTACCCCTGCCCGTACGGGCCAGTCTTGACAGACTCTAGGGTTGTGCGCCCATCTCACTCTAGAGGCCGGGGGCCAGTGCTGTCCGGAGACACTTCTGGGTCACGTGGCCAGCGTGACATCGCTGCTCTGGCGAGCCAGAGCCGCACACGGAAACGCCGTTTACCTTCCCGCTAGTAAGCGGTCCCTATTTATCTACTTGCACCCGGGAGTGCTTTCGAACTGCTAGGTTGGCAGGCGCTGGGACCGAACAACGGGAGCTCACCCCGCCACGGGGATTTGAACCGCCGACCTTTCGATTGGCAAGTTCTAGGCGCTGAGGCTTTTACCCACAGCACCACCCGCGTCCCGTTCTACTCAGAGTTAAGTGCTACTAAATCCCACTGAATTTACTATGTGCATGCGTGTAGGACTGTACCTGTAAGTTACATCATTGGCAAACCATTTTCCCCGAAGACATCACAGCATCCTCCCAGTGGTGCAGCAATGAAACTGCTTGCACATTTGCAAAACTAAGCAGGATCTGGTGTGGTTTCAAACTGGATGGGGGACTTGTGTGTTCAGATGCTTGCATTGCAGGGGATTGGACTAGATGACCCTCGGGATGACAACACTAGAATTCTATGATCCTGCAACAAACGTTAAAGGAAAACACAGGTAAATCCATCAAAAAATGCATTGCCATCCACATCAGCTTCTTATAAAAGACTATGTAACAGGCAAAAAGAGTTCAATGAATAGACACTAAAACAAATCTTAATATCAAACTATTGGAAGGATTAATTCATAATTCATTTATAACAGGGAGAGATTAAGGTACCTCCTGACCTATGAGGCTGTAGCAGGATATTGGATACCTTTTAAAGAGCTGCAAAGAGAAAGAGATGTGAAACACCCTCGTTGACCTAGATGATGTGGAGTCCATTGTTATAATGTGGTCAAAGTTCTAGACTGGAACCAGAGAGACCAGGATTCAGCTCCCCATGAGGCTTACTCGGTGACCTTGGGATGGTTACTGTCCCTCAGCCTAACTCAGTTCACAGGCTTGTTGTGAGGAAAAGTTGGGAAGGGCAGAACTATGTCCATCTAAAGGTAAAAGGTAAAGGTAAAGGACCCCTGGACAGTTAAGTCCAGTCAAACTTGACTACGAGGTACGACACTCATCTCGCTTTAAGGCTGAGGAAGCTGGCATTTGTCCACAGACAGCTTTCTGGGTCATGTGGCCAGCATGACTAAACTGCTTCTGGTGCAATGGGACACCGTGACGGAAACCAGAGTGCACGAAAATGCCGTTTACCTTCCCACCACAGTGGTACCTATTTATCTACTTGTACTGGTGTGCTTTCAAAGTGGTAGCTTGGCAGAAGCTGGGACGGAGCAACAGGAGCTCATCCCGTCGTGGGGATTCGAACCACCGACCTTCTGATCAGCAAGCCCAAGAGGCTCAGTAGTTTAGACCACAGCGCCACCCGCTTCCCTTGCTTATCATCTACAGCTCCTTGGATTAAAGGTGAGATTTAATGAATGGTGAAAGTTCTCTGTTCTCTGGCATATTTTGGAATGACTACCGAAATGCAGGATGTTTAAAGTAGTTCACAAATATCATTCTAGTCAGCCTATGACGTAGGCCAGTATATTATTCTTCCTACATTGAAGCATTGTGTTCAGTATGTAATAATGCAAGATGTCTGAGGCCAATGAAGCCTTTGCATGCTAAATCTGAAATTGTACTATTATAGCTTAAATGGGATTATGGAACAGTTTGTTTATTTTACTCTCACAACTACACTGCTGAGGTTTTAAACCTGGGAACATTCTGTGCCAAGTGCTCATTCTATTACAATTAAGCAATGGCTTAATAAGAGGGCAAGAATTCAGATGAGGGAAGGGTTTGGAAAATTAAAATCCAGAATGCATTAATTACTAAAAGAGCATTTCAAATACAGTTATGGAACTGTATATTTTCGGGGTCTGTGTTTCTTTTCTCTACCCTCTTATGCATGGGGACTACTGGGACTTTTAGCAGAGGCTGAAGTCAGGTAATTTACTGGTTTCCAAACACAATTCTATGCATGTCTACTCTGAAGAAAATCCAATTGAGTTCTCATTGTACATTTAGGATTGCAGCTTGAGAAAAGAAATATATGTTCCTATAGATCAAGGCTGGCTAAGCCCTTTCATGCCAAGGGCTGCATTGACCAATGGCAACACTCTGGGGGAATCATATGTTAAAAGTGGGTGTGGCTGAAGCACAAAATGGTGGCTTTCATAATTTTTATGACTGTGTAAGTAATCTGTCTGAAAATATTGTATCTTTCGATTGCCCATCCCCATATTTTTGGGAAGTGTTTTTTATACAGCAAAAACTGAAACGGAAAGAAGATAAAGTTCCTACCAGAGAAGAATGGCAAATGAAGTGATGGATTATGCTGAAATGGCTAAAATGACTGGAAGAATCAGAAATTGGGCAGACCAAAATTTTAATAAGGAATGGGGATTTTTAAAAAGAATTTATCTTAAAAACCATTGTAAACAGCTGAAATCGTTAGTAGGGTTGGAATAACACTTGTAGTTTAATGCTGAATTTTGAACATAATAGAGATGTAAAAGATTTGGATTATAATAAAAAATGCAGGAAGAAATGATGAAAAATATGACCCACAAAGGGGGGGGGGGTGAGGGAAGTTCAGGAGATCCTTTGGAATCTTGTCTTTAGATTGTATGTTGGATATGTGATTGTAAAACTTTAATCTGAAAAACCAAATAAATAAATTTATATTAAAAAAACCTGATTGATTGGTTAACAACAACAACAACAACAACAACAACAACAACACAACTATTTGATCGACAAGTTTCCCTTTAATGATACCTCCAAATTTCCCACATGGAGACAGGCTGTCCCGTTCTCCAGCTTTGATCATACCTTCATAGCTCCGGCAACCAGATCTGAACAGTTATCTCTTCCATGACCTCTTCCAGTCAGTGAGGAGGGAAATTGTAGATAACTCTGCCATTTATACAGCTGAAGCTTATAAAACACACATTTGCTGACCATTGTTATCACAATAAATAGTCTGGATGTTTTGGTATGAGTTTTGCAGAATACCTTGAGCTGATCAATGAATATTAAGTGTAAACCGTTCCCCATGGAGCTGTACTATTACAATTTTCAACTTGAAATATATCCCACATGAATCATATGAAATATTGATGCAGCAAGTAATGAAAAAAACAGGGCTGGTTTTTTGCTTGGTTTATTTTTTGCCAGCGGGGCGACAGCGGGGGAGGGATCCTGTTTTGGGTGTATCTTTAGCTGCTGAGAGAAAAATCCAATAAGCTAAGTGTGAAATGCAACCTCCAATAGATGACTCTTTCCTTTGTTTTCTTGCTTTTATTGTCCCTGCACATGCCATTCTGTTGTATTTGTGTGTCTGCTCCTTTGGAAGATTGAATTATATCCAAGTTGTTGGTGCACTAGAATATAAAGCAAACAAGCTATTGATTGTTGCAAAGGAAGTGGGGTTGGGGTGCGAACTAACTACTTGGCCTGTTTTACGCTGTAAAGTAACATGCACACAATATGGATATATTGTGGATACGTACAGCGATGGAAGTGGCCTAAAAGGCCTCTCCTCCTTCCAGAGGGCAGGTGTTGTGGGAGGGAGACAATTCCCGCGTCATGCAGGGGGCGTTATGCCCCCTGCCCCATTCACATGGGTGGTGCGCCACGCCCCCGGTTGAGCACCAATCGGGCGGCTTGTTGGGGGCCTGGTTTGCTGCTCAAGATGCAGCCGTGCCAGCCATTCAGCCCATTTGCTCACCTTTTCGTCACATTGGAATGGCTTTATTGGCCGAGGGAGCCAGCGTATAGCTTCCGGGTCATGTGGCCAGCATGACTAAGCTGCTTCTGGCAAACCAGAGCAGGGCACGGAAACGGCATTTACCTTCCCGCCGGAGCGGTACCTATTTATCTACTTGCACTTTGACGTGCTTTCGAACTGCTAGGTTGGCAGGAGCAGGGACTGAGCAATGGGAGCTCACCCTGTTGCAGGGATTTGAACCGCCGACCTTCTGATCGGCAAGTCCTAGGCTCTGTGGTTTAACCCACAGCGCCACCCACATCCCCATCTCTGCCATACATTCATCTTATATACTGAGAAGCAATACGCATCCTGGTGGCTTGCCCCCCCCCCCATGTTTATAATCTGGGACTAAGAAATAAAACTCCCTGTTTTCCAAGGGGCAACAATTGCAAAAAGGAAGGCACCCTGGCTTTTGACTCAAATGCATTTATTTACAGGCATGGATGTGTGTTTTGGACCATGGCCCTTGCCTTCTGGCCTCAGATTCAGGGCATTGCTCCTGGAATAGAGTGGAAGATGGATGACTATTTGTGTCTGCCACGGCACCTTCTATTTTTGAAAATAAATGAATGGCCCTGCCATCAGCAACCCCACCTCCATGCATTTCCCGAAGGCACTTAGAGATGTTTAGTAATCCAGACGCCGCAGACTCCAGAATTGTGTGCATGCTTTAAATTCATAGCTGTAACATTCTTCACCTGCCCCCAGTCATCAAGACAAAATGCATATTCTTACATAAAGATTGCTCGTGCCTCTGTTATTATAAATGCCGCGTAAGAGCACGGAAATGCACCGAGAATGTTCTCTCCGTTTTTACATTGTACGCCCTCAGGCTATGAGGTGAGGGGTTGCGAGCAATTTAAGAACTGATAAAGAGTTCCTGTAATCTGAATCTTGCAGAATTTTGATGAACAGCTGAAGAACTCTGGTTAGGCATTTCCATTCCCCCTCACCCTCCTTTAATTATAACTTTGATTTATAGAGAAAGAATCACTGTAACATTCCCATAGTACTTTTGGAGCACATTATCAAAATGCCTGTTGTTATGAAAAATGAGGTGGGCGTGAAGATTGAGGGCCTGCATGTTGTAGGAACGCAGGTGAGGAAATACTTCTCTGAGGTGCGTGCTTTTGAAGGTACAATATGATGGAGCCAGTGCGGGTGGTATCCATTTGACATTCTTATTCATTTTTTAGTTTATATACAGTGGTACCTTGGGTTACATACGCTTCAGTTACATACACTTCAGGTTACAGACTCTGCTAACCCAGAAATAGTGCCTCAGGTTAAGAACTTTACTTCAGGATGAGAACAGAAATTGTGCTCTGGCGGCGCAGCAGCAGGAGGAGGCCCCATTAGCTAAAGTGGTGCTTCAGGTAAAGAACAGTTTCAGGTTAAGTACGGACCTCCAGAACGAATTAAGTACTTAACCCGAGATACCACTTTACTGCCCTATACCTGGAGGTCTCAGGGCAGTTCACAGAAAAGATCAACATAAAAACCACAATATATATAATCAAAATAAAAACAACAACCAAATACCCCCCCCCCAAAAAAGAGCCACATTTTAAAAGGGCATAGGATGTCAATCAGATCAACCAAAGGCCTGGTTAAAAAGGAGTGTTTTTGCCTGGCACCTGAAGGTGTATAATGAAGGCGCCAGGTGAACTTTCCTGGGGAGAGCATTCCACAGATGGGGAGCCACTGCAGAGAAGGCTCGTTCTTGTGTTGCCACCTTCCAGACCTTGCAAGGAGGAGACACACAAAGAAGGGCCTCAGAAGATGATCTCAGGGTCCGGATAGGTTCATATGGAAAGAGGCGGTCCTTGAGGTATTGCGGTCCTGAGCATTGGTAGGGCAGAAGCAGGGAGGCAACAGTAGGTGACAACACAACAAATCAGAGGCTAATCCATCCTCCTCCCTGCTGACTTTTATACTAAGGAGGAGGGAGCTGACAGCCAGTGCCGGATCCCAGCCTGGTTGCAAGCAAGAAATCAGGGTGTTGGCGGCTGGCTGAGGGCAGCCTCCACCAGATGGAACTTTGGGAACTGGCTTTTATCAGTGTTGTGGTGGAATCCTGTTGGCCATGTATGCATTTAAAACGGATCAGTGTTCTACTTTGTTCAATCCAGTTCTGTCAAGTAACCCAGTCCCCACTTCTTCTTGCAGCACTTGCTATTGGCTGCTGCTTGTGCTCCTCCCTCCCGCCATTTTCCCCATGAGCCAGAGACAAGGGGCAGGCCCACAAGTGGCATTATTGAAGGGAAGGAGACTCTTGCAGGAGCATGGGTCTTGGACAGGTGCCTGGCCACACCTGTGTTGGCCCTGGTCAAAAAATGGAACAAGTCAACGCTACTTAATGGAATAATAATAATAATAATAATAATAATAATAATAATAATAATAATTTATTATTTATACCCCGCCCATCTGGCTGGGTTTCCCCAGCCAGTCTGGGCAGCTTCCAACACAATATTAAAATACAGTAATGCATCAAACATAAAAGCTTCCCTAAACAAGGATTTTAATTGGGGAGGTGCTTTCCAACCTTTATTTGTTTTGCCTTTGCAAGCAAACCTCTGAGGTAGGTTACGCCTCCCAATTTACAAATGAGGAAATGGGTCAGGCTATGATCAGACTTGGACACTGGAGTCAAGTAGCAGCTACAGAGTTCTGTCACAGCAGTCAGTTCTCTCACCCAGAGGAGGAGGCAATTGCTATGAGATTCCCTCCCCAGCCGCTGGCTACTTGTCCTTGTTGAGGGGGGTCCTTTTGGTAGTGAATACAGTGGTGCCCCGCAAGATGAATGCCTCGCAAGACGGAAAACCCGCAAGACGAAAGGGTTTTCCGTTTGCGAGTTGCTTCGCAAGACGAATTTCCCTATGGGCTTGCTTCGCAAGAAGAAAGCCCATAGGGAAATCTCCGGGGACCTCTTTTAAATGCTGGCGGTGGGGAGCAAAGCCTTTCCCCCCCTCCGGCCTTCAGAAAAGGTCCAGGAAGGCCGGCGGGGGCCGAAAGGCTTTGCTCCCCACCGCCAGCATTTTAAAAGCAGTCCGGGATAGCAGGGAAGCGCTTCCCGCTATCGCGGATGGCTTTTGAAGGCAGGCGGGGGGGAGCAAAGACTTTCGCCCCCCACCCGCCTTCAGAAGAGGTCCAGGACGGGCGGGGGGCGAAAGTCTTTGCTCCCCCCCCCCCCGCCTGCCTTCAAAAGCCGCCCGGGACAGCGGAGAAACGCGCTGCCTTTCTCCGCTCTCCCGGGAAGGCAGGCAGGGGGGAGAAAAGACTTTCGCCCCCCCGCCGGCCTTCAGAAGAGGTCCAGGACCTCTTCTGAAGGCGGACGGGGGGCGAAAGTCTTTGCTCCCCCCCGCCTGCCTTCAAAAGCCGTCCGGGACAGCGGAGAAACGCGCTGCCTTTCTCTGCTCTTCCGGGAAGGCAGGCAGGGGGGAGCAAAGACTTTCGCCCCCCGCCCGCCTTCAGAAGAGGTCCAGGACCTCTTCTGAAGGCGGGCGGGGGGCGAAAATCTTTGCTCCCCCCCGCCTGCCTTCAAAAGCCGTCCGGGACAGCGGAGAAACGCGCTGCCTTTCTCCGCCCTCCCGGGAAGGCAGGCAGGGGGGAGCAAACACTTTTGCCCCCCGCCGGCCTTCAGAAGAGGTCCATGCCCGCCAGCATGGCCCTTAAAATGCCCGCCAGCATTTTAAGATCGCCCCGGACAGCGGAGAAGTCCTCCACTGTCCCGGGGTTTTTTTAAATGCTGGGGGTGGGAAGAAAAGCCCTTGTCCCCCCCCCCCCCAGCCTTCAGAAGAGGTCGGGGGACAGACTGTCCCCGGACCTGGTCTGAAGGCGGTTTCCATAGGAACGCATTAATTGATTTTCAATGCATTCCTATGGGAAACCGTGCTTCGCAAGACGAAAAACTCGCAAGAAGAAAAAACTTGCGGAACGAATTAATTTCGTCTTGTGAGGCACCACTGTAGTTGCCATTCTGTTCACATTCTATTCTGCTCAGGTTCACTTAGGCATTCAATTTCTCTCTCACCCACCATTGTGAGGTCTGTGTTTTCCTGAGGACAACAGGTCATGTCATCATCCTGTATCCTCATAGTGACAAAACCAGAAGATTCTGCTGGCGTATCTTATCTTGGCCTCTTCATCTCAGATTTGACACATTGCTGCAGATTATCCTTCTTAGACTAACACCTTCTTTCCAAAGTCACTATTCCTGTTATTTGACCATCTTTGGTCTCCTAATGGCACCAGGGATTCTGCTGTTCCTTTAACATAAGAACTGCTGTGACAGTTCAAACAAAGTTCCAAACCCAACAGTGATCAGACAGGTTCTTCTGGAAGCTCACAAGCCAGGCATGAAGGTGAAGGGCATCACTTGCTGTTTGTCCTTATCAGCAAAGGATATTACAAGTATACTAGGGCTGAAAATGGAAGTTCAGTTTAACCATGAAGAACTAGGTGCTCTTAATAGACTATGAATTAGTCAGTTAAGATGGTGACTATCTTAAACTCTCGAGGTACTAAATTCCTTAAGTACAGTACAGTGGTACCTTGGGTTACAGACGCTTCAGGTTACAGACTCCACTAACCCAGAAATAGTACCTCGGGTTAAGAACTTTGCTTCAGGATGAGAACAGAAATCGTGCGGTGGTGGCGTGGCGACAATGGGAGGCCCCATTAGCTGAGATGGTACCTCAGGTTAAGAACAGTTTCACGTTAAGAACGGACCTCCAGAATGAATTAAGTTCTTAACCTGAGGTAACACTGTATGCACTATGTGGAGCAGCACTTCTCTTTGTCTTGAACCCACTGGCAATCCTCTTCTCCATTGGGTGACCCCAAATGCTAGTGTTGCAAAAGAGGGTCTATTTTTTTAGTTGATCAAAAGGTTTAGAAATTTGCAAGCAGTGTGCAAGAGATGAATGAAGCAAAAATTGTCCATTCTTATTGCTGATCATTGGAAGTCTGCTACGTTTTAGGATATACATCCTGCTTCATGGGGGGACGTGGGTGGCACTGTGGTGTAAACCACTGAGCCTAGGGCTTGCTGATCAGAAGGATGGCGGTTCGAATCCCCGTGATGGGGTGAGCTCCCGTTGTTCAGTCCCTGCTCCTGCCAACCTAGCAGTTTGAAAGTATGTCAAAGTGCAAGTAGATAAATAGGTACCACTCCGGTGGGAAGGTAAACAGCGTTTCTGTGCGCTGCTCTGGTTCACCAGAAGTGGCTTAGTCATGCTGGCCACATGAACCGGAAGCTGTCTGCGGACAAACACCAGCTCTCTCGGCCAGTAAAGCGAGATGAATGCGCAACCTCAGAGTCATCCGCGACTGGATCTAACGGTCAGGCTACCTTTACCTTTTTATCCTGCTTCATTTCCTCCTTCCAGGCAAAATCATGTGCTTGGCAGCTGCTTAGGATCTTCCTCTAGGAGGGAGATACTATCTTGTCTGAAAGAAGTCACATAAACACTTTCAATCTTTTATATTTGTTTTATTAAGTCCCTGGGTAGGATCTTTGCCAGGTCAGGAATGGAACTTTGTCATAGTATGGCAGGTAAGGGGTGGGACCCAGGTGAAGAGTAGCTTTTGTTAGATAACCGAGAAATCCTGAAAAATATTTCAGCAGCGCTGTAGTGCAAATTTCTCCTAATAGCCACATCTTTTGTGTGCAGTTTTGCCTAATCTATGCCTTTGTCCAGTTTCACCTTATGTAATGCATTTTTCAATGCTATTTTTATTTACCTTAGTATATGAATTTTTATACACATTATCTGGCAGGGGAACTGCTCTGAAAAATCCAGAGAAGTGCAAATGTCAAAGGAAGGCTGTGTTTCAGTTTGTGTATTGCCTAGGAAAGTGAAAATTGGGTAGGTTTGCTTATAAAGGTAAATTGAATTGAATTTATCCCCATCCCTAGTTGTTGGCTGGCAAAATGATTGCTCCTTAATTTGCCTGCAAAAACACTAGCATGCTTGATAAAGGTCTTCATAATGGATGGCCCTTCTAGACTTCTCAGGAACTATGTCCCTGAGTGCAAACTAGTAGGAAATGTTCATACATCTTCCGAACAAATGGGGCAGTGATTCTCAAAGGTTACATTTGCTGTCCTTGCCTTTTTGTGCGTGTTTGTGTATTTCGCCACTAAACTAATAATTGATTTCACATGATCTCCTTAAGAGTTCTACAGTACTCAACAAACACTTGAGAAAACTATATTTGCAGCTTCACTATAAAATATAATGCTGAAACTTTCCTGCTACCCCTGAGGCAATGATCACATACATTATTTCATTCTGTAGCTTGAAAGGTTCACTATATCATTTTCAAAAAAGCAGCACATGTGACCGGGGATCATATAGAAATCAGGATGATCTCACAACGTTGCATCTGATGGGGTGCTGTTGCCAGATGCCAGTAAATAAATCATCCGATTTGGCTACTGGATGACAGCACCGAGATCAAATGTAGGAATAGGAAGTGAGGGCAAGTGAGGGCAATTCAAAAAGAAATCAGTGGAAATTTTCAGAAGGAGGGTCCAAAAACTGCCAAATGAGGGAAGGCATTTTTGGTACTGATAAAAACATTCTTTTTATTTTTAAGGTGAATACTTCAGGCTTAGCTTTGATTACATTATGCAGCTGGAGTCCATAAGTGAAACTTAGCTGAGTCACACTGCTACATGCCTTGTTCTGAAAAACATATATTATCTCAGCAGCCTTGAATAATGTCCAATAAGGTATCTAGATATATCTAGATATCTAGATATATATATATATATATATATATATATATGCAGGTTTTGGTGTCCTCGGGTATCTTCCCGTGTAAAAGTTGGGGTGTCTAGGCCTAGACACCCCAACTTTTACACGGGAAGATACCCGAGGACACCAAAACCTGCATTCCTGTACCCGTGAAAATCTACGAAAGCATATATATATATATATATATATATATATATATATATATATATCTTCTTTTGCTGGTAAACACTGTATCAATAATTCTGTTTTATTCCCTTGAGAGATGGGTAGTTTGGGGAAGGACTATATTTTGTGGATGTGCCTGTAGATGTGTTGGCTGACTAATGGCTACTGTCCATACAGAATTATAAGCTCTGCAATATTTAAGTGCGTTTACCCTCTCAAAAATCCACACATATGCAGACCCACACACATAGATAGTAACAAACAGCCTCAGGTGCCAAACCAGAACAGACACCATTTTAATAAGCTGAAAAAAGAAGATCCATATCTCACCCCCAAGGTCTTATTTTGGCTTGCTTTTTTTCTCTAACAAGGTTTAGCACTCCAGCTATCACACCTGCATATTAACTATGGCTACATAGACAGCCCGCTCTGCCCCTCTTCCTAGTCTGGGATAAAGTCCAATATTGCTTGTCTGGGTGAATTTACATGCCACGTCTTAATAATAAAGCTGAGGTACCTGCCAGAACTCAAAATGCCGTAAGCCTAGAGATAGGAATCCAAATGCTGTTGCAAAATTGGTATGATCCCAGCACCAAGTCCAATTTTAAACTTCTTTTAAAAAGAAATCACTTCACTGAGTTTATGAAACCCTTTTAATACACACACACACACACACACACATACACACACACGCACGTTCTTATGTCTCATATGTATACATCATCATATTACATTACAGTGCATATTATAATATAATTTCCAACATGTAGACAAAGTTTATATACCAAATTTACGTACCTAAAGAAAGAAAAAAGAAAAAACAAAGACATAAAGCCATTTCAAAATAATATTTGTACCAACACTACAGACTTCCTGTCAATCTCATTGTATATTCTTTTCTTTACAAATGAATGTACTCTTATTATTGTATTTTTTTTTTACATTTTATCTAATACATTCCTATATCAATATGTACCCTTAATCTTGTTTCTCAACTCAATTTCTCTCCAACGTCAATCGAATGCTAGCATAGATAGAGAACCTTTACTATATTTTTGAACATATGAAACCCTTTTAAAAAACTGCAGATACCAACCTGAGAGGAGAAGCTATCTTCTGGGTTTATCAAACCAGTTGGCCCATTGCCACGCTGACTGAGCAAAGCTGGAGAGGAAACATCTTCCAGTTTCACGATGCTTGCATTTTCATCATGCCCCATGTTGACAAAGAAAAAGGAAGTCACTAATTCTGGCTGCATAGCCTTTACCACGGCATAGGTATGGTCCTGTCCTAGGAATATATTTCACCTATGCTGCACTGTGATGCAAGAGTGTGACAAAGAGATGACAATCAATACCTGTCTATTATAGAGAGAGATAACACAATAACCAGGCAGCTTGGTTTTGCTGTCTGTCCTAGTCTTAATACCCCCAAACAGATTCTCTCTCTCCATTTAGTTACAGAACCCCCCATCAGTCCTCTGACTTCTGGTTCCAAGACAGCTTTATCCTATTTTCTGTCACCCTGACTGCATCTTTTCCTTGCATCTATTACCACATGTAACCTTCTGACCGAGTAATGTGATCTTGATTGAAGACACCAAGGAATCAGCGAGAATTCAATTGGTAAGCCTCCTGTTTCAGAGGACAGGCTTTGTGTGAGTTCATGTCATTTGTCCTGCTCTTTTATTTCTTGCTTTGTATCCAGTATGTGATGGTATTGGGGGCTGCATCAAATACGTACCATCATTATCGAGATATGGCACCTATGGCCAATATTATTTATACCTTCACAGTGGAAACGCATGATGCTTTGCAGAATTTCATGAGCAAGAAAAGGCAAGCCCTTTTCCTAAGGAGCGAGGAAAGAGACAAGAGACAGGAAGAAGAAAAGGTGTGATGGCCTGGGAATCTGATTCAGAATCTGAACCTGAGGAGTCCCAGCCTGCACAGGAGTCCCCGCCTCCAGGGCCGGCTGAGCCGGGGCAGGGGCTTGAATCTGAAGCGCCTGCACCTGTGCCGGATCCTCAGGAGCAGACACCAGATGTATCCACTCTGGCTCCGGAGGTGATCGAGGACCCATTGCCGGCAGGTGCGCCTCTCCCAGCCCTGTCAGGGGAAGGTGAGCCTCCCCCTGGGTCCAGTAACCCTCCAGCCTCTCCTGAGCTGCAGAGGCTCAGGGCAGAGAGGCGGAGGGAACTGGGTTCTCTTAGGAGGAGTGCTCGCCTTAAGGCCAGGAGAGGCGGGTCACCTGTGGGCCGGGACCGCCCCTGGCCTCAGAGGAGATAAAGGCCAGTCAGCCTAGTCCCAGGTTGCTGGAGCAACGACGTTGGAAACCTGTTTCTGCCAGCACCCAGACCTGTTTTTCCAGAGTTCCCGACCACGCCCGGCTTCTTGCTTTGGACTCCGCTTCGCCCTTGGTGGATAGTCTCCAGGCCCTCGGCCCAGGACCGGACTCTGACCACGCCTCACAGTAACCCCCCCCCCACCGGGACCAGCACAAAAGGATAGAGAGAGGTAAGGGACTCTGGGAATAACTGAAGTTGCTGTTGCACTCATGTTCTGCTTGTGGACTTCCCATGGGCT